>NC_134137.1:101209166-101512196 GCF_033958435.1 Carettochelys insculpta | reverse complement strand
GGAAAATATGGTAGATGAGACTAACCCAAAATTTGGAATTAAGTTTGAATCTTAATACAATTAGAACAAATGAACATAATGCTACTCCACAAAAAATAAATCATCCAACACAGTGTGTCCAATCCTCCACTCATTAAAGTGAATGGAAGTTTGCCAATGAGGGAACAAAAGGCTATAATTTTAAAATGTGTGTAAGTCCTGTGGTATACAAGATCTCATACATCCAAGTTACATCTTTAAAAAAAAAAATGGGACTTTAGCTCCTAAATCTCTTGGGCATTTTTGAAAAATTACCATATTTACTTAAAATGATGCTTTTAGTAATATAACATGTCATAGTGTCAGTAATATGGATATCTGTTATATACTTCAGCTGTGTCTACACTAGCCCATTCTTTCAAAAGAGCAGGCCCCACTTTGAAGTAGAGCACAGTGCGTCTACATTTGCTGTGCTCTCTTTCGAAGATTAAATTGGCATTAGCTGCTGCAGGAATCAAAACCACTCTTCCAAACACAAAATAGGAAGAGGCAACTCTTTTAATGTCTTTTTTCCAAAAAGGACATGAGTAGATGCTCCATGTCCCACTATTTCAAAAAAGCAGCGTCTGCCATGGTGGCAATCAATTGTTAGGAAGATACCTTCTGCCCAGCCCCTGTGGGGCTCTATGATCTGTGTGTGCAGCAGCTCTTAAAGCTGCACAGACCAGGAAACCCCACTGCAGGAAGCTGAGAGTTTGCAGGCAGCAGCTATCACATGTGGTTCCCCTGTACACCTCGGTGTGACCATCAGCAGCCCCCAGAGAGTGGTGGTCATCAGCCAGCCACACAAGGACACCCAGCACCTGCCCCCCAAGTGCACCCTGGGTTCTCAAGGGTCCAGCTGGGCAGAGGGAGAAGAACATCCCCCCTCCTGGACTGAGCACTGGGGTTCTGGCAGGAGGAGGAGATGATCCAGGTCATGAGGAGCAAGGTCTGGAAAGCTGCCACCCTCGCCCGGCTGGCAGAGGGCCTGATTACCTGGGGTTGCCCTGCCCGCACTCTTGACTAGGTCAGGAGTAAGGTGAAAGAGCTGCAGCAGGGTTAAGACTGGGCCCGGGCCTCGGCCAGCTGGTCAGGGACTGCCATTGCTTCCTGTACCTATTACAGGAGCATCCTGGACTTCTGGGACACCTCCTCCCTGCCGGCCCTCCTGGACATCTTGGCCAAGGACATCCAGATGGAAGAGGAGCAGGTGCCTGGATTATTGGCCAGCCCCACACCACCACTGCTAGCCACAGAGCCAGCCTCAGCCAGGACTGGTTGAGTGAGGAGAGGGAGCTAGTCATAGACCTCCCCTCTCACACCTCCAGCTAGGCATCAGCCAGACAGCCATCCCCCAGCCTCAGCAGTGGACCCTCAGGTATGTACCCAACAGGGCACAAATCCTGGATTATGGGGCGGGGGCACCATACACTACTGGGGACTCCCCACACCCACATCAGACCCTGGCTTGCCAGGGCCAGCTGGACCATGGCTCCGGGACGGCAGCACAGCCGCCAGTGCCCGGCAGCGTTCGCTTCCATGAACAGCGCCACACCCTGCCCCAGGGGCACGGGTGGTGCACGGCGGACAGCACAAAGCAGCCACTCACAGGGCCACCACATCCACAGATGTGGAGACAGGGGACAGGGACCCAGTGCCCGTCAGGAGATGGGGGGCATGGGCCACAGGGAAGGGGTCGATACTCACAGCCTGTTCCTCTCTTCCCCTGTTTCCATAGCTGCACCATCCAAGGGCCGGGAGACCCTTTTCCCATCCATGGTACCAGACAGCTCCCCGGAGGCTAGGGATGGTGACCAGCTGGAGCCACCACCAGCACCAAGACAGGCCCGGTCGAGGAGGAGCCAGAGGCAGCCAGCAGAGGACCCACACCTCGCTGCCTCCATCTGGTGCCAAGTGGAGCTGGCCGAGCACCGGCTCTGTTTTGAGGAGTGGGAAGATGCCAGGACATCACGGACACCTACTGGGAGCTTCTGGCCTGGCTGCCCCCTCCCACTGCCCCACCCACTGCTCTTCCTGCTTCCCCTCCTGCCATGGTCCCACCTACCAGCCTCATGGGAGAGGACCCAGCTGGCCTGGACTGCCGGCCCAAGGCTGATGCCTGGCCCTACATCCCCATACACTGCACCCTCTCCCAACCCTGCTGGGGACCTTGGATGGGGGGAGCATGGGACCCCAGGTGGGTGCAGGTCACACCCCTCCACCTTTGCCCCACAGTGATAGCCCACTGGGTGGGGCCACCTAGGGTTTCCTTCCCCTGTAGTTTTCTCCCTCTCCTGTAAATAGGTAGCTCCTCCCCTTGTAAATAGCTTCCCCCCCTCTAAATAGTTAGCCCCTCCTCTTGTAAATAGTTAGCCGTTCCTTTACTTTTACCAATAAGTATTACACACACAGTTTTTGCAGTTATCAATATCCCAGTTTATTTTTCAAAACCCCCTGTTTGCTGTGTGCTCGGTAGTGGGAAGTATGTGGGAGGTAGGGGGGGTAGTATGCAGGAGGCCCCCCAGGGGTTGGCCAGGGCATAGCTCACTTGTTCCCCTGGTCAAAGTACTGGCGCAGGGCCTCCTGGACATGGAACCCATCCTGGTAGGCCTAGCGCCTAGGGGCGGCGGCAGGTTGTGGGTAGTTCATGCTGGCTTTGGGTGCCAACCCTGCACAAATGCCTCCCCCTTACTCTCTACAATATTGTGGAGTGTACAGAAGGTGCCCACAACCTGGGGGACATTGACAACACCCACGTACAGGTGAGTGAGGAGACAGCGCCACCACCCCTTCAAGCAGCCAAAGGTGTGCTCAACCACCTGATGGGCAATGTTGAGCTGGCCATTGAAGTGCTCCTGGCTAGGGGGAGGAGTGGCCCATATAGGGCCTCATGAGCCAGGGCTGGAGCAGGTATGCAGCATTGCCTACCAGGCAGAGGGGGACGATGGTGTCCCCCAGTGTGATCTCCCTCTGGGGGATGTAGGTCCCCACTTCTAGATGGCAGCACAGGCCCGAATTCTGCAAGACCCACTTATTGTGGGTGAAGGCAAGCCTTCATATAAGTCCTGGAACTGGCCCCGGCTGTCCACCACGGCCTTCAGGACCATAGAATGGTAGCCCCTCATGTTTATGAATTGTCCTTCACTGTGTTCTGGGATGCTGATAGATATGTGGGTCCCATTAAGGGAGGAGGAGCATGGCATTTAGAGCACAGACCGCCTGCTGGGGAGGGCATAAGCACCCATGAGGTTGTGTGGGGTGTGCCTGGCCCACCCTGGCCGCACCCCAGGCCCCACCCTTTGACATGGTGTGTAGCCCTTTTGACAGCGTTCATCAACGTTGCAAGCCCTGGCCCACGTGTAGACGCTACCCTCCCAAAGGGTATCTTTCAACCACTCTTTTTTGAAGGGCACCCTTTGAAAGAACGCTCTAGAGTAGATGTAGCTTTTAAGAAGCTGTTGGTCAGAGCTTATAACTTTCCTAAATAAACACGAAATGCTTTGAACTAAATGTTTCCATGCTAATTTACAATCTCAGGTGAATTTTTAGAAGGTAAAATAGAAAGTAGATTTGTCACTTTGATGTTATCTGGGCATGGAAATTTGATTTTCACACCGTAATAAAATAGTTCAGATTTTATTTCCCCTCTGACAGCCAGTTTAATTTTAAATATTCAGCCTTGGTATGTTCTATATATAGTCATCAATAAGAAAGAAATGCTTTCAAAGGTTTTAAAAAGTAGCTGATAAACATAAGCAACAATTAAATATGAAGAGTACATTATCCATAGACAACATTTGGGTTTGATCTGCAAACATTGTGTTCTTTTTGTGTGGGGGATAGCCTATTTAAAATGAGGTTCTGTTTGTAAAAAATTCTACACTGGTGCAATGTGATTGATGACAATTCACTATCCAAAAGGTGAGGAAACAAAACATATGTTTCCTACAAGAATTGTAATTTGGCTACGTCGATGGGATATTAAGGTAGAAAAGTTTTCAGCATACACAATAAGAGAAAATTTTACATAAGTGCCAAGGAGCACATATTTTGGTTGATGATTCAACTATCACTTTCAACATCCTAACATTTGTTTAGATAATTTCTTGATCATAATATTGTATCATGTTTTCTTTTTGTAGATGTGGGCCATGAAATTTGCCTAATTAAAGAATCTTAAAGCCATCTGAAATCATTCTCATAATCAAGCTGTTCTTTTTTTTTAATAGTGCTCCTGTTATGAGACTAATCTGATGTTTGGACTTTGACATAGAAATAGGCCAAAACCAAGTAGCTGGAGAGGTCACTAACAAAGAATTTAAAGTAACAGTTAAGAAATCTGGAACTCTTTAAACTGTCCTTAGTTTACCTCCCAGGCCGTGTCTACACGTGCACGCTACTTCGAAGTAGCGGCGCCAACTTCGAAATAGCGCCCGTCATGGCTACATTTGTTGGGCGCTATTTCGAAGTTGAAATCGACATTAGGCGGCAAGACGTCGAAGTCGCTAACCCCATGAGGGGATGGGAATAGCGCCCTACTTAGACGTTCAATGTCGAAGTAGGGCACGTGTAGACAATCCGTGTCCCCCAACATCGAAATAGCGGGGTCCTTCATGGTGCCATCAGCTGAGGGGTTGAGAGATGCTCTCTCTCCAGCCCCTGCGGGGCTCTATGGTCACTGTGTGCAGCAGCTCTTAGCCCAGGGCTTCTGGCTGCTGCTGCTGCAGCTGGGGATCCATGCTGCATGCACAGGGTCTGCAACCAGTTGTCGGCTCTGTGGATCTTGTGTTGTTTAGTGCAACTGTGTCGGGGAGGGGCCCTTTAAGGGAGCGGCTTGCTCTTGAGTCTGCCCTGTGACCCTGTCTGCAGCTGTTCCTGGCACCCTTATTTCGATGTGTGCTACTTTGGCGTGTAGACGTTCCCTCACAGCGCCTATTTCGATGTGGTGCTGCTCAATGTCGAAGTTGAACATCGACGTTGCCAGCCCTGGAGGACGTGTTGACGTTATTCATCGAAATAGACTATTTTGATGTCGCTACATCGAAATAAGCTACTTCGATGTAGCGTGCACGTGTAGACCTAGCCCCAGTTTGCTAAACAAGTAGTCATTAGACAAATTTGACCATTTGGGTTTCATTTAGAGAGTAGCTAGTTAATTAACTAAAGTGCAAACTGCAACTTCATCTGCTTAGTAAATGCCATAGCATTTAAAAGTACATTCACATATCAGTTAGTACCTATTTTATTTTCAAAATCAGGAATTAAGGGACATATTTAGATTATGTGGGACCAAAAAAGGAATTCATAATTGTTCACAAAATGATAGCATACTGAGACCTGTAGGAATACCATATTATTTAAGTAAATACTAATATAAAGAGCTTAAAACATTTCTTTTTACTACAAAAAAGTAAGGGAGGGATAGCTTAGTGGTTTCGGTATTAGATTGCTACACAGAGGGTTGTGAGCTTGATCCTTGAGTGGGCCATTTAAGGATCTGGGGCTGTGTCTACACTAGCCCCAAACTTTGAAATGGCCATGCAAATGGCCATTTCGAAGTTTACTAAAGAAGCACTGAAATGCATATTCAGTGCTTCATTAGCATGCGGGCAGCCCCGGCACTTCGAGATTGACGTGCCTCGCCGCTGCGTGGCTCATCCCGACAGGGCTCCTTTTCGAAAGGACCCTGCCGACTTCGAAGTCCCCTTATTCCCATGAGCAGATGGGACTAGTGTAGACACAGCCTAGGTGGGGAAAAAAAAAGTAGGGGAGGAAGGAGATGGTATTTGGTCCTGCCAAAAGGGTGGAGGACTGAACTTGATGATCAGTTGAGGTACCTTCCAGCTCTATGAGATATTTGTCTCCATATTTTTTTAATTAAATTTCATTCTAAATGATGCATTTGTTTTAACTTCTCTGCGATGGTTACAAATTCTTTTAAAATTTCAAAAGATCTGTCAGCTTGATTTTATAGAAATCTAAATTTATTAACATATTGTAATGTGGTTGATCAGAATTTACATTTCAATATGGCAGTTAGTATGCGGCAGAACAATTGAGATGCTGGGCCCAGATGTACAATAAGCTTATAACTGAGCTGGGTTGAGTTTCAAATTTGCAAAATCTAGAATCAGGTGAAATCATGCACTTGTGGAGTAAGTTGTGCATATCTTAACGCCTAGTGGATGAAAGTGTGGAAACGCTGCAGGATCTGCAATACAACCATCTTTAGTGCTAGCTAGATTCTGGTGTGGAAATGAGCTAGAAATACATGGCAACCATTTGAAATTGGGCCAGTAGCACCTGGTGTTTTGCTATTACTTACCATGTTATTTGTAATGCTTTTTATTCCAGTATTAGGAATGTCACTTCAATATTACATTGCAGGAAAAGTCTATTTGAAATGGCACCTATCACAAGGGATTGTAGTGAGCTGTATATAGCAAGTAGCCAAAAACAAAACAACACAAAACAACACTAAACTAAACTAAAAGAAAATAAAAAGACAGCTTTATTTCTCCAGATCTAGGTCTGCAGCCTCTGAATTCTCTGCATTCTTTGATAGATCACTTGATAATTACCTGTTCTGTTCATTCCCTCTGAAAACATGGAGCATTGGCAACTGTCTGAAGACAGGATATTGATGGATATTTGTTCTGATTCAATATGGTCATCCTTATGTACTAAGGGGGTTCTACATTGACAGTATAAAGCATGATTGGAAAGATTACCTAAGGTAATTAGGTACCTAAAGGTGCATATAGACAGTTAGTAGGATTTTCATAAGTTCTTAAGTGAGTTAGAAATATAAGACCCATCTTTGGGCACATAAATACCTTTAAAAAAACTTGCTTAATAAATGGCATAGCAGTTATTCATAAAGCGTTGTGCTTGAGTCTGACACCATCTTAAAAGAGAACTAATTTAAAAAAAATATTCACAGACATGGCTGGTAAGTTTCTCTGGTCACACAAATGGCGGTGAAGCTGGGAACCAAGCAGCAGCCAGGCTCCCAGCTTCCTTCCCCTTGCAGAGCCAGGAAACTGACCAGAATTCTCTTAAGTTACAAACCTGGTCAGTTGCCCTGGTCAGTTTGCCAGCTCTGCAAGCAGAAGGGAGCTGGGAGCCAGGCTGCCACCTGGTTCTCAGCTCCCTGCCACTCCCCAGACCAGGAAACTGCTCCTGTCAGGGATGGAAAGGGTCAGGCTGCTGCCCCTGACGGAAGCGGTTTCCCAGTCACATCAGTAGCAGCAGTCACATTAACCCAAGACATGCGCAGCTGGATTGCACTTATCTTGAGGGTTTACTGTGCTAGTCACGGTTTGTTATTGAGCAGTCTCTTCTTTAAAATGTTTCAGTGACTCAATTAGGTAGAGGAAAAAATACTTAATTGAACAACCTATACTGTGATTTCTGAGAAGTGAGAAGTGCAAGTGAACAATTTGTAAAGAAACCATAGGTTAAAATGCATCATACAGACTGTTGAATAAACACTTATGAATGGAGAAGAATAAGGACTGTTTGAGAGACACTTGCTAACCAAAGATGAAGTATATTAGTAGTAAAATTATTTGTAATGAATGAATAGTTCAGCCAGCTCTAATAGAAGGATTCCTTGCTATTGCAAAAAACAAAACTAAACTAAACAACAAACACCCTACTACAGAGTGTGTAAACTAGTTTTCTTTTATTTAGTTGATCTTCCAATAACTGAAGATCACACTTGAGAGGAGAATACAGTCTGACAAATAAGCATGGCTCTAGAATTCTCATCAGGCTCTCTCCTGCATAAACAAATGCAATTTAATTACCTTATTTTAGAGTTTAAGATTAAGTCAGATAACATGCATCAGTATAAACAGACCATTCAGCTACTTAACAAACATATAAATTAATTATTAGTTCCTCTCTTAAGAAAATGCTTCTTAAAATCTGTTACTAGCACTTAGCAGCTGGTGTGCTAGCAAATAGGCAAAGAAAGTTCCAAGGACAAATATAACGGTATAAAAGAACAGCAAGTAGCAAAAAAATACTTTTTTTCAGAAGATTATTGAATGAGAACTAACAAGTACCATACAAAAACATGAGCATTTTTAAGGAAAGACTGAACACCTGCATTAAAACATAAATTGTTAAATATGATAGGAAGAAAAAGAAAGAAAGGAAGAAAGAAATCCATTAGTGTTCAAATATTTTCTAATGAAAACGTTTATATTTAAATTTACTGCAGAATCTAGGACCACTTTTAAAGTCCCCAATATAAATATTCAGCTACTTCACACACACAAAAAGATGATTATTGGTTTGCTTTAATGGCAAGTAATACTTATATTAATGTGGAGGCTGTCGAAAGATGGATTTACTGACAGTAATTTCAGCAATGAAATCCCAGCGTGTTGTATTGAGTGAACAGTAAAGCAAAGTGAATTAAAACTTGGTATATTGAATTCACAGTTTGGTGGATCTTTATAAGTACGAGAAAATGAGTCATTTAAAATTAGAAATAGAGGAAGGGGTTTCAAAGGTCATATAGTAACATAATGAAATATAATTTCATGCTTTACTTAAAGAAGTGTCTTTTTTGTATTTTGTTTTCTATTTCTTAATTTAGAAACAGCTATCAAACTGAACTCTTCAAAATGTTCAAAGCAATGACATTATAGTGATGGAGTAAAGTCATTTTTAAAGAAATGTGCATATATGTATGAAAAAAGAAGTTTAATTCCAATTTTTTCACAATTTTCTTAAAATGTAAATCATAATAGCTTTTGGATACATTGAATACGTAAATATAAATTTGGATAAGTGAAAATGGATCATGTCTAGCACTAACTCCTGTTAGATTATGAATCAAATTCTATCATACATTTTATCCATGAAATCCTGTGGATAGACTGTAGACCCTATCTAATGAAAGATGGTGTGAAGCTTGAATGGACAAAAGGACTCGCATTCCCACATTCACTACTTTTAAATAATTCTGTTGACCTTGCAATAACATTAGTGAAAGAATAGTAGATATCATCATTTATATACCTGTTGAACATTTCACTGAAGATTCCCTGAGGATTAGACCATTTGGATGTACGCGGCACTGGCCACAAAGGAGGTGGTGGTGAGTGGGGAAAAGAGATAGAGACCTGGAGTCAAGTGATTTGAAAGGGTATGCCCCCCCCACTGCCATTCCTTCTACTGGGACAGCTGCACTGGCCAGAGCCTGGGTGCTTTAAATTGCCACCAGAGCCCTGGGTGGCAGTGGCCAGGTAGCACTGAATAGCTGGCTGGGGGAATCTTGCTATCAGTCCTGCCCCTCCCACACAAGAAGGGCTAGGAGCCAGGCTACCCTCTCATCTTGTCCAGGGGCCTGGCATTTCTCCCCACAGCCATGGGTAAACACATGGTTACATAACAAAAAACCAGTCCTGTAGCACTTTAAAGACTAACAAAATAATTGATTAGGTGAGGAGCTTTCATGGGACAGACCCACTTCTTCAGATCTGGAGGGCTGCTTTTTTGTTTTGTGAAGGTACAGACTAACATGGCTAACTCAGTGACTATTCACATGATTACATAGTCATTCACAGACTTCATGCTATGATATTTTATTATTGCTTGTTTTTATTCTATTGTTTTCAACAACACTTACAAGGGAGAAAATCTAGCTTGTTCCTTGGTGCATGTATCTGTCAAATCTTCAGTAGATCACAAAGCTGTATGGAGGAGAGTAACATTTGGTTTGAAGGTAGCACCATCAGTTCAAAAAAGAAGAGTTTAAAAGTATTTAGATAGCACCTTATGTCAAGAATGGCTTTTCAAACGACTTACCTTATATAAGAATGATTTCTCTGAAGTGCAGCTGCCTCTGGGGCGAAGCATGGAACAATATCTATTTAACAGAAAACAGTAATCTGTATAATAATTAAGGAAAAATACTGGTGGAGTTTAACTTGGCAGAATTCATTTAGAATTTGACAAAGGACTCATATTAAAAATCCTTTTCCTGCAAGAATCCCCTTCCATGGGACTCTTCACCTGCTTAGAACAAGGGTGGGGAACCTCCAGTTCAAAGACTGCATGTGGTTCATCAGGGTTAGCCACTGGCAGACCTCCACGTTGTTTGTTTACCCAAGTGTCTTCAGGCACAGAGCCCCCACAACTCCCAATGTCCTCAGTTTGCCATTCCTGGTCACTGGGAGACACGGAGCTCCATGCCTGCAGATGCTTAAGTAAACAAATTGGTGGCCTGCCAGCAGATAACGCTGACAGACGGCATGCAGCTGCGCTCCAAAGGTGCTTCATCCTACCTTAGAGTCAGTTTTACATTTCCTCTGGTTTAGAAACTAGGAAAAGTGAAGCCCTTGTCCAAAAAAGGTATTTTGCTTTTTCTATTTTATGCATTTATATTTAAAAACTCAAGTATGTAAACAGTTGCAGTGAGGTTATGATGTCATCAAATAGTGGTAAAACCAACAGTGATTGCATGCTCCTCCACCCCCATTTTGAAGGTAACTGTAAGTTATTTGATTTACCATTAGTCTTTTGCTATTCCCGAGTGCGGCCAGAAAACCCTGACAAAAAGGTTGCAAAATCTGGGCTTCACAATATGAAAGTTTAAGTTTAAATAGGAATAATTCTGAGGCATCATGCAGAGTCACTGTCCTGACAGGCTCAACAGAGAGGTCTACCACCCAGACATGTCATGTGAGGAACTACTGAATAAAAGAAACCCTGACATGGGACTACTCAGATACTAAAAGTGAAATGTGTACTGATGGTTCTTTGATGGCTCAGAGCCTAAGCTATCATCTCAATTGTCAAAGAAGGGGCATTGTTGCTGTGAAGGAGCAAAGGGAATGACAGAGCTGTCTGCAGGAGAGGTAAAGCCTGGAGCAGGCTTATTAAATGAACTAACCTGGGACACCTGGCTGGCACAGGGAGAGACGCTCAAACCTCTGGTTTCTAATCAGGGAACTGAAGCAGTTATTTGAGAGAGCTGTCTCCGAGATGTCTCTAGGAGCATCAGCTGCAAGATGAATGCCAGGGTGGATCACTCCCTAAAAATTCATGAAACAGGCCTCTGTAAAGGAAACCTTTTGCTCACCCAGACTGTAGCAAGAACCAGATCTTGGACAAGTAAGGGAGACTTTGAACTTGATTTTGGGTCATTTATCTGAATAACTCCAGACTCCCATGAAGAAGGTGATCAGAAGAGCAAGAGTGTGAAATCTCCACAAATGGGCCTGGAAAAGGGAAAATAAAGGGAAGGACAGTGCGCAGGTATTGCTGTCATGAGAAGGTGGATGTGGGGCTGGCCAACTTGTTTTGTCTCCCATTTGTTATGCTTCTGTTACTTATTCCTAAAAGGCAGCAATGACTGGTAGCTGTCCATGCCTGCATTAGAAGCTTAAGGTCAGATCATTAGCTTGTGAAAACCAGCATATCTCCACTGAAATCATTGGCACTACTCTGATTTACTCTAGCTGAGATCTCATAAAGGTTTGGATTCTGTTCAAAAGCCAGTAGGCAAACCCCTGAGGCATTTGGTAAGGTCTACAAATGACACACAATACAGACAGATGGCTGTGAACAACCTGTCTGCAGGGAGCCAATCTATTTCTCAACCAAGCTGTGAGAAATGCCATCTATGGAGACCTAACCAGGCTGCACCAGACTGCATGTCTGTATCCATGTAAATGGTTGTGACAGCTTTTCCAGAATGTCCACATCTAAACCCAGAAGCATGTGTGTGAAGGTGATTTCAGAGAGTGTGTAAGCTAACACACAGGCCTCAGGCTGTGGCACTACCCTACATTGGTGCCAATGTGCAGTGTGTATCATGTCAAGTATTGAGCTGGAATTGCCCCATCTGTATTTTCCCTAGGGGATTCTGCAGGAATCTTGTGATCTCTCTCTCCACTCACACCCAAAATCCCTTGTAGCAGGACTGCCATGAGCATCTAGGAAAGTAACAATGACCTCACAAAGATGAACCACTAAACCCTGTGGCAGGACAGGATGGTCACAAGAACTATAGTCTCCTGAGTTTTTTGTTGGTGAGGGTGAGAGACGGAAGTGCAAGTAGACAAGTTCTGTGAGGTAGACATTTGGCCATTGTTCATAGATTTAGCCCTGTTGTGTTGTGTTGACTTACAATGATTTTTTTTAAAAAATAATCATTTCAATAGTATGTGACAAATCTTACAGTGTTCTTGATGTTTGTGTGGACCCTTCTGTATAAACATGATGATTATGCAAATACTGTTGGCCACACTGTCATCTAGATAGGAACATTGGTGTGCCAATTAACTTTCAGCCTACGAAGTACATGTTCCATTACTCTTGTGTAGCTACTGGATTTTCTTTTTCATTGCAGTCATACAGGTCATGAGTCAAGTTAGAGGCAAGACTGTGAGGTTTTGCAAATCGCTTTTGTCAGAGATGCACTGTAGAGAACCATATCATTTTAAGGGAAGACAGTCCCTTCTTCCCCTAGTCTCCTTAGCATCTGGAGATGCATCTGGCATCATTAATTTTTCCAGTGCTTTCCCACTCTTATATCTTTTGCCTCTGTGATCCACTAACACCTTGCTGTAATGAGTGAATGGAATCCTTTTGGTTCACGTGCTTTGCTCATCAAAAAGGTTATACACATGATATACAAGTGTCCTTTACAGCACATGTGGACACTTGAGAATATGAATATGTGTGAGCATGTACACAACCAATTAACTGAGTATGTGACTGTAGATGGGTGAAATGCTGCCCCCACTGAACTCAACAGCATGATGGATTTCTGTGGGGCCTATATCTCAGATAGGGCACCCAAACAAAGCAGATTTTTTTTTTCAAAATGTTCAACTTAATCTTTCCTCCTTGATTTACATTTCTGTATAAGAGCAATAATAATGACCTACATCACAGGATGTAAGGACTACGTTGTAGAAACTTATAAAGCTTTTT
This sequence comes from Carettochelys insculpta, assembly GCF_033958435.1. Taxonomy (NCBI): domain Eukaryota; kingdom Metazoa; phylum Chordata; order Testudines; family Carettochelyidae; genus Carettochelys; species Carettochelys insculpta. Next base: position 101,499,215 of record NC_134137.1, on the reverse strand, counting down.
TGATGAAGAATAGGCTCCTTTAGTCCTTTATAGAACAGCCCTTCTTGTTGGTGGTTCAGGGCAAATATCCTGTCTCAGCTTGTAAGGTGTGTGTTTGCTAAAGTGGAATATTGGAGGGCCTGATCCCTTCTGTCTTTGGAGTGTCCTGCATCGCTGAGGCTATGTCTACACTACTGTGATCTTTTAAAAGAAGCTCTTCTGCAAGATCTCTTTCAAAAAAAGCTTCTTTCAAAAGAGTGCATTCACAAACAAAAAAGTGGATCGAAAACCAAATCTGTTCTTTTGATGGAGAAAATCCAAACGGTGCCCTGCTCTTTAGAAAGAACAGGCAAGGGATTGAAAATCTGGGGCCATTAGAACTGCTCTTTCAAAAAAGGGGCTCTCGGGCACCTACATGCATTTTTTTAAAAAAAAATCTCTCAGAAAAAGGTGCTCTTCCTCATCTGGGAGAGGAAGAGGGCTTCTGGAAAAAGGGCTGCGTTCTTCTGATTTCTGATCAAAAGAGCACATTTTTTACGTAGACACTCCATGGGTTCATTTGGAAAAGGCCTATTTTTTCAAAAGAACTTGCTACTGTAGATGCAGCCTGAGTGAGCAGGAATTGCACATTAATTCAGCATCCAGGACCAAATTGGCCCTAAACATTACTATTACAAGTCATACACACTATAGTTAGGAAGAATGTGTTTCTGTAGTAAGGTTATTTTTCTGATCAGAGAGTGAAACGAGGATGTGCAATGGCTTTCTGAACTTGTTTAAAGTGGATTTGTTCATACTTATATTTTACTGTAATATTACAAAGAGTTTTCTTATGGCAAGAGTGTATGGTCAGCCCTGCAGAACAGTGTGGCTGTGTTTACATTTGGAAGTTTTTACTAATATTTAGATTCTCTTTTTTCTTTTTCCTGTTTAGAAAATATTTATGAGGTTCTATTTGTCTACACTGAGCCCTAGCGGTTCTCCATGGCCATAATGAAGCTTTCCACATCAAGGGAGATCCCCGGGACCCTTGCTTCTACACGGCATGTTTGTAGTCCGGAAAAGCTTCTTCTTGACTCCAAATCATGTGATCTTATGCTAATGAAGTGCTGGAAATTTACACGCACTCCTCGTTAGCATCTTCTGGGCTGTTCATTCGCATGCTGCTTCCAGAAGAAATGGCATGTGTAGAAACAGCCTGTGTGTGCAGCAGCAGAATTTTCTTTGGAGGTCATCCACATTGTTAAAGATAACTCTTACAAGATTTAGACTAAAATGTCACCACTTTTCATTTCAAGTGAAAGATGCAGTGCTCTGATCTTACCTCCTCTAACATTCGCAGCAGAGCAGGCATAACAATAAATACAAAATATATCTTTTCAAAAACCTCTCATAATTTTCCCATTGGAGATAAAAGAAAATGAAAGTGAGAATCACACATCATAATCAAGAGTCATACTGTTTTTACAGTTCTAAATGCTCAGATGTTAAAGCAGCAGTGGGCAAATACCAGCCTGCAAGTCAGCTCCGGTTCCCCAGGGTAATCACCTGGCAGGTAGCTGCTGCTGTATTTACCTGCACCTCTGGCGATATGGGTGATTGCAGCTCCTTTTGTCTGTAGATCACCATTCCCAGCCAATGGGAGCTACAGGAACTGGTGTCACAGTTTGAGTAATTTCCTGCAGCTCCCATTGTCTGAGAATGGTGATCCATGGCCAATGGAAGTAGCAATGACCCATACCTTCAGAGGTACAGGAAAATACAGCAGTTGTGACCCACCAGGGAATAATCCTGGAGAAATCATGACCATTTGATTGCCCACCCATGTGTTAAAGTGATGATACTAGAAAAAGAATTTGAATACAAGAGACTTCACTTGGAGTCAGTGGGTTCTCTTGAGCTAAGTAGGGTTGAATTATTACTTACAAAGGGGAGTTACATGGATGCTACAGGAAATGATGCTGATGATTCTCAGAGTGAAGAAAGTAACAATTGCTACTTCATGCCATAAAAAAGGCCTTGTGCTGCTGAAAGTTCTGTCTTTCAGAAGAGATGCAAAGCAGAGAATTAGCTTTTGTGTGGTCATTAAGAACTCCCGTTTTCTTTTTTTGAAAAAGAAAGAAATATAATCTTTATATCTTGGCCATAAATTCCAGCTCAGGTAATTACTTTCTCTATACAAAAGCCCCCCCACTGCTGTTACAATTAGATGCAGTAATCTCCTTCACTCTCTCTCTCAAACCGTGTTGGTGTACACTGTTAAACAGCTGCTGAGTCACACATGCCAGGTGGTTAAACTTCAGTGTTAAATTGGCTGAAGTGACCCCTACATCTCACTCTTTTCTCAATATAGGCTTAATTAATTAATAGTTGGACATCACTTTAATATCCCCAAATGAAACAACGAGAAGTCCTTTGCATCAGGTGAAGTAGGTGTTTCCCCATGAAAACTTATGTTCTGATAAATCTATTAGTCTATAGGGTGCTACAGGACTTCTTGTTGCTTTTGCAGATACAGACTAATGTGGCTACCCCTCTGATACTTATCAAATGAAACACGCACCAGTACTCAGTGGTGACTAGTACAGGGATTCAAGGTGGGGTAATGGCCACTTGTCCTGGCCCACCCCTCTCCCTCCCATTCCTGCCCATGCTCCACTCCTTCCCGCTCATGACCTCCCCTCTCCGTCTGCTCTGCCCCCACCCACCATTTCCTGTGCTGCTTCTGGGGGGTGCAGGGGAAGTCCATCCCCTCCCTCACAGTGATTCAATGTGAGATAGGAAGCTCGTGCAGCTCTTGGGCTGTGCCTATCTGAGGGAGGGGTGGGACTGCCCCCGTACTCTCCAGAAGTGGTACAGTCCTGATGGTGAGCGCAGAGCAGGGCGACAACGCTAGGAAAGTGCACGTGATCCCTGGTGCATGTCTGTGCATCACCTCTGCCAGTACTGTTGTCTTGTGTAACAGAAGTGGGTGACTGGGCAACAAAATGACAAATGAAATTCAATGCTGGCAAATGAAAAGTAAAGTAGATTGGAAAATGTCCTAACTACACATACAAAATTATAGAGCCTAAAGTAGCAGTCAACATTCAAGAAAGAGATATTGGAATCTTTGTGAATAGTTCTCTGAATACATCTGCTCAGGGTTCACTTGTGGTAAAAAAGCTAAAAGGAATGTTGGGAGCTATTAAGAAATGACAGAAATAGGACAGTGGCTATCATAATACCATTATATAAATCCATGATATGACCACACCTTGAATACTAAATGCTGTTCCGGTTGCCTCATGTCAAAAAAGATATATTAATAATGGATACTGCTCAGAGAAAGACAACAAAAATGATCAAGGACATGGACTATCACATGAGGCGAGATTATAAAAGCTTGGAAAAGAGACAACTAAGGGACTATGGGAGGGGAGAGATATGCTAGAAGTTAATACAATCATGAATTGCGTTGGGAAAGTGAATGAGGACATGTTATTTATCCCATTCTGTCGAGAGAGAGCAGGGAAAGGTGGCTGCTTTCTGTCGACAGAGCAGATTGCTCTGTCAATCTGTTTTTGTATGTAGATGCTATTTGTTGATAGAGATTTTTGTAGACACAACTCTGTTGACAGTGACTTCTAGCAACAGACTGCTGTAGTGTAGACATAGCCCCAGAATAAATTGGTAATAGCCATTGATGAACCTATCCACTCCTGAGCCCACTTATAGTTTTGGCCTTTGCAACATTGTCGGTGAAAAAGGTTCCACTAGTTGACTATGCATTGTGCGAAGAAATACATCTTTTTGTTTGTTTTAGTATTATTTTCATTGGGTGACATCTGATTCTTGCGATAAATTCAGACATAAGGGGCTAGCAACAGAACAGGGTTTTGACAGCAGCAGTACATCTACACTGCCCGTTTACTGCTGGCAGCAGCTTCTGTCAGCAGTGAAATCTCACATGGCTATGCTAATTAGCTGCACAATTATGAACGGCCATTTGCAATTCTGAGACTTCTCATTAGCATGAAGCTACTGGCAATACCACTCTGTGTAGACCCCGCCTCGGTGTCTGCAAGCCTCTATCTGCAAGTTACTGGGACCAGATGACAAGGCATGAATTACTTGGAAATTGCTCTGTTCTGTTCACTCCTTTTGATGCATCTGGAATTTTTGGGACATGGGATACTAGCATAGATGGACCATGAGCCTGACCTAGTATAGACATTCATGTGTTCATATAACATTATTTGAGAATTTGTAAGTATAATATAATTGACTAAATGTGAAAAAAATACAAAGCATGAGGGCATTGTGTCTGGGTTTAGGTTTGATTTTGGAATACATGAAAATGGTGAGCAGAGAAAAAAAAAACAGCCTGTAAAATTTTGTAAAACCCAGTCCACACCTTATTCTGTGAATCTCTAATACTGACGATTAAAATATTTGGAAATTAAGATTCTGGTTGAAGGTCCAGATAATTAACCTCCAGTTCTAACATAATTGTTAAACCATATTAGTAAGACATTTTTATTGAGAATAATTCAGTCTTTCTGCCTCTTTTTTGTTTTGTTAAACATCAGCATTTGTTGTGTTACTGCAGCATCTTATGAGTTTTCATCTACTTCTTACAGCTGAGATCATAATTAAAGTAAATTTGTAGGACTGATTATCCCAAAAGGAAACACTTCTCTCACACATCTGGCATTTGCTAGCTTAAACAGCTCCCAGCCTTGTGAACTGTGGATCTGGTTGTAAAGGTGTCTGTCTCTTATAACCCACAGGTTAGCAAACCTAAACAGCTAACTCAGTGTTTCTGAATTCCTTTGGATATTTAAGGCTCAAATTTTTAATATTATTTAGCTTCTCAATTCCCATAAATGTTAATGGAAGTCTGGTATCGCTGAAGTCTGGCCCAGCAGTCTACTCAATGAACGTTGCCTCTGCTGCTGGGTAGTGTGTCCTAACAGTTAAGGTCAATACCAATCACCCTTATAGTTGGGCAGTGAGGCCAAATAGCCACAGTCAATATGAACGAGCCCCTGCCGTTAGGGAGCATGGCCTAATGGCTAAAGGCTTTATTAATCACCCCTACCATTGGGCAGTGAGGCCTAATAGCCACAGTCACTATGAATTGCCCCTGCCATTGGGTAGTGTGTCTTAACAGTTAAAGTTAATAGAAATCACCCCTAAGATGGACAGTGAGGGCTAGTAACCAGCTCTGACCTCAGCGGCCTAGTCAAAGTCTGGAGGCCACAGCAGTCCTGACATGGTCTGCAGGCCTCAACCACCTGGCCAATATGTGTCAGCCCAGCAGCTTAATCAATATATGCAGGCCCGGAAGCCTAGTCCCTCTTTGAGGGCCTCAGAGGCCCAGTCAATATACATCAGCCTGGCCGCCCACTCAGTCTGCAGAGGCCCTGTGACCTGGACCTATTTTGCAGGCCTTAGAGGCTGAGTCACTGTATGTTGGCCCGGTGGCCTAGTCACTCTGCGCTGGCCAAGAGGACAAGACTCAGTTCCCCCTTCTGGGGAGCCCCAGGGGTGGGGTAGGGGAGCTCAGGCCCACCCTCTCCACTGAGCTCCAGTGCCAGGCCTTCTCAGTGGTGGGTGTGTTACCACAGTCCCCAGCTCAGCAGGGACCGCAACATGCCAAGCTCACAACATGGACCCTCCTGCTTCCCTGCCCTGGACTACTTCCTACGCTGCTCTGGATGTGCCCCCCCCCACATCCTGGCTCTGTTGGGCCGTGTCTACACGTGCCCCAAACTTCGAAATGGCCATGCAAATGGCCATTTCGAAGTTTACTAATGAAGCGCTGAAATGCATATTCAGCGCTTCATTAGCATGCGGGCGGCAGCGGCGCTTCGAAATTGATGCGCCTTGCCGCCGCGCGGCGCGTCCAGGCGGGGCTCCTTTTCGAAAGGACGCCACCTTCTTCGAAGTCCCCTTATTCCCATGAGCTCATGGGAATAAGGGGACTTCGAAGTAGGCGGGGCCCTTTCGAAAAGGAGCCCCGTCTGGATGCTTCGCGCTGCGGCAAGGCGCGTCAATTTCGAAGCACAGCTGCCGCCCTCATGCTAATGAAGCACTGAATGTGTATTTCAGCGCTTCATTAGTAAACTTCGAAATGGCCATTTGCATGGCTATTTCGAAGTTTGGGGCACGTGTAGACATAGCCTTGGTGTCTCCTGGGCTGCTGCTGCTGCTGTGACTGTGGCTTTACAGATTATTGCTGCTGCTGCTGCTGTGACTGTTGCTCCTCAAGCAGTTGCTGTTGCTGCTCTCACCTTCATGGCTGCACCTCTAGCAAATGTTGCCCCCACACTGTGACAAGAGCTCCTGATCTCTGGGTGGTCAGTCCCAGCTGATTGGCCTCCCTGGCCTTTATACCTGAGCTACAGCTGGAACATGCCCAGAAGTGCCTCAGGGTGGGGGCTTTTCCATCCAAAAACCCTGCCTCCCCACCTCAGTGTATGGTTGGTACACTCCATCACAAGCTGCATCATGATACTGGCCTTACAAGGATTAGAGTAATGAAGCAGCAAACTTATTTTCTCTCCTAATTTATATCAGTGAAAGGTTGGGGGAATTTGTTTACTGAACTGCTCTTTCATGAATTTAATAAAGACTTTCTGTGCTGGATGATGGGGTAGGAGAGGAATAAGTGGAAAACGCACCATTTTTTGTAAAGGCAAATGCTGATTATTCACCTTTAAGTGTACATGTCAACATAAACTATTCAATCTTCATGCTCATAGTTTATTTATCCGGATAGAATTATGGTCTTGTAATTCCTACTAGTGACTGTATTACATGTCTTTGAATGTTTCAAAAATAATTTTCTCACAAGATGCTGAGGCATACAGGTATTTAAATGTTAAACAAAAGATATATAAAATACAATTTATTTATCCTATCAAACAGGTGATACAGATTTTGGCCATTCCTACACAGGACACTTCTGAAAGCATGCTAATACAGGGACCAAAAGATGCTAATGAGGTGCGATGCAAATTCCCCACACTTCATTAGCATAACGTCATGTGATTTGGAGTCCAGAAGACCACTCTTCTGGACTCCAAAATGCCGTGTAGAAGTGTGGCTCTGGGGGGGAGCTTCCGGAAGAAAGTCCTCCTTCCAGAAGCCCCTTCTTTCCAAACATTTTCAGGAAGAAGGGACCTCCAGAAGAAGGACTTCCTTCTGGAAGCCCCCCTGGCGACTGCGCTTCTACATGGCGTTTTGGAGTCCAGAAGAACGGTCTTGCAGACTCCAAATCACATGAAGTTATGCTAATGATGTGTGGGGAATTTGCATCCATGCCTCATTAGCATCTTTTGCTCTCTGTATTAGCATGCCACTTCCAAAGGAAGTGGCCTGTGTAGAAACGGCCTTTGGTTCTATTTTGCTTTACTATCAAAAGCCTTACTTACAAATTATCTCATATTTATGTAAATTTAGTTGGCAAAGTCTTCCAGAACCTGACTTTACTGAGCACAATTTTTTCATAGTATTAATCTGCAGAATTCAAACTAGATTTTTATTTCTATAACATCTTTGTATCTTTCCATGTGTATAATGAAAGACGACTATATTCAGAGAAAAATGTTGTACAATAATTGTTGTAGGATTGTTTTGAAGACTTGATATCTTAGATGGGAATAGTTAGAAGAATAATGTACCTTTAAAATACCCTTGTTTTTTCAATGTAAGTATTTTCTCAAACTTATTCAAAATGACAATAGTTCTTTCCTCTTCTACAATCCGCTCTATTCCCTTGCTTCAATTCAAAGATAAAATTTACCTTTCCTACCCTTTTTGATAAACAGATCTATCTTCAATTCTCAAAACAATCTTGACAACCTTTTATATTAAGTATATGGATCTTGGCTATGTTATTAAAAGGTTTTTAATTCAATTTTGAAGTTGATTGTTTTTTGATATTTTAAAAGTTCTTATTATTGTTAATGCTTATTAACCAGCGTCGGAGTTTAGACCTGTGGTGGACAACCTGTGGCCTGTGGCAATTCATCCAGGTAAGCTCCTGGTGGACAGCCAGATAGTTTATTTACTTTGTATCAGCAGATATGGCTGGCTGAAGCCCCTCTTGGCCATGGTTTACCATTCCCAGCTAATAGGAGCTGTAGGAAATGGTATAGGCCACGGAGATTTGCTGGCTGCCACTTTCTGCGGTTCCCATTGACCAGGAACGATGAACTGCCACCAGCATGAGTTATGGGCAGCTGCATCTGTGAATGCAAATAAAAAAAATTGCCTGTCTGGCAACCCTCAATCAACTTACTCACCAGGTTTCCCACCACTGGTTTATACTATTATTTGTATATATAGAGAGACGGTCCAGTCTTTCTCCCTGGAAATCAATACGATTTTTTTCATTAATTTTAGTGGGTAGAGGATCAGGCCCTGAATAAATCCAACATACTGTATATCAGGACACCATAAAATAGAAAATGTTCAAATATTATACTTGTATGTGTTCAATAGTGCTCTTTCACTAGTAGTGTTAAAAAAAGACACCAGGACAGATTCTTAGCTGGTATAAATTGTCATCAGTCCATTGACTATGCCATTTTACACCAGTGGATGGTCTGGCCTCTAAAATATGAAGTCTACCAAACTTAGTCTAACATTATTTAGGAATTTGGTGCTTCTTAAATGCTTCAGATTGATAGTCCTGGAGATAGTAGCACTCTGTTAAAGTTCTGTATTTAATGTCAAGGTGGAGCACAAGCATTTGCTGTATAAGCTTTGTCATGTGCCTCTGAATTCTGCTATAGGGAGACAGCCTCAGGGATTCAGAGGACAGTGTGGTGTCTCTGAACTATTCAGGCTTTGGTTTGCCTTCCAGTTATTACCCCAGTCCTGTAAAGATAAACATACTTATGCAACTTCTCACGTTGTGCATATCCCTAATGAACTCAACAGGGCTACTAAGAGCGTGTAATGTTAAGCATGTACATAAACCTTCATAGTATTGACACCATGTTTGTTTGTATAGATTTTCATACAGTCTGGGCACTTGTGACAAGTACCGCAGAAACTGGGATATCTGGTAGCGATGGTGGTTTGAATGCCTGTCCTCTAGGCTTTAAACTCAGGCATTGCAAGATACCCCACTGTAGAGCAGAGCTATCTGATAACAAAGAACTAACACATGCATTGGATTTGAATGACAGAACTATATCTGAAACATTTTGTAACTCCTGCTAATCTCCTTAGTAATCAGGATCTTTAGAAAGGCACAGACCTTCAAAACCACTCAGAATCAGTTACTGCAAACTGCAGTACCAGACTCTAGATATCTCAATAACAGTGGCACTATTAAAATAGCGGCTTGTCTTAAATTAGGAATAATTATAATTCAGTGAAAGACTGTCCACCAGGGTGTCCCAATTAGGAACTTTCTACTATATTGTGCTCTACATAATTTCTGGGTGAAAAAAATATATTAACTTCGGGTGGGAGGGGTGAGAGGTTTGTATTCTCTTGGACTCAGTCGTGACATTGTCTTGTGTGGATTGATCGGGGATTTTATTCCAGAGAACAAATTCTGGTTTTGTCTCTATTGAATTTTGCATTAAAACTGCTGATTTCTCACTGTGAATCTGCAGAAGAATCTGCAAATATTTTATCATTGTATGACTGCGCACCGTTTTCCTCTTACAGGCCTATCTATTCTTTAAACTCTTCTGAATAAATGTTTTTATTAAGTCCTGTACTGACTGTCCTAAAAGTATATACTAATAACTGAAGACCTGATCCAAAACCCATTGAAGTCCATGGAAAGACTCCCCTTAACTTCAGCTGGCTTTAGGTCATGCTCCACACAAGGACAATGTAAGCCAGAACAAGATGAAAATATCCTACTGATTGTTGAAATGAACATCATTTAGCTAGGTAACACGGACATACACTCTACTGAGGTCTGCTGATAGATTATTTAAAAATATAATTTCATTTTACAATTAATTCTGTCTAGAATTTTATTGGCTTGTCTCTGAATTTGTATTAGTTTCTACTTTTGCAGCTGAGTTTCTGAATTTGAACTTTTATTTCTCTCATCTAATTTTAATTCTAAAGCAATATACGGGGAAAAATAATCTAATTTTTTTATTATATTCATGAAAATCAGCTATTTGGAAACCAGTGTATCTCTTTATTTTTGTGGAAAAGCTGCATGTTGAATTATATGTAGATTCTTTTATATAGCTTTTTATAATCATCATATTTGATTATTTATACAAAATTATGTTATACTACATTTCCTACATTATTTCTAAAACTACATAAAACATGTTCTTATTATAAAGAATAATCTGGGAAGATTTGCAAATCAGTATGACTTTTCTTTTTTAGAAGATACAAAATGAAACAGGCTAGCAGAGGGTTAAAAGCATGAAGGCAATTGTCACAGGATAAAGCCGCCACGGTTGGGCAGCTTAACCGGGTGTTAATTGAGTAGCAGGTGGACATAAATAGATGTCACAGAGGGTGTGTGTGAGGTTACTGTGGATGAAGGAACAGCATGAGTACAGAGTTCAGCCCAATGAAAAATCAAAACACGTTAGACATTTCTGCTCTGTTCTTTAGAATCTGTCAAGAAGTCTGTTGAATATTATTTAACTCCTTTAGTTCTTTCAAAATTTGAATGTGCATCATATCTTATTGTTTTTACAGACAAGTGATAAAACAAACCAAAAGACTTCCTCTTAACTTAAAACTAAAAGAGTATGGCTTTATTTCTTTCCTTTTCTTTGTTCCAGCACAAAAATACTCCCGAGATGTGTGTGATAGGGGAACTATACACAACAAATCACAAAGGTCTGATTGAATTCACTGCTTCACTAAAAACAACAACCTCTGAAGGTACAGTTACACTACATACATGCATGTGGTTGTTCCATAAGCCCTTTATTGTCCATATCTAAGCCTGCAGAAACATGTGCTGGGAGACAGGTAGAAGGCAAGTAAGTAAGCATGCCTGAGGTAAGTATCTCCTAAAGCCTTCTCTCCTTGGTCCCTCCTACCCCCTAGTGAGTCACAATGGGAGGGGCTTAAACACTTCCCCACACACTAACTGCCATAGTAATGGAAATCAAACAGTAATTGAAATTTAAATTCAAACAAACAGTCCAGTAAACTCACCCAAAAGCTCTCACCTGGCTTGTTCAGTGGGGCATCATCCTGTCTCCCTCTCGAACTCCCTTGTTAGCAGCCCTGTTTGCAGTCCCCTGCTGGTCACTGTACATGAAGGAGCAGTGCTGTAACTAGCTAATTTTGTGCATGAGGCAAGAATATAAAATTGCACCCCTCATGTTTTTATATTCCTAGCAATTATTTCATAGAAAATGGGAAAATACAGGAATAATAATAAAATAATAAAATTACATTTACTGTAGTTCATTATTATTTTATTGTTATAGTTGATCTGAGTTGTAGTGGAGGAAAGACCATCATTCCCAAACCACTCTCCCCTGCTTCCCCAGCTTAAACCCCACGCTCAAAGGCTGAGGGGCTGGAGGGGGTCACAGTCAGAGTCTGGATGGTCTGCGGGCTGGGAGTCACACTCAGGGGCTGGGAGTCATACTCATCGGCTGGTGGGTCACACTCAAGGGTGAGGGCACTGGAGGGCTGGGGTCACACCCAGGGGCTTGGAGGAGTCACACTCAGGGCTGGGAGGGCTGGGAAGGAGTCACACTTGGGGTGGGGGGAGATACAAACAAAAATGAAAACTGACAAATCAGCTACATAGATTAGAAGGGGGCACAAAAGGAGGGAAGAGAGGAGGGGAGTGAAAATTACTTACTGCAAGAGTCTATCAAGTGGCTTGCCTGGGATGACTATCAATATCAAAGGAGGAGAAGCTGTCTTTGTAATGGGTAATTGCTTCTCTATTGATAGATATAGCTACTGGATATGGCAGCATTAAGGAACTGCAAATGGCTCCTTTCAGAGTCACATGCAGCTCAGAGCTGCCTGTGACCCTTAACACATCTAACCATGACCCATGTTTGGGTCCTGACCCATAGGTTGGAAATCCCTGCCCTAAGAGCTGCAGGGATATGCCGGCCACTTCCCTGAAACACCAGTGATCCCTGTAAGTTGTAAGCTTGGGTGACCACCCAGGAGAGATTTAAATGCCACCCATCTGATTATCAGAGTGCACCAAAGCTGTCTGCAGACAGGAGCATGTGTTTTTACTGGTTGTGTACATCCACACATGCCTGACTGCCCACAATAAAATTTATTCTGCACATGGATGGAAATAAACAGAGAGAACTTTGGGGAGCTCCTCACAACATAAGCAGTGCCCTGGATCCCCACACCTTACCCCAACCCTGAGACACCTCCCAAACCCAAAATGTTCCAGCAGTGGCAGATGTAGCTGTCACTATGGTTACTGATTAGCTTGGGCAGCCCCAAAGTCAGGCACACCAACCACTGCAGAAGTCACGGAGATCACGGAAAGTAATGAAATCTGTGACTTCTATGACCTCTGTGAGACACATGAAGCATTATTCATAATCTATCATAGCTGCTAAATGCAATTAGCATAGCTAAAAAAAAACAGGGTTATATATAAAAAATGGGTGCACTACCTCAAGCAAATTTTGATAATGTTATTAAGAGAAACTGACTCCTTCCAATAAGAGGCTTGCATGCGAGTGTGAAGACAAAAGCACAGCATTGTAACTCAGTTACTAATCTCCACAGCACAAACCCAACCCTGCCAGTGATCACTCAGTGGAAGTGCTCTGTTATAACTGTCTTTCTTATATTCTGTGTCACAGGAACTAACAGCTAGTAAGTTTCAGCTGCTGGGGAACAAAATCCTCACATAATCCTAACAATATGTGTCAGTGCTTCCTCATATGTGTTTCCAGTAGCTGTATAAGATGTTTAAGTTTCCCTTCATACAGGCAGATGCAATCCTCTGTTTCCTGAATGTCTTAAAGTATGTGCATATATGGAATTCCTGATTTCCTTTGCCTGCTGGGAATCAGGTACAGTGTGGCTGTACGTGGGATTGGAGTGCTTCTATGGTGTTTATAAAACAGATTTGTCATGAACACACTCTGGATAGAAAACATTTACCATTACAAATATTAAGGTACACCCAGCAGTCAACAATTCTGAAAATTGTGTTAGCCACATTGGCATTCAGGTGGGTGTGTAGGCAGTGCCAGAGATCTCTGAGTCTGCCTTATGGACACTCCCCAAAGAATCTTAGAAGACTGTATTTGTAATTAATTCACTCCCCTCCCCCAAGGATCATTGATACTGAGGTATGGTTTCATGAATCAAGCTGGAAGAGAATCTATGAAGTCATTCAAAATAGAAGTTGGCACAGACACACAACAGAGAACTGTATTGTTTCTGGAAAAGCAAGTCCCTTCAAGTAGAATTCCGATATCCTCAGAACACAGGTGTCATGAGCCTTTTCAGGCTTTCCTATTGACAGGGTGGACATTCATGAAGCTGCCTATCTGGTCTACTGAGCCTTGAAGAACTTGTGACAAGGCCATCCCAAGTGTTTTTGGTGCTGTAGATGAACTATGATTTTGGTTCCTCCCTACATTCAATGCAATAGCATGGGACAATCGAGCATTCAGCTCTACCTGTTGAAACCTTTCCTGGTGAGTTACTGCACTTGCAGTGACATCACTGTAACATAAATCTGGCATCTTATTTCATTTATCATTTCACCCTTTACTTAATACTACTTAAAATTAATCAGAAAGCTAAAATTTCTATTATTATTGAATATTATTCCAATTAACAGCAATGAATGTATATTTTAAGCGTATTTTTCAACATTAGCAGTTAGATGTTTGGAAACAAGGACTTTACTATTACTTTAACAGTAATAGTCTACAATAAATGCACAATCTCAGTCTTACAAGTACTTGTGATTCCCCTTTTATAATCATGTTAAAACCTCTTACCAAATGTTTCAAGTCCAACACCATACAAATTCTTTGTGGGCACAGCATCTTCAGGATCATGGCTCATAACACAGAAAAATAGCTATTGCAAGTTGCTGACTGGTCTTCACTAAATGGTGAGCAACACTGGCTCATTGGTATGACTGGCCAACACTGGCCTTCTGAGAATGACTGGACTGCCAGACCCTGCCCCCAGGCTGCAAACCCATGCATCACTCTTTACCCTGGCAGGGATTTGTCCATTTGATGACACCCTGTCCCTGTGGTCCACCAAACTTTATTTCATAGCTCAAGGAGAGAACTGGCTGCTGACCTGATTGCGTCTTTCTTCCTTCTCTCCTCGTAGCATCCCATTTGAGACATACGCAGCCGTGCTCTACTATGTGAAATAAATAACATAGAAACCTCTGACATGGCAACAATGCACTGTTTTACAAATACGATATATGAAACATTTATTTACAAGAGATAACAAATTAATATATTTTAAACAGAGAAAAATAATTCACTTCTATCCAATTGGGTCCCCCTTAAAGACTGGCATCCTAGGCAACTTCCTAGTTGACCTACATAGTTGGGCCTGAGTAGCAGCCATTTCAGTTGACATGCTGATTGGGGCATGGGTTCCATCGCACACTGCAGGAATTCCATCATCTGGAATCTGTCTTTTATTTGTGGGACTTTTCATATGGCAATTGCCTAAGGGCTGGTCAGTGTTAATTGCTTCACAAGCCTGCAATGTCAGGACCCTAATTACTGGCTTCCCAATTCCAAAGCAAAAAGCAACAGGCCAGTCCTGGGAGAATTCTACCATTTTAATGTGCCTCCAAATGCAACAATTGCAGATTTCCTCCAGGACTAAACAGATTGATTTTTTTTTTGGTATTACCAGCTTCTACCAGACAGCAGTTACACGGTTTTGCAGTAGGCTGGCTTCCCTAAATCAAGTGTTCTGCTAAGGTGCAACAATCTCCCCATATATTCCCATAAAGATCTGTTTCTTCATTTGGAATACCTGAAGCCATTGCGGCTCATCCCAGATTTACATATTCATGTGATCCCACTGCACTGTACTTGTTCTGTTGCACCAGAAACAATATGCCACTCTTGAGCACACCATGGTAATACTAGCATGCACTGACATCTGTACCATAGGAAGCAAATGCGTTTTCTTTCTCCCCCAAGGTCAGCTATATTTGAAACTGTGACAGAGTGCAGGGAGTTAACCAGTGTATCCTCACTCTGATGCTTATTAGTGTCCCCTTCTGCAAAGGGTTGATTAGTGTAGCCCATAGGGCTGGTTTGCCTTAATTATTATATTCACTGTTTTGCCTTCATTGCTTTCTGCCTTTATTTTATTCACCAGCAATTCAAGGAACCTACAGCTTTAAGCTCAGAAGTTAGCATGAGGCTATGAACTCCGGGAAACTGGAAATAGAGCGTAAGAAGAAATTGTATCCATAATGACACCAGCAAACCACAGAAACATCAGCTAACACCAGGTCTTTGGAGGTTTTGATTGCTGGCCAGCCGTGCCCAGTGAAAGGTAGCCAGAACCCAAATTTGAGGAAGATTTCTTCCTTTAATTTAAATATTATAGTAAAGTTTTGCAAAGAATCTGAATGATGGGACCACACAAATACAAGTTTTCAAATATTAAACTGCAACTTAATTTAATAATAACTCTTACATGATACAAATGGCAAGCCTTATGAAAGGAAAATAGGTAAGACTTTTAAATTAGAGTGATGGTTCATGTCTTTGCCTAATAGGGCAATAATGCTGTAACACTGTGCACCATAATTCAGTATAGATAGTATCTTTATAAGAGAAGATGCATGTGAACCACAGTAAAGTATTGTGCTGATTGGTACTGTTTCTTTTCCTCTATTCCTTACCTGTTTCTTGTCTATGTGTTGTGAGGCCATAGAGCCCTGAGGAAAGGAGAAAGACTCAGTAGGCCCATGGGGACATGGTCCAGGGAAGAAGCAGCTGAAAATTTGGACTTGTCATGTAGTTGCTATTTATAGGGTCCCTGAGCAGCATTCTGGAGTTGAGATGGACCAGTCCCTCTCAACCCTCCCCATTAGCAACTGGGAGGTTCACTTGTCATTGGCATCCCAAGAAGGATCGGGAGGAGAGAAGTGGAGGCTAGCAACCCAGCTAGAGGGCTGGAATTAGAAGGTCTGGACAGCGATCTAAACACTGTCTCCAGGAGGGGGAGCCCTGGAGACACCACTCAGCTCTGAGCAGAGATTGGACACTGGGGAATAGACTTAAGGCCCTGAGGTAGGCTCCAGAAACAGTGTCTTGGGGGAAGCCCTAGAGATACGACTCCCTCTCCAGCTGCATCTACACTGGTAAGTCCTTCTGGAAAATAAGGCCCTCTTCTGAAAGAACAAGTGAAGCGTCTTGCACACAAAATGAACTTTTGGAATTCTTTTTAAAAAAATGTAGTGCTTCTTCCAGAGGACCCCTTCTCCTCCCAAATGAGGAAGACCGACTTCTTCCAAAACATTCTTGCCAAAAAAAAAAAAAAAAAAGTTTGTGTAGACACTTTGTGGGCCCTTTTTTTCAAAAGAGCGCTCATCATGGTGCTGGATTTTTAGATCCCTGGCCTGTTCGTTCAAAAAAAAGAGGGCTGTGTGGATGGATGCTCCCTTTTGAAACAGCAAATTGCTCTTTTGATCTGCTTTTTCGTGTGCAGACTTGCTCATTTGAAAGAAAATCTTCCAAAAGATCACTGTAATGTAGATGTGGCTTCTGGTTGGGGAAAACAAATGTAAGAGACTAGCAGAGGGCACCTGGATGGGCCACTATTAAATGTGTACCCTGGGAGGGGTTTGTCCATTTGATGACACCCTGTCCCTGTGGTCCACCAAATTTTATTTTGTAGCCCAAGGAGAGAACTGGCTGCTGACCTGATTGCTTCTTTCTTTCTTCTCTCCTCATCGCTCTCCATTTGAGCCTTTTTCCTAGTGCAACTTTCACTTGTAATTAACTGCTGTTGTTGCTGCAGGGATATTCTGTGAGCACAAGCTGGAGGCAAATGGCTCCATTAAACAATTTCTCTTAAAACGTAGTCTGCACTGTGGTGAAAGTTTGTAATAATAAAAGGAGACACGTTCAGGTTCTAGTTTACTGGATATAATACATGTTTTCATTAAGTTTTAAAATATATTTAGAGCTGTTTCAATCGCCTGTATAAATCCAGTAGTTTAACTAATTTTATCTCCCTCTCCACCACCAGAGTGTGTTGCTTCACATCCCCTTTGTTTTAAGAGCAGTTGTCTTTCTAGAAGTAGCATGTTTTAGAGAACAGGGCACTGGATTAGGACTCAAATGACATGGATTCAGTTCCCAGCACTGTTCCTGATCTGCTGTGTGAACTGCAGCTTGTCATTTCACTTCTCTTCAACACAGATCCTATCACTGCCCCCACTTTTTGTTTTCTCTATTTAGACCATAAGAATGACAGAGCATGGATTATGTATCACACTACGTATGTATAGTGTCCAGCTTGATGAGGCTCCAATCTCAGTTTCAGGGGATCTTTAGATTAATCTAGTACAAATAGTGATAATGGCCAAAGCAAAAGACGAGGGTAGGCCCGTTGCTCAATGAAGAAGGAGAAACTGTAGACAACAGAGTTTTATAATGCAATGATGTCTCATATATGAAAGACAAATGATTGAATTCATGAATCTAGTTCAATGGTTAGTGTTAGAATAGAAGTTAAGCAACTGTAACTCTTCTGGCCACTCTTCTCTGGTTAGCAGAAAGGAACAGTCTTTCAGGCAGTTGATAGAGATGCATTGGGAAGACTGTCTGTATCTGATGTCCAGGCAGAAAGAAATCAGAAGGTTTCCTGTGATTGAATAAGATCACAGTGTTGCTCTTAGGAATAACTAGAATTATAGGTTGCGGTGTGAAGGAGATGTAATAAATAATTAAAGGTTTGTACTAGAAGAAAATTGCATTAGCATTAGATTGACTACCTTACAAAGGTAATTGTGTTCTCTGCCTATGTGAAGCAATTATGTGGTCCTTGGCAGGTGGAGAGAGGGGTGAAAGAGTGAATGGGCAAGGAAAGTATTTGCAGAGAGATTAAAAACTTGAAGGTTACCTCACCAACCAGATGTGCAAAGGGGGAAATAAAAACTCGGTGGTGCCAAGACACTATTAAATGGGCCCTGGGTATAAGGTCTTAAAGGTAAGCACCCCTAACTAAGACACATAACGTGGCTTGAAACAACACTAGAAAAAAGGCACCAACTTGCTGATATGGGATGACAATGAAAAACAACTACCAAATAAATAGATATTACACATATTAATTATGACTGATTAAGAGCTGACAGGCTGCAGCACATAGAAATGAATGGAAGAAAAGTCCTATAAAAATGGGGTGTCTTGCATGGTTCTTTGGGTCTTGTCAAGCTTGGAGCACTAGCTTGGATGAGGGGAAGCACTGCTTTCCCCATTTCGTCACATTAACTCACCTAGCCAGTCGGTGGATTTGATCAACAGATTAGTAACTATAACATGAACAGGCTGGGTGTGTGAGAGAGTGAAAGAGACAATGTGGGTATAGTGTAATATAGTCATATGTTAGAATGTAACATTATCAATAAATGTGGCATTTGCCTCATCCCCTATAAAGGATGTTGCGTAATGATGACAAGTATAGCAAAACAATAAGAGATCTGGGAAATGGCAGATATGCTTAATAACTGTGTTTGGCAGTGTCCACCCTGTTCGGCTAGTGATCAGTGCTAAACAACTTCTTTCTTTCTGTTTTCACCAAGGAGGTTAGTGGTGACTGGAGGCTAATATTAACGGAAATGGGGTGAGTTTATAAGTAAGAATAGGAAAAGAATGAGTTAAAATTACTTAGAGAAGTTAGATTTCTTCAAGTCACCAGGGCCTTATGAATTGTATCCTAGAATACTCAAAGAGCTGATAGAGGAGATATTTGAGCCATTAGCTATCACCTTGAAAAGTCATGGAAAAGGGGAGAGATCCCAGAGGACTGGAAAAGGACAAATATAGTTCCCATATATAAAAAGAGAAATGAAGACAACTCAGGAAACTACAGAACAGTCATCTTAACTTCTGTGGCAGGGAATATAATGGAGAAGATAATTGGAGGAGTTCATCTGTAAGGTAATAAGATGATAGGAAACAGCCAGTATGGATTTGTAAAGAACAAATGATGTCAAACCCATCTAATGACAGGTTTCTCTGATGGCACAACAAATAAGATAGGGGAGGAGGTAGATGTGATATACCTAGACATTTGATATGGCCTTTGATATGGCCTCACATGATCTTCTTATCAATAAGCAACGGAAATGCAACCTAGATGCAAAAACTATAAAGTGGGTGCATAACTGGCCAGATAATCATTCTCAGAATGTTTATTAATTTTTCACATTCATGCTGGAAGGGCATAATAAGTGGCATCTTGCAGGGACCAGGTTTGGCACATAATCTATTTAATATCTTCATCAACGATTTAGATTTAGACATAGGGGGTCTGCTTATTAAGCTTGCAGATGATACGAAGTGGGAGTGTTGCAAGTACTTTGGAGGACAGGGGTCATAATTCAAAATGATCTGGACAAACTGGAGAAGTGCTCCGCGATAAACAGGATGAAGTTTAATAAGGACAAATACAAAGTACTCCACTTAGGAGGGAACAATCAGTTTCATGTATACAAAATGGGAAGTGACTCTGTAGGAAGCAGTACTGCAGAAAGGGATCTGGGACTTAGTGGTCCACAAGCTAAATAAGAATCAACTGTGTGACACTGGGGTAAGCAGAGAAGGGTAGAAGCAAACATGATTCGGGGATGCGTTAACAGGTGTATTGTGAGCAAGACACGAGAAGTCATTCTTCCATTCTACTCTGCACCTATTAGGCCTCAGCTGGAGTAGTGTGTCCAGTTCTGGGCACCACATTTCAAGAAAGATGTGGAGAAATTGGAGAATGTTGAGAGAAGAGCAACAAAAACACGACCTTTAGGGAAGACTGAAAGAACCGTGTTTTTGTTTTTGTTCTGTTGTTTTTAGTCTGGAAAAAAGAAGACTGAGAGGCAACATGATAGCGGTTTATGTATCTAAAAAGGGTTTACAAGCAGGAGGGAGAAAAATTATTCTCCTTAACCTCTGATAGGATAACTAAAAATGGGCTTAAATTACAGCAGGAGAGGTTTAGGCTCGACATTACGGAAAAAAAATCCTAACTGTCAGAGTGGTTAATCATGGGAAAGAATGGCCTGAAGAGGTGGTGAAATCTACATCACTGGGACTTTTTAGGAACATGTTAGACAAACACAAGTCAGTGATGGTCTAGATGGTGCTTGGTCCTGCCATGAGTGCAAGGGATTGAACATGATGAAGTCCCTCTTGAGTTTCCTTCCAGTTGTAATATTCTGCCTTTTCTGGTACACCAAACCTTTGCCCATCTCCCAGACTGAGCATTTCTGAAGTCAAGAGTACTTTCAGCTATGGGTCCCCATTATCCATATCTCCATCACTCTCTTAAAAATGATCATCTGCAAGGGGAGAAGCCTCCACAGATGTTCATATTCACAGTCCCTCAGTGCACTCTGCTATATAAGGTGTAGTGAGCATTTTGCATTTTAGAGTGAAATTGAGAGTAAGCCTTAAAACTGAGGAGAAACAAAATTCACCTCATGTTGCTGCTATGCTACCACACTCACAGGAGCAACACTGTGGAGGCAGCTTCATGAAAAAAGGGGGGTGTTACTTTACAGCAACATCCAGTTTGATGCTGCAACTTGCAGATGAATTTTCTAGACATAAGTGCATAAGTTACATCATGAGCTGAGGGAAGTGACATATTATCCTTCAACCTTAGACTTTGCATTTTCTGAGTGGAAGTGGTTTATTTCTCCAGCTTAATATTATGAGAAAACTTTTTTGTTGTCTGGAATACAGCTTATGTTTGGGTTGCTTTGTCAATACATGTAACATATGGATGTCTTTTGTGAATTTCATATAGTTTCCAGTTACTTTATGAAAGGCTCATCATATGGCTCCTGTGTGGCACTGTATAATTTTTTAATTGATAGTATGGTTGACTTATCTACACTAGCAAGTCCTTTGAAAATAGATTTCAAAAGGAGAACCCCTTTCAAAATACCCCCGGACTGCCCACACACAGAAAGTGCCCTTTTAAAATAATTTGAGCACCTTTCAAAAGAGCACCTTCGAAATCCCTCTTCTCTTCCCATTTCAGGAACAGCACCTTCTTTCAAAATCCTCTTTCAAAAACAGACAAGTGTAGATGCTCTGCAGGCCACTCTTTCAAAAGAGCAGTCCTCCATGGTGCTGCCCAGCTGGCATGCAGACACGCCCTTGCCAGCACAAGAAGGGCTCTATGGTCGGCAGAGCCAGCTGCGTTTAAAGATGCAGTGACCCAGAAACCCTGTGGCAGGAAGCTGAGAGCGTGCTGGCTGCAGAAACTGCAAGATCCTGCAGCAGCGTGCTTGCCCAGAGATGACAGAGTGGAGTGAGGCACTCCACCAGCCACATGGCCAGTGCACAAAACCCCCATGCCCCCGAGGGGCACCCTTCCGACCCACCAGAGGGATCCCCAGATGCCAGCCAGGGGCAAAAGAGAGGGTCCCCTCCTGGAGTGAGGGGGTGATCAGGCAGCTGTTGGGGCTGTGTGGGGAGGAGGAGGAGCTCTTTCGCACCAGTGGCCAGTGCTGGAAAACTGCAGATTTCATCCAGCTGTTGGCAGTACTCAGGACCTGGGGCCACCCCATGACTCGGCTGACCAAGTAGGGTCAAAAGTAAAAGAACTGTGGCAGTCGTACACCTGGGCCCAGGACGCAGTTGGCTGCTTGGGAGCAGTACCTACTGGCTGCCCCCACAACAAGGCACATGATTGGCTGCTGAGGCTGAAGGACGCAGCTGAGCCAGAGGCCATGATGGATACAGTGACACCTGAGGTGCAGACACAGCTGGTGTGGGGCGACCAGCCAGGAGCCATGGCCAGGCCCCATGACCAGGAGCTGGATACATCCTCGGACGAGGAGATGGCCCTGGTTATAGTGATCCCCTCCAGCTGCTCAACCCAGGATACCTCCACGCAGGCCACCCCTGAAGTCCTCGAAGGACCCCCAAGTAGGTGACCGGTGATGCAGACACACCAGGTCAGGTGTAAGGCCAACCAGCACTTCTGGCAGTGGACTGGCCACATGGCTGCCAACCACATCCCAACACAATCCGGCTGGCTGGGGCTCCTGAGCCGTGAAGTGGCCTGCACACGACAATCAGCACCCTCTGACGTGGACAGCATCACAACTCAGAAGCTCAGGGAGGGGAAATAGGAGGTGGACAGACCCCACTCAGCATGCGGCCCACCTGTGTGGGGAATTCCGAGTGCCCAGTATCCCCTAGTGCCCATAAACCATTGAAGTGGGCTGCCCACAGGGGATGGAGGACATGGCACATGGGGCCAGATCACAAGGCTGACAGTTTGCCCTCTCTCCAGTTTTGTCTCCACAGCACCACTGTCCGAGGGCCAAGTGAGCCCTGTCCAGGACTAGGGGAGCACCCCTCCCAAGTGCCAAGGGGGCTGGGCCATCAGGACATCCACTGCCCAGGTGGGCCCTTGCCCAGTGGTCACGCCTCCACCAGCACAGGGAGGAGGAGGAAGAGGCTGCTCACAGACCACGGCCATCCATGAGCAGACTGATGTGTTCCAGCAGTGGCGGGAGCTTGAGGAGGCAGACATGAGAAGGCGGCTTGAGGCCTGTGGTGTGGTTTCTGCCCTACTGGAACTGGTGCAAATGCTATTGGCCAGGGTGAACCATACCTCATCAGCCCTGCCCTGTCCAGCCTCTGCCACCAAGCCTGCAACCACAGCACCCCCCACCATGCCCCTACCTCCCCATGGTCCAAGCCCTGTCCCAGTCCCATTGGGGCCCCCAGATCTGGGGTAGTAGTTCCTCCCTCAGCCATCATCGGTCATGGCCCCACACTCCCATGGAAGAGTAAGCCCCTCTGCTCCAGTTTCAGGTGCTCCCACCCCCTCCCACTGCACTGTGCACAGTCTCCGCATTCAACTCTATACATAGCCCCGTTTGTGTTGTTCTTTCAAGACAGTTCATTTTGAAAGTTAACGCATTTATTTACAAACACCCCCATGTCCTGTGTGATAAGTGCGGGGGGCAAAGGTGCATGTGGGGGACAGCGGTGAGGGGCACACATATGGTGGGCAGTGGCGGGGCATGTGGGAGGGAGGATTGTGGTGGAGGGTACCTGGGGGACGGTCACTGGGGCGCCTTGGCAAAGGCCTCCCCAAGGGCCTCCCTTACCCCATCCTGGCTTGCCTGATGGCACAGGACATGGGCTGGCTGCTTGTATGTGGCCACAGCCTCAGCAGCCCACCTTGCATAAAGTGCTTGTGATTGCTCTCTGCAATATTATGGAGAGTACAGCATGCACCCACCATCATGGGCACATTCTGCAGGCTGAGCTCCAATCTCATGAGGTAGCACTTGCCAAAGGTCTGCTCCACCATGCCCCAGGCCCAGTTCAGGCACTAATTGAACCACTGCTGGGTGGGGTTGGCTTGTCCTGTGTAGGGATGCATGAGCTGTGGTTGGAGGGGGTAAGTGGCATTGACCAAAATGAATGGGGTCATGGTGGTGATCCCAATGGGGAAGTCCCACTGGGGAACATAGGTGCATTTTGTTATCCACCCAGGAGTTGTGGAAAATCTGAGAGTCATGAGCCTGCCTGGACCATCCCACGCAAATGTCCAGGAAGTGGTCCTGGGCATCCATGAGGGCCTGGAGGACCATGGAGTAGTACCTCTTCCTATTAACATATCACCCCATGCTGTGGTCCAGGGCCCAAATGGGGATGCGTCTCATCTAGGGCCCCAAAGCAGATGGGGGGTCCCCAACATGCACAACCCTCCACAGGAGGATGGCATTGATCACTCAGACAATCTGCATGGAATGAAGGGTGTGCATGTCGAGGTGCCCTAGAGCCCCCTATTCCTAGCCCGAGCCCCTCCCTGTCGCCTCCAGGATCCCTCTCCTGTCCCCTCCTGGGCCCCACATCCCATCCCCAATGGTCTCCCTTGCTCGGGAGCCCCTGTCCCCCCACCGGGGTGTGTGTGTGACCTGAGCCTCACTTACCTCCAGCAAGAGAGCCCCAATGGTGGCCCCACTCACAATGAACTGGTGGCCAACTGTGCTGTGTCTGTCAAGGTACCCAAGGTGGATGACCCTCCACAGGAGGATAGCATTGATTGCGTGGATGACCTGCATGGAATGGCAGGTGTGCACACTGTGAGTTCATCTTGGCGTGCCCTAGATCCCTGTATCCCTGGCCCATGCCCCCCATGGCCCTTCTCTGTCCCCTCCTGGGCTCCTCCCCATCCTGTCCCCCATCTCCTCCAGGGACCCTGTCCCCCATTCCTCTTGCTTGGGAGTCTCTGTCCCCAACTCTGGGGGTGGGAGTGTGACCCAAGCATCACTTACCTGAAGCAGAACAGGACCAACAGTGGTCCTACCCACCCCAAACTGGTGGCCAGCTGAGCAATGGCTGTCTAGGGTGGCCAGCTTCCACATGTCAATCACCAGTATTTTCTACAGAGGGAGCGTGGGCCTTATCCACATGTCCTGAAGCTGAAGGGTGGGGGGCAGCCAGTGGCATAGCTCCAGGAATGTCTCCTTTCTCATCTGGAGGTCCTGGAGGCTGCACTCATCATCCCACTCCAGCATCACCACCCGGTCCCTCCACTCAGCACTGGTAGGGTAGCACCACAAGCGCTGTATCGCACAGGGGATGGGGCGTAGACAGTGCCATGTGGTGAGGGCCTGCAGGACTGGAGGCAGAGTCAGCCTCCAGTGGAGGTGGAGGACAGTGAAGACAATCCTGGCCAGCAGTCTGACCGTCGTCAATCTTGTCCCCAGTGGGGAGCTAGATGGGATTAATGGGGCTCTGTGGGATCCTGGCATAACTCCAGGCATAGGGTCTGCAATGCTGTGTCTGGCAGAGCAGCCCTCAGAGTGTGCAGGTCCAGGGTATTTGGGAGGGTCTCTTTAAAGGAGCAGCTAGCAGCGGGGCCCAGAAGGGCTTGTCTGCCATGTGACTCCATCTGCAATATTTCATGGCTTGCTCTTTTGAAAGGGCTTCCCTGGCTGTGTGGATGCTCCCTTTTGAAAGAGCACCTCTCCCTTTCAAAAAAATGAATCCAAGGATGGATCCACTTTTGGGACCACACATGATCTTTCGAAGCCCGGTCTTTCGAAAGGTGCCTTCTGAAGATCACCTTTCAAAAGTGCGCTGTAGTGTAGATGCAACCATAGAGCTGTAAGAATCAAGGATGTTCAGTTGCTGGTTCAATGAAATAGACTGATTTTTTCTGCATTGACTCTGTCATGAGAAAAAATATTTGAATTATGGATCTTGTACAGCCAGAATTTTATCTGACTAAACTGGTGAAACCAATTTATTACCCGGCAAAAGCCAGCTCCTCCAATCTAACATAATAAGGCATATTTTATTAGTATTGTTTAGGGGCGGAACTTGACAAGCACCAGGCACTAGATTAGGTCACAGTAATGCAGAAGTACTGTTCCTTGTAGTGATTTGAATGGGTAAGACTGAATAAAGGAAAATGCATTTAGTAATCCATGGACAGAATCTAATATTAAGCAGTAATTGAAAAAGATGAGTTGCTTGGAAACTGCTGAGAATACTGCTTTGTTTCATCTGAAGAGAAATATAAAGTACACATTAAAATAGTAAAACCTCTTCCCTTCACAATGCAACTAATGGTAGTTTTAAGAAGTAGTGACAGAGGACTTCGAATACTGTACTTCAGCTCCACAAAGAGTTCAATAAAACACCTTATAAATGTTAAAAGACTTATCCTTAGGTTGGCTAGATATCATTAGACAATTCAGATAGAGTTATTAGGTTGTGGGTGTATGAACTTGGACACAGATTAATAGTAATGAAATAGCCCTACTAAGAATAATGGCCTTTTCAGAAAAGAATTCATCTAATCAGCTATGTCACGCACCATTGAGTTTTTGTGCAAGGGGCTCGCTGTTTAATAGCATTTAGGATTGGATGCAGTTATTAAACAAAGTAAGAAGCTAATTTATTTCTTGGCAGGGGGAGTTAACCTTTTTGCTCTCAGTTATACTCACACATAATGACCTTGCAGTTAAATAAACAAAAAAGAAGGTAAATTATACAGATGTAGCATGTGCAAAAGGCAGAGGGGTTTAGGTATGTGTACAAAAATTCAAAACCACACTTGCTTACAAATATAACAAATTCTTATGTGAACAACAATCCAAAGATTAAAATTTTTATCATGGGCAATATAAAATAATAAAAGCTGTGCTGAAAGTAGGCTAAAGATATTATTGAAAAAATGAGGTATAGTAAAGCACCTAGAAAAAGAAATACACACTGAATAACTCTGAAGAACCAATCAAAAAATCAGAACTATTATCTGTAAAGAAAGAGCATATAAAGTGAGCATATAAACAGTAAGCGCTACAGCATATAAAATTATAGTTTATATTTATATAGCACCCTTGAACCTGCAAGAAATGGTACTGAAATAAAGCACATGTAAAATTGCTTTGTTAATGGGTGGGTTACAAGATTTAATTCAGTTTTATTTAGCTTTGCAAATCTGCAAAATAGTCTAGCATTAAAACTGTGTCAGCATAAAAATCAACCAGAGTTTTTCTCCGCAGTGCAAAATATGCTTCTTTCCAGTATATTCTTTAGAAAGCAGGCAGACCTTCGTGTATAAAACCACTGCAACTCCCGTGAGGCTCCCATAGAATTTGTGAAGTAATATAATTGTTATCTTTCTGTGAGAGCTGTTTTTAATGTTTATTCTTGCTGTTTCAAATGTATGCAGATTCTTCATTTCCTGTCTTAACAGACTGTGTAATATTGCTCTATACTGCTAACTGTCCAGTACATTTCACCTCCAAGATACCTGTACTATCACAGCCATTAGACTCGTATGAATAAAGCCAAAATTTTCAGATCTGTGTTGTTTAAAGTTACATTCGGGAACACCTTCACTTATTTTCGACAAGACTTGTTAAGTCTACACATGCCATGTCTTCTGGAAGAGGATCATCAGGTACGCTGCTTCTGTAGGATCCTCTGCTGGAAGATCACGGCCACATGTAAAATGTGGTCTGAAGGAGCCGCCCCTTCTTCCAGAAGATTGTATCTACACATGCATGGACTCTCTTCTGGATGAACGGGGCAGGAAACGTTGCAGACAGTGTAAGCATGGCTGGCGAGCTCTTCCAGGGTTGACAGCCATGCAGCACATTAAAGGGCCCCTCCCTAACAGTCCCTCCCGGTACAAGCTGCTGAGGCCTGCTGTGCTGCTCCCAGCAAGGCTGAGCCTGTCCCTGGTCCTGACTTCCCCAGCCACCAGTCATGGACCCTCAGCAGCTGCAGACCTGCAGGGTTGCCATGATCTGGATGCTGGCCATTCTCCTGGGCACCCTTCTCTGCCTCCTGTGATGATGGAAACCCAGGGCCGAGAGTCCTGATCCATCACCACAGCTGCTGCCCCCCACAACCATCCTGCACCTTTGGACCAGCACCACCAGCACTGACTGGTGGGACAGGGTGGTCATGGGTGAGTGGGAAAATGCATGCTGCCCGCACAATTCATGCTGCCTGCAGAATCTCCAGATGAAGTAGACCTTTCTGGAGAGCTGCAGCTGGCTCGCCCCCATCTTTCACTGTCAGGACACCTGGATGCAGCCAGCCCTATCCATCGAGAAGTGCATGGGCATAGCCATATGGAAGCTGTCCACCCCGGACAGCTACCGGTCTGTCAGGCAGCATTTCTGGGTAGGCAAGTCCATCACTGGGGCCATTGTCCTTCAGGTAAGCCATGCTCCAGGCCCTGGTCTGACTCAGGGAGGAGGTTGTCGGGCAAGGAGGCCCTCTGGGGCTGCAGCGTGTGTGGGCTTGGGGCACGGGAGCAGGGAGGCTTAGTTGTAGGGGACCTACATTGGTCTGCTGCCGGAGGAGCACCCCACCAGAGGGGGCTGAGGGCACTGTAGGAGGTAGGGGGGCTCAGGGAGGGGGCAGGTCCCCTGCAGATCGTGAGAGCTATCAACGACATGCTGGTGTGGAGGGTCTTGTGAACTGGCCAGGCTGGGCACATGACACTCGTGTCTTTCGCAAGTCTGCCCTGTACCACTGCATGCAGGCTGGTACCTATATCCACCAGCAGAAGTGTGCCATTGGGGACATTACTATGCCACAATGCCTTGTGGGTGGGTACTTCTCCTGGGCTGGGTACACAGTCTCCATCAGAGCACTGACAGGGCTGGAACATGGGGAGGTAGTGGTAGTCGGCCATGGGCTTGGCCTCAGTGGACAGGTGGTGGGGAGGATTTCTAGTGTGAGAGGCTCTTCATGGGGCCCAGCGTGACCACAAGCCAGGCCCCAAAGCTTCTGAGGGCAGCCACAGAAAGGTTCAGGGGGAGTAGGGTTGCTAGGGCCTCAGGGACATTGGCTGGGGCAGGAGCAGCTGGGGTGGCTGGGGAAGAAGACTGTGAGGGCAGCTCCGTGAGGGCCTAGCACACTGAACAGAGCATCTCTACAACCTCTCTGCAGGTGTCCCACCTCTAGTTAAGTTTGGCCTTGTCCAGCTGCCTCTCAGCCAATGTATTCTGGTACTGGAAGGAGGCTGTATAGGCTGTGGCCTCCTCACCTCAGCCCTGGCATTGGGTCCTGTAGATACATGGCCACTGGGCTGCAGGTGCTGGGGCTGCTGTGGGGCTGTCTGCAGGACTGGTGGGCCCTCCAGCCTGGATGGAGCTGGCGGGCCCCAGGCTCCTCGTCCGACTGTCCTGGCCCTCGGATGAAGCTGCTGTAAGTTGAGAGGAATAGAAAGGGAAGGGGTTCAAAACCACATCCTGGCCCTGGGTGCCATGCCCCCCCGCACCTGTAGGCAGCTAACCCCACACCGGTCCCAAGGGATGGCCATGTCCTGGGGATACCCCCAGAACACGGTCCCATGTAGCCTTAGTGATGGTGCTGCCTGTGGTGCCCCCCCGCCAGGGAATGGGCTAGTGAGTAGTGGGGGGTGTTTGGACATGGGGGAGTCCCTGCCCAGGGAGTGGGTGGGCTGGGTGCAGCTGTACACCCTGAAGTCCCCCCTGTGCACACATGTGGCTCGTGGGGCTCTCCACAGAGGGGGTGTCAGGTGTCACCAGAAGGCATGGCTGCAGCCCTGGCTCCAGGGTGCATTCTGGGGTGGGACATCTGGATTTGGGTTGACACATGGCAGCCTGGGGATGTGCTATGGTGTGTAATTACCTGAGACAGCTTCAAAAAGTTCAGGTAATGCCTGGCTGGGAGTGGCCTGGCTGCTCCAGGCAGAGGGCAGCTCAGTTACAGGGGAGCCTCCAGGGACTCATCCCAGACGAACCTCGACATCCTGCATGCTGGGCTCTCTGGAGGGTCCGGTCTGGTCTTCAGCTGGACCTACCTCCCCCTCTGGTGTGTCAGGGGCTCTGGCATGGCCATCTCAATCTGGTGCAGGGTGGGGAGGTGTTGTGCCCCACCAGTAGGTCCTGCACTTCCCTGAAGTAGGGACAGATGGCTGGGCTGGGCTGGACCGGCAGGCACTGTCTGGGGTCCTCATGTTGTCGTGCCTCAACTCCTCAGCCTTACACTGCACCCGGCTGGGGGTCCGGTAAGGCTGCCCTTGGGCAGCTAGGCCATATGCGAGGTGCATGAAGGTGGGGATATTCCTATGGTATCCCATGGTGTCCCGCAGCACTTCTTCATTCCTCCAGTGCCCCAGGAAGTCCTGGAGCTCTGGCTCCATTCATGATGGGCCCTCCTTTTTGTGGTCCGGTAGGGGTCCTGGGTTCCCTTGGCTGGGTCCCAGGGGGTGCCCTGGGGGGGGCACAGGGTGGCTGGCTGCTGACTATCCATCAGGGTCCGGTTGCTACAGGGGTGAGTTTGAAGTGTGAGCTGCAGCCCTAAACATGCTGCCTATCTCCTCACTCTCAGCTTCCTGCCACGGGGTCTCTGGGTCCTTGCAGCTTTAAAAGTGGCCAGAGCCAGAGAGCATAAAGCATCACTGGGGCTGCCTGGCATGTGTGTGTGCTCTAGCTGGCTGTTGCCATGGCATACAGCTCTTTCAGAAGAAGGGGTTGGGAAGCATCTACACATGCTTTCTTGTAGAAAAGTCTTCCAGAAGAAGGCACTCCTCCTGATTTCGGAGTGGAGTATGGCATATGGAAGATACGGCGCATTCTCTGGGATTCCTTCTGGAAGAGCACCTTTAATGGGTAGTCGCTCCACTGATCTTCCAGAAGAAGCTGGCGCTGTTCTGGAAGATCATGCATGTGTAGACGTGGCCAAGGAGGGCAGTGGGTGCTTGGAATCAGACCACTTTTATTAGGGTGGCTAAGTGTGTTGAGACGGTGACAGACAGACACAATTTCAATTTTGTCCATGTATGTAACAAACTTTGTTAATTAAAGTAGTTAAATACATGTAAAGTGTTAACATGCAATTAAACACATAAACCAATTAAATAAATTCCTATGGGTCTGAACCCTAATAACTTTAGCTCGGTCCCTTGAGTTTGTGTACTGGAGTTTATCAACTAAAGGCGATGGAAAACTTGAACTTTAAATACCTTTATATGTCTTTTTAACATTATAACCTGGGATATATTAGCACATGTTATTCTTCATTCTCATATTTTGATAATTAATTAAGACATGAAAAGTCCTTGAATGCATATTTATGATGTGGCATAAAAGTTATGTTTAAACTATATTTAACAATAGCTTGACTGTAATGCTTTTTTGAATTATTTTGCTTTGGAGGAATGATATCTGGATGTGCTTATAAACTACTATGAGGGGCACTATAAAGAAGCCTATGAACTAGAGCTGATGGAACAATGGGACTCTCCATCCTGCAGTAAATTCTGATATTTGAAAGTTGTTCTTGTTCTGAATTTGAATGAGAAGTCACAACATGCAAGCTTTGGCTGGAATGAAAGTTCAGAAGAATTCTATTCACAAATGTCAAACATTTCAACATTTTTGATTGAAATAAAACACTTTAATGCCCCCCCCAGCTGAAACTTTTTGCAATGTTTCAGTTTGTTGAACAAACTAAAAGGCTATGTCTCCACTACAGAAGTTCTTTTGAAAGAAGTTCTTTCAAAAGAGTGTATCCACAGGCAAAAAAAGCAGCTCAAAAGAGTCATCTGCTCTTTCGAAAGAGAGCATCCAGACAGCCCCCGCTCTTGCAAAGGAACATACCGGGGATCAAAAAATCAGGCCCCATGAGTACGACTCTTTTGAAAAAGGGCCTGTGGAGTGTCTACACACATTTTCTTTTGAACGTGGGTGCTCTTCCTGAAACGAGAGTGGAGGAGCGCTTTCAAAAGGAGCACCACATTCTTTCAATTTACTTTTCAAAGAATGCCTTTTGTGTGCAGATGCTCTGTGGGATTGTTTGAAAGAGCTCCCTTCTTTACATACCTCTCTAAAGAACTTACTAGTGTAGCCACAGCCAAAATGTTTTATTTTCATTTAGTAAGACATTCAATTGCATCTATCTAGAGTGCCAGCAAGGAGCTCTAGTGTGAATTCCTCATCTCACTCCATTTTTTTCTGTGCTCCAGGTTCCCCTGCAAAATATACCTTTCAGCTCCATCGTTCTGAACATTTACAAATTGCATATTCAGCAAAATTCCAGTGTCTTTACTGACAATCTTAGTGATGTTTCTGGGTATCCCTTCTGTCAGAGTTGGCAGTAACACAGGCCACATTCAGCATCTTGGACTTCTTTTTCAACAGTGCAATACAAAACCAACTTGAGCTTCCGTCCAGTGACCTGGGATAATTACACACCACCCCCGAGTGTCCTTAAGAGGTAACACTCTGCCTCTCCTTTGCAAGTATACAGTCTGAATGTAGCAGAAACCTTTAATAAAAAGAGGGAAGTGACTCACCACTAATTTGGGAAAACACCACACATAGCATTCATAAACTTGAGCCAAAAGACCCATTCACAAGTAAGTTGGGCAGTGTCCTTTTCCTTCGTATAATTAAGTCCTGGACACTGAAAGTCCCTTCAGTGTGTCCATCCTTTGTCTGCACCATATTCACAGTTGCTGGCCTTTGCTACTGAAGCCTCCGAATTTAGAAGTTTACCTTCAGAGTTCACTTCTCAGCTTGATAGAAGGGGAAGGCAAGAAGGCATCTCATACACTCCACTGCTTGAGGGCCTTCTTGTTGCCTCACAGCCAATTTCCATACCTTGCTGAGAGGCTGTGCTCCAGCCTTCTCTGCCAATCACCCCGCTGGGTATCCCTCTCCACCATCCACCCACTGGCTGTTCACCAAGATGTTTCCGGGGCACCCTCACATAACACAACCCTGAGTGACTTCAGCTCTTAGTGGGGGGAGCTTCACTGCAGGTGTACACTGAGCAGTTTCCCTGTATCAAAAATACTGTCCTAAAGCAGGTGGAGGGAATCCTCAAGGAATCCATTTTGAAGCACTTGGAAGAGAGGAAAGTGATCAAAAGTAGCCAACATGGATTCACCAGGGGCAAGTCCTGCCTCACCAATCTGATCAGCTTCTATGACGACGTAACAGGCTCTGTGGACATGAGGAAGTCAGCGGATGTTATATATCTTGACTTCAGCAAGGCTTTTGATAAGGTCTCCCACGACATTCTTGTCCATAAGTTAAGGAAATATGGATAGGATCCTTGGACTATAAGATAGATATAAAGCTGGCTTGACGGTTGGGCCCAAAGGGTAGTGGTCAATGGCTCAATAGCTGAATGATGGTCTGTTTCAAGCAGAGTGCCTCAAGGCTCGGTTCTGGGGCCAGTGTTATTCAACATTTTAATTAATGACCTGGATGAGGGACTGGGTTGCACCCTCAACAAGTTTGCATATGACACAAAACTAGGGGGAGAGGCAGATACATTAGAGGGTAGAGAGAGAATCCAGAGTGACCTGGATAAATTGCAGGACTGGGCCAAAAGAAACCTGATGCGGTTCAATAAGGAGAAATGTAGAGTCCTGCACCTGGGGCGGAAGAATCCCAAACATTGTTACAGGCTGGGGACCGACTGGCTCAGCAGCAGTACAATGGAAAGGGACCTAGGGGTTATGGTGGATGAAAGGCTGCATATGAGTAGACAGCGTGCCCTTGTAGCCAAGAAAGCTAATGGCATACTGGGGTGCATTAGGAGGAGCATTTTGAGCAGATCTAGGGAAGTAGTTATTCCTCTTTATTCGGCACTGGTGAGGCCACATCTGGAATATTGTGTCCAGTTTTGGGCCCCCCAGTATAAAAAGGATGTGGATTTGCTAGAGCAGGTTCAGTGAAGGGCAACAAAAATTATTAAGGGTCTGGAGCACAAGACCTATGAGGATAGGCTGAGGGATTTGGGCTTGTTTAGTTTACAGAAGAGAAGGCTTAGAGGTGATTTAATAACAGCCTTCAACTTCCTGAAGGGGAGCTCTAAAGAGGAGGGTGAGAAATTGTTCTCAGTGGTGTCAGATGGCAGAACAAGGAGTAATGGTCAGAAGTTGAAAAGGGAAAGGTATAGGTTAGATATTAGGAAAAACTTCTTCACCAGGAGGGTGGAGAAGCATTGGAATGTGTTGCCTAGAGAGGTGGTGGATTCTCCATCCCTTGAGGTTTTTAAGTCCCGGATGGACAAGGTCCTGGCTGGGATGACTTAGTGGGGGTTGATCCTGCTTGAAGCAGGGGGCTGGACTAGATGACCTCCTGAGGTCCCTTCCAGCCCTATGATTCTGTGATTCTGTGATTCAGTTCTGCAACCAAGTCTAAATTAGTTCTATTATTATATTACAGGGGGAAGGAGGGTGACATAATGGCTAGGTCTACACTAGTCCCTTCCTTTCAGAAGGGGCATGGTAACGAATGAGTTGGGAAGATGCTAATGAGGCACTGCTATGAATATGCAGCACCTCATTAGCATAATGACAGCAGCGTGTGATTTGAAAGTGCCGCAGGCACTTAAAAATTTTGGGAAATAAAGGCACTTCAAAGTAGCCCGGCTTCACACGTGCCAGCACTTCGAAGTTTGACATTTCGAAGTTGCTGGGGGTGGGGGCAGAATTGGCCTAATGAAGTGCTGCATACTCACTGCAGTGCTTCATGAGTAATCTCCCATCATCCTCATTAACATGACCTTTTTGAAGTTGGGGGCAAATGTAGACAAGCCCCCTGATCTGCTAACCCATTTTTTCAGAATGAAGGTAAAAAAAGTAATGGTGGAATCTGAGCGTATGTGAGTGCTGTGAGAACTTTTTAAAGGAGTCAGAGTAGGCAAAACACCTGACAAGTCATTTTAATGTGATGTTTTTATTTTCAATTTCTTTTAATCAGTAGACTTTTGTTGTACAAATCTCCCTGCTAGTGATGGTATACCATATTTTGCTAGTGTTCTTTTCCAAAAGAAACCTACCATATGGCTATTGCCCTTTGACTCACTGAAACAGTGTGGAATATAGATTAATGCAAGTCACCATGGAATTTAAAGTCTAAACAAAAGAGAGCTTTTTTAAAACAAGACAAAGTGTTAACCCATTTTGAATGTTTCATACCTAAGGGATGAGTACAAGCTTAGTGCTCCATTTTAAGTGAATCCAGTCATATGACAAACGCCCTTTCAATGTTATGAAACATTTTTGAATTGTAGATTAAAACAATATACTTGAGGATTTTGCAACACACTAGTATGTATAAAAGAATGAGGATATAAGCTTTATTCTGCCAAGAATCCTTGATGACAGCAGACATTTTGCATAATGGACATTTTTAAACAATTAACTAGGTCAGACAGAGAAAATTAAGTGAGACCACTTTTTATTGTGTGAGTACACTTTTTATTCTCTATCTCCTACTCTCAAAAAGACACCTGTGAACCTGGCAGCTGCTGTAAGAGCATTTTTACAGACATCAATCTGCTGACTGGAACAACTAGCATTCAGTTTTGTCCTTCAATGTCTATCAGGCTCCTCTGCTGCGACGATTCCAAGGGAAAGACGAAACACTGAATTCCTCTCACAATGTACTCTGAATACCCTCATTTATGAAAACTGACAGCTCAGATGTTATGAAAGGGCATGCATCCTAAAAAGTTTTTTCAGTCAGCTGAGTCTAAGGTTCCTCTGCTTGTTCTGCTACTGAATAGGAAATTTTTTTACCTATGTGTAGTGCCCAGAGGCACTGAGACCTCATGTTAGGTTGAGTGAAGTCTCTGCTCTACAGGCTAGACTGGGTGCCCGCTGGTTGTTAGTTCAGGTGGTAAAGCATAGGGTTTTAGCCCTTTTGATTGCAGGTTGAATCCCTGGTGCTAGCAACCCAAGTCTGTCAGGGTCACGTGGAAGTAAAATAAACTGTTCAGTGTCTTTCTCTGAATTCTCTGCTTGTAGATTTATTAGTCATATTTTCTATGTTCAGTAAACTCTTTCATATCTAGCATTCTATCATCCAGAACTCTAAAATAACAAGCAATTTAACCATAGGTAAATTTAGTCACATTTTCGATAAGTACAATATAGTGAAAGTAAATACAAATGAGTACAGCAAATGGAATATGTGTTCAGTGTACAATACTATTGTTGTTGGTAAATAAAGGAATCTGCATACATTTTTGTTTTATTTGTTTCTTGATCTCTAATCTTGTTTTTCCTTAGTGTTATTCAATGCTAGATATATTATTATCTGTATTATCCAAAATATTTGAATATCTAGCAACCTCCCGGTCCCAAGGCTGCCAGATATGAAAGAATTTACTGTGTTCCTTGAATTAAGCTAATTTTATTATTGGTGGCCTATGAAGTAATACAGACAAGTTGTCCTTTTGTTTGTTTGTTCGTTTGTTTGTTTGTCCTAGTTCTACACCACCACCACCAAATATATATGTAGAGCTCTGCACTTTAAACATAGTAAAACTTTGCTTCTGGTAAAATTCTTCATGCCTCATTCTAGCATTGTATTTTATTGACCTCATTTCAGTGGCAATGATATATTTTAATGACAGTTTTGAAGAGATTTTTTAAATGGAAGTCTATTTTAACCACTATATTTTAGAGGTGACAGTAATAGTAATTTTTTTCTTATGTAAAACCACAATATCCTGGGGAGGAAAATTATTTTCATAAAATACAAGCTGTTGCTAAAACACTATCTTACAAATATATAGAGCACAGATGAGTAAAGGAGAGTTGTCCTGTGAAATGTTGCCCTTTCTCTTCAAGTCTTTGTGTAGGATCAAAGGACATGAATAGTTTGGGCGCCAGCTCAGGCAGGACACTCATCACCATCTACCCAGCAGGGAATCTGAGCAAAAAAGTAATATGGATATCAATATTAAATATTGTATGGAAACACAAAACCTGGCCCACAAACAGTGGGGCTGACAGCCACCACAGGTCCTGGGGCAAAGTGAGAGGGGACCTGACTCCACAACCCTGGAAAAGGTGGAGGAAAAGTTGAAGGGGTGGGGCCTAGGGAAGTCATCACTTAGCACTGCCTGAACCATGGCAGTGCCTCCCCCGCTTCACAGCCTCATGTGATGGAGGAGTCGTGCTGCCCTGGTGTTTTAAAGGTGCTCAGAGCTCCAGCCACCACCACTGTCAAAGTAGCAGCAGCAGTGGGTGGAGCTCTGGGACTCTGAAATTGTTCACCCTTTGTTGTCCTGCCCTGCCACTTCCTGTTGGCGGACCTGCCCTCAAGTGAGGATTCCATTGCAATGGCCTAAGAGGAGTCTATTGGAACTGCACTTACTAGAAGTCAGAATTGGAACAGGATGCCCCATATTTGGTACAGAGGCTCAGGACCACCATATGGAAGGCTGTGGCCTCTGCAAGCTCCATGGGAGGCATAGGCATCTGCAGGCCAACTGTCCATTCAATCCCTGCTCCAAACTACAACTCTTTGCTGGGAGCTTATGGAATAAAACCCGCCCCAAACCACCAAGAAGGAGATGAGTTCATTTTGAGTCTGTTTTAAACTACTGACACTTTGTTCTGCCATTCTGTATTATGGCAACACCCCCCATGAAGAAAAAAATTAGTATGAGACCAGTGTATTTTGCTCCTTGCAGGAGCTGCTAGGTTGACATCTCTGCATGCTGAAGTCATCAGATATGTTCTGTGGAGGAGCTGAGGGAGGCGCAGGCAGCTGCTGTGTGAGCTGCCCCATGCTGCTCTTATAATTCATCCCACATAGCTAAATGTAAGAGGGAAGAAAAATTTTCATGCCCATGCATTTTTTTAAGTTCTCCGCTCACAGTTCAGATTCCTGCAGGGCTGTTGACATTCTATTAGGTCCAGAACACTAGAATCCAGGGGTGTGAGGCAATATGGGTTAAGGAGTAGATTTTACGAAGTGAACTTCCATAGATTAGAAAGTGGACTGACGTCACTCAGCTGATTTCAGTGAATTTTTAGTCACTTCTGATTTAGGGTTATGGCTTATTTTTAAAATATTTCCAACCAGACACAAAACACACAGCCAAGAACACTTTACTAGTGCTTGATCCCATACACAAACAGTTCATTTCATGGTCCAGTTCAATTCAACTCACTTTCCTTCTCCTTCCATATGTCTTTGTTTTCATTATCTGGGCATTCGGTATTGGAAGGATGAAAAAATGGTAACAACCTAAAGGTGGAATGAGAGTATCAGATTCCTTACGAGAACACAAGAGTATAGGTCAATATTGTCTAGCAGCAGTACCAACACTTCCACTAATTACTGGACTCTTAGGAGACATGTAATGGTAAATGACAACAAAATAACAGCACAGAACATTGAGAACCATGATTGGTGGCTGTAAACAAATTTCATGGGACCACAGAAAACGTGGCCACACCCAGTAAGTGGATATCTGACTAACTAAAATCATGCCAGATTACGGATGTTGCCAGATGAGGGAGGGCTGGAATAGAGGTATTAAACCTGCAAAAAGATGCCTGGCCAGATCCCCAGTGTCATGTAACCAGTTGGTGCACTGCTACCAGCAAAACTGGGTATTTAAGGTAGTTTAACACTGGTCCTCTTGTGGCACAGGGATTCTTATCAAGGAGCGAGAGGGTGAAAGTGGGTTGTCCGCAGCATAGCAGAGAACTGGGAAAGGGAGGTGTGGGGTAGGATGCCCTCATGATACACCAAATGTCAGGTGAAGTTTCAGCTTTTTGCAACCATCTGCAGTTGGTATAACAAGATCCTGTCAAACTAACATTTGTCTTTTTCAATGTATTGCTGTTGTGGTTGATAAAGGTATTGATATAGTAGATACACTCTGCAAGACTTAGTACTGCACAACATTTGGATTAAGAAACTGGAGCAATACAAACTCAACATGGCACATATTAAATGCATTAAAATTGTCTAATTGACAAGTCAGAAAATGTAATATTAATGGGCATCCTCATCAGATAGGTATGCTCCCAGCAGACTTATGAAGGGATTTGTTCTTGACCTGACACTATTTAACAGTATTATAGATAAACTGGAAGAAAACAGAATTGCCACTGATACTCTTGCAGATAACAAAAAGTTAGGGGGAGTGGTAAATAATGAAGGGAATTGGTTACTGATGCAGAGTGATACAGACTTCTTGGGAACTTAGGCACAAGCAAACAAATCTGTTATTTACTGTAGCCCAATATAAAGTCACACCTAGCAACCAAGAATGCAGACCATACTGTTAGGATAGAGGATTTTGTCCTGGGAAGTAGTCACTGAAAATTATTTGTGATTCATGGGAGTTAATCAGCTCAACATGAGTTTCCAATGTGTCACTTTAACCAATTGATTTAATATATATGCTCACCTGTGCTCTGTATGTGTGCACAAACAAAGAGGTTATATTACTTTTGTAGTTGGAACTGCACCACTATTCATGAAGGAAGTTTAAAAATTGGAGAACTTTTAGAGAAGAACCACAAAATGACAAAAAAAGACTGGAAAAGCATGGCTTACATTGATAGAATCAAGGAAAGTAATCAATTTCACATAACAAAAAAGTTTAAGGGGTAACAGTCAAAGTGCCTACATGGTGAACAAAAAAGGTGACAGTAGAGGGCTAATCAGTCTATTCGACAAAGGTATAACAAAAGATCCACTGCCTGGAAAGTAACAGTTGACAAATTTAGCCACCAACACACTTATTTTATAACAATGAGGGTAATTACCATTGGAACAATTTACCTAGTATGACTGTTTATCCATCACTGACAATTTTAAAACAAAATTGTGTTTTTCTAATAGTTACACTCTAGTTGAACCAGGTATTAGTTATGGACATTCCAATGCTCTGTATTATACAGGAGGTCAGATAAGATGATCCCTTCTGGTCCTATAATCTACGAGTCTGTGAACTCTTGGGCTGCTTTAATTCAGAACAGAGATATCAGCCATACATGTGATTGAAACAGGGTCATGGGAGTGCAAAGGTGAGTGTTATGGCATGTTGTCAGGAATGAATGCACACATTAGCACAACTTGCTCTTTCTGCAAATCAACCTAAGCTCTGCTTTGCTTACTGTACGTGAAAGGCCTTAAAAGTACCCTTTCCATTTGTTTTACTTCTTTTCTGTTCAATGAATTAGAAACACACAACAGTTTTCCTAGCAGATTTGAAACCATAGCCTCAGTCCTTGCATCTGTTACAGATTCAATTGCTAACAGAGCAATGGAATTTGGTTTGAGATCTGAATAGACAAGTTAGCCTACCAAAAATAAAATGATGATGCTCCAATCCATTACAACAGCTTCACACTGGTGTTATTCCATGTGAATTTAGCTAATAAAACTGATATAATGGACTGGAGAATCACACCTGTCTATTTTATTATGGGAACAGAGTTCTAACACAAGTAAAATAAATCCCTGACCAAATACAAGTTGTTCTTTTTCTGAAATATCAACTTTTCCATAAACACTATCCTGTCCATGGGGATGTTTCACAAACTGTCAAATCATTCTGCATAACTGTGGCTGAAGACACCTGTACACTGCAAGCTGTCAGAGCCTTTAGGATCCTACAAGAGAAGAGTCAGACTGCTAGAACGTGTGGTGAGGAACAGTTTCAGATGCATGGAGGAGTCACAACATACACCAAATCCTTTGAGGGAAACAAGGCAGACATAGGAAGCAAGAGAGGAGTGGGCGCTCTAAAATTACCTCAGATTTTAAGTTTGAAGTGTAGTGATGTCAGTTCCAGTATATTAGACAGATGATGAGGGGGAGATAATATCTTTTATTGGACCAGCTTTTTGGAGGGAAAGAGACAAACTCTACAGCTTCGGGCAACTAGTGACAGAAACCTACTGAAAGTGATAAAATATCCCTAAAGAACCATCAGTGTTCCAGCTTAGACATAAATTACAGGAGGAGTATAGAAATATTTCTGGACCTTAACTAAATTGGTCACTGTATTGCCTCCTGTTTAACTCAGTGATACCTCATCTGCACAACCATGACAGCCAAGGAGGAAACACCTAGTCTAGTGCTGTACTCTCTCCTAGTGCCAGCAGCTTGATGAGAATAAGCAGTCTCAAAAATGCAAAATGGCTGTTCATTTGCATATTTGAGTGGTTTATTTGCATATCCTTGGCAGAAAACAAACAGTGAAGATGAGGGTCTGCCAACAAAATAAACCCCTCTGTTGTCAACACCTTATGCCTGGAAAAAATCATGTCTTCACTAAAATTCACGTCTTCACTGCTTGTTTTCTGCCATGAATATGCAAATTAACTGCTCAAATATGCAAATGAACAGCCATTTTGCATTTTTGAGACTGCCCATTTGCACTGAGCTGCCAGCACGAGGGGTGAGTATAGCAATTGTGTACATTTTAAGCAAAAACATAAAATATTTATGAACAAATAAAACGAAAAAGACTGGATTGGTATAAAATAATCAAAACAATCTAAATATCAGATTGGCTAAATAAAGTAAAAATTCTAAAAATTCCTTATAAGCATTGTGCCAAAATTACCAGTGAAATGGAGGATAGGTGACATCCTATCTCATCTCTACCTGCAACACAGGGCCATGGAGAAATATTCAAATACAATAAAAAAGAAAATTCAGCTAGTTATATTTAGGCTGTGTCTACACTCAGACAAAACTTTGAAATGGCCATATAAATGGCCATTTCAAATATTGCTAATGAGCTGCTGAAATGCATATTCAGTGCCTCATTAGCATGCTGCCAGCCACGGCTCTTCGAAATTGCCACATTTCACTCCCGCGTGGCTCATCCAGGCGGGGGTCCTTTTCAAAAGGAAAGGAATAAGGGGATTTTGATGTTGGTGGGGTGCTTTTGAAAAGGACCCCCACCTAGACAAGCCACGTGGGAGCGAAATGCAGCAATTTTGAAGAGCCATGGCCGATGGCATGCTAATGAGGCACTGAATATGCATTTCAGCAGCTCATTAGTAATCTTCGAAATGGCCATTTGCATGGCCATTTCGAAGTCTTGTCTTAGTGTAGACGTAGCCAAAATGTCCAAATGATAAATTTAGATGAAAATGACATGATTCCCAAGGATTACACATGCAACTTTTAATACATGAAACATACATGTGTGATCTTTCAGATGACAAAACTGTTTAACCCGGTGATACTTTAGTACTTCAAGAACTGTTCTAGAGGCACCATTCTCAAGTAAATTATATGAGTTCTAACAACACAGCCACACCCACATACATGTACAAGATATCTGCTGGAATTTAAAACAAGTGAAAGAACGCTGACGTAGGAGTGACCCTTTACTAACGAAGCTTAGAAAACAAACCAGCAAAGTTTGTAAGTTTCTGAATATGCGGTCTTTGTTGATTCTGTCTCTTGGAAATCCTCCTCAGGAGCTTCGTGGTGAATCACAATGAAAAGATCCTCTGATGAGATCACTGGCCTCATACAATCAGATCTGATTAGTTGCTCCAGCAACTTTGGGTTAAGAAAGTCCTTAGAATGATATTCACAATAGAAAAATATTGTCTGTCAGTTGGCATGTCCATAGATATTTTAAGACATTGGCGATCATAGGCCAACCTATAAACATCTTAACCATCCTAAAAGTCCTAAACTCAAAAATAATTTCCAAAATGCAAAGTTAGCAAAAAGTGGGTGCTGGAATGATAAGAAAACATCACTCATATATTTACTCAGCCATGCCCAGAGACGCGTAATTCCTGTTTTACAGACAAATGCTTTTAAATTCCCCTTTATAGTTCAGTACTCAGCAGCTCAACTTCAAACATCCAAACATCTGGCATCCAACCATTTATGTTGGAGTCTTCAGAAATCTTCCTCATTCAAAGATGGCAAGAGAAAAAAACTAAATGAAAAGAAGCTTAATTCTGAGTGAAACAATAAAGGATTAGGGACTTGTATTACAAGAGGGAAAAAATTCACATGTGTAAATACCTCTTTGTGTGTCTGGTGATCAAAACTGGTAGAGGAAATCATGTGCATTTATTTCCCTAACTAAACACAATGATCTAAAAATCATAGATAATCTACTTTTATAAGATGGAGAATAAACTCATATTGTTAACAAATTTAAAACAATGTATCAAGTCAGAAAGTCTGACCTATGGTATCTTAAGACATGTTTAGTAGATTTTCCTGCTTCCTATGCTGACTGTCGAACTACATCCTTCCCCCAGAACAGATCACCACACCAGATTGGATTTTTTTTTCTTTTTAGGGTGCAAAGCTTACTTCTAGAATTTTTTTCTCTGAGACTACTTGTACCAGCAAGCATCTGTCTGAAATGAAAACCTCTTAGAAACTTTAAGATTTTTAAAGCTCTACTTCATTCTGGATATTAGGGTAATTCTAACTGGGGCAAACATTTTCTTCAATTAGAAAAAACCTAATGTAAGTAAAATTTTAAGTGGGAATTCTCTTTTGTTATGGTGCTTGCACTTAAAATATGTTTACCAGCTAGAAATTTCTTTGTTATTGGAGCATTTCCTAAAGCTCAAGCAATGCTGTATGCAGTTGCATAACCATCTTCTCTTGGAACACCTCCTATTATAGCTACACTATTATGTATAAATACTTCTCTGGTGATTAAAAAGAATAAAAAGAACATATGGTTTCAAATTCAAGTAAATTCAAAAGCAATGAAGACACTCCACGAATACAGAAATGCTTCCTGACAAAGCTATATAAGTTATCAGAAGCTTTATCCACTAAAAATGTACCACAATAAAATGTTTGCATGCAAGTTCTTTTAGAAAGGAGCACTTAACTGCTGGTGAAATTAGATAACATTCTAGTGGAGAACAATATCTCATTATTAAAATAAAGGTTTGGATCAAATTTAGAATGATGCAAATTCTCTATGAAATCCTTATTGACCTACAGCTTGCCCAAAGAAAAAGGAGATTCCATTCACTGATGTTAGTCCAAAATGAACAATTTTAGAGTTTGTTTCTTTCATGGAAAAATGACGATTTAACTGTTGAACAAAAAGAGATCTCTTCCTCTGTACACATTTGTAGATTATAGGCTACGTCTACACTAGCCAAAAACTTCGAAATTGCCATGCAAACGGCCATTTCGAAGTTTATTAATGAAGCACTGAAATACATATTCAGCGCCTCATTAGCATGCGGGCAGCCACGGCACTTCGAAATTGATGCGGCTCGCCACTGCATGGCTCGTCCAGATGGGGCTCTATTTCAAAAGGACCCCGGCTACTTCGAAGTCCCCTTATTCCTATGAGCAGATGGGAATAAGGGGACTTAGAAGCAGGTGGGGTCCTTTCGAAAAGGAGCCCTATGTGGACGAGCCACGCAGCGGCGAGCTGCATTCATTTCGAAGTGCCACGGCCGCCCGCATGCTAATGAGGCGCTGACTATGTATTTCAGTGCGTCATTAGTAAACTTCGAAATGGCCATTTGCGTGGCAATTTCGAAGTTTTTGGCTGGTGTAGACACGGCGATAATGTTACTAATATGCCAATGCATGTGTTAGGTAAATACATTTTTATAGCAAAAAATTAAATATACATGTCTGGAAATATACACATAAACCCAGATGCAGGGACCTCCATAATAGGAGTAATAAGCATTGACCATTGTGGATGAAATAATAAGGGCATTACTCTTGCATATGATCTCCACTTGTTCAGGTAGCTACTTATGGAGTTATATCCTTGAATTAGTCATAGCTGGAGATTTTCTTAGGGTGCATGGTCCAGCTTTTAAGATTACTATTCAAATAAGCTAGAAGTTTTCTGACAATAAGTTGTTTT
This sequence comes from Carettochelys insculpta, assembly GCF_033958435.1. Lineage (NCBI taxonomy): Eukaryota > Metazoa > Chordata > Testudines > Carettochelyidae > Carettochelys > Carettochelys insculpta. Next base: position 101,454,906 of record NC_134137.1, on the reverse strand, counting down.
CAGTACATTATTAGAAAGAACTGGGTTTTATTAGAAAAGTTGGTGTTTGATAGGCAACAAATGTATATGAAAACTACTTGATAAAATGGTAGCCTGGAGGATTTTGAATTGTATTGTGTGATATAGTATTTAGAAGGCCAAGGCTGCAAAAATAACTTCGAAGTTGCTTACTTTGAAGTTGAGCGTTTACACACACCCAGCTTCGAAGTTAAACTTTGAAGTAGGGCACTACTCCGTTCCCAGGAATAGAATAAGGGATTCAAAGTTGGGCTCCCTTTGAAGTTAACTTCAAATAAGGGAAAATGTGTGTAGACTCTGCTTGCTACTTCAAAGTAGTGCCTAACGTCAAAGTTAACTTCAAAGTTAGTTTAAAGTATAAACACCTTCCAAGTAGTCTAACAGTTACTGCACTTAATTTCTAACTCCTTTTCTTTCTGAGTAGTAACAGAGAGGTAGCCATGGTAGTCTGTATTCTAACAAAACAAGCCAGCAGTCATGTAGCACTTTAAAGACTAACAAAATAATGTATTAGGTAATGAGCTTTTGTGGGACAGACCCACTTCTTCAGATCTGGGGTCTGCCCCACAAAAGCTCATCACCTAGCACGTTATTTTGTTAGTCTTTAAAGTGCTACATGACTGCTGGTTTGTTCCCTTTTCTTTCTGTTGGTTATGGTGCCTGGTAACTCACCTCAGGCTGAGAGTGTTCTTGCCCACCCTCCACAGCTGAGTCCTACCCCTTCAGTGGGATGTGCAAATCTCGGGTTGCCGTTCCTCCAGATTGCCCTGGAGTTTTCAGGAATTAGGGATGAATGTCATGTAATGAAATATCCACCAATACAGCCAACCAAAACTGATAATCCTAGAGGGGTCCTAGCTTAGGGAGGTATCACCTGCAAACTCATCCCCCACTGACAGTCTAAGTCTGCCACACTAGATCACCTCCCGCCCATGCATGTTTTCAGAGTGGGGCAGTTGAAACTGTCAATTACTTCACACAAAAAAGTCCAGATAAGCAGGGCCCAGGAAAGTCTACTGGTTATTGAAGTATGCGGTGGTTGGATAAACCACAGCCTGGAACCCTATCTACTCTAGGGTCTTCTTTCAGGCGTCACTATCTGTCTGTTTCCCTGGAGGATTGTGTTCACCTACAGCTCATCCATTATGATTTGCCTGGGCTTCTGATAATTGCCTAGTTCCCAGTTTCTCCTTTGCCTGTGCGCCTCTGACTAAAGCATAGTCATTATGCCTGGTAGGGAGGTTACCTGGGACCAGTATTGCTTTTAGCTCTTATGGTCCACGTGTGGAGTGTACATACGCAGTCAGATAGAATCATAGAATATTAGAACTACGAGGAAACTTGAGAGGTCATCAACTCCAGTCCCCTTCACTGACGGTAGGATGAAGCACCACCTTGACCATCCCTAATATGTGCTTGTCTAACATCGTCTTGAAAAATCCCCACTGTTAGGCCGTGTCTACACTAGCCCAAAAGTTTGACATAGCACGCAAATGGCCATTTCAAAGTTTACTAATGAAGTGCTGAAATACATATTCAGTGCCTCATTAGCATGCAGGCGGCCGCGGCACTTCGAAACTGATGTGGCTCGCCGCCTGTGCGGCTCGTCCAGACGGGGCTCCTTTTCAAAAGGACCCCGCCTGCTTCTAAGTCCCCTTATTCCCACCTGCTCATAGGAATAAGGGGACTTCGAAGTAGGCAGGGTCCTTTCGAAATGGAGCCCCACCTGGATGAGCCGTGCAGCGGGAAGTCACTTGAATTTCAAAGTGCTGCGGCCGCCCACATGCTAATGAGGCGCTGAATTTGTATTTCAGTGCTTCATTAGTAAACTTAGAAATGGCCATTTGCATGGCCATTTCAAACTTTTGGGCTAGTGTAGACACGGCCTTAGAGATTAAACCTTCTGGTCCAATTATCTGGGAAAGTGATCAATCCGACTGATCTACGTATACTCCTTTCCCTTAGCTAATGCTGTGAACCTGTGGAGATATGGTATCGTCCTTGACTATGATGAAGGCGTCCCCAGTTCGAATCATGCTATAGACAGCAGTTTACATACGACTGACAAGTTCCAGTAAGAATGAAACCAGTCATGTGTTAACGTGGTTTCATCGGAACCTTATTCTAAAAAATATAGTCAACCCCAATTGGAGTGTACTTACAGTTCACTCGGTTGTGAACATAGCACACATGGCCAACTGTTGTTGGTCCAGTTATCTGGGAAAGCAATCAATACAACTGATCTACATATACTCCTTTCCCACAACCGATGCTGCGGAGATATGGTCTCATCCTTGACTATGACAAAGGTGTTCTGGATTTGAATCATGCTATAGACAGCAGTTTACACACATCTGACAAGTTCCCATAAGAATGAAACTGGTCATGTGTTAATGTGGTTTCATTGGAACCTTATTCTAATAAATGTAGTCAACCCTGATTGGGGTGTGCTTACAGTTCACTTGCTTGTGAATGTAACACACATGGGCAACAGTTGTTGGTCCAATTATCTGGGAAAGCAATCAATCCTACTGATCTAAATATACTCCTTTCCCACAACCAATGCTGTGAACCTGTGGAAATATGGTATCACCCTCAACTATGACGAAGGCGTCCTGGGTTTGAATCACACTATAGCCTGTACCTATCTAACTAGCATCACTTAAAATAATGGACCTCTCATGTGAGTAAGGATTATTAATTTAAGTTTTCAAGATTGAGGAGTCATATTATATCCTTAATATTAGGGCTGAGGAGGGGAAAATATACATATGTAATGATTGACTTTTATTATGTCATTGCATTAAACAATCTAGTTTTGTGATAAGAACTATTTATCTCCTAAAATATTTTATACATATCTACCTGTAATTGATATTCATAATTTTCTTTATGACATTGAATTGTCTATATCCACAATGTCCAATACATTTGCCACTTGACACTTTTGGTAAACAGGACACCGCAGCATGTGGATTACAGCTCTGGAGCCACATGCGGTTCCTGGAGCCCTTAAATATGGCTCCCTCTAGAGCCTCATGTGGGGAGTGCAGTCTGGCTACTCTGCACTTGCACCCCATATCTTGGTGGGAGAAGAGTATGGTGGCAGCAGCAGTGGCACCGGCAGCTCTGTTGGTCCCAGCAACCCCAGTAGCTCCGGCCACTCCAGCTACTCTGGTGGCCTCGGTGACTCCAGCCACCGTGGTGCCCCCAGTGGAGCCAGTGGCTCCCTGGGGCGCAGCCCCAGCAGCTCTAGCCACCCCAATAGCTTTGGTAGCCCCACCCCAGTGGCTTCAGTGGCAGTGGCTCTACTGGCCCTGGCACGCCCGGCCACTCTCTCAGCCCCAGCCACTCTGGCCCCAGTGGCAATGTCCCCAGTGACTCCAGTGGCAGCTCCAGTAGCTCTGGTCAGTCACTGACATCGATTTAGAACAAGGAGCTGGGAAAGCCTGACTCTGAGGAAGGGGAGGACATTTACTTAGAGTTGGCTGGGGAGAGCTGTGGTGAATATCGAAGGCCAACAACCACAAGTGTAGTGATCATTGAATTCTTATTGGACTCTGCTGGTCTATATGATATCTTTGATAACTAATCATGAGAAATTAACAGAATGGGTGAAATTCAGGTCTTGGCTTTCATGAGATTCCAAGACGTTTGTATCTGGATTGATACAGTCCTGTATCTCTGGATTTAAATCTACATTTACGCTTAACTCCAGTGAGCCAATATACTTATGAAAACTTATTCAGAGGTTATATTAATGGGGCTTATTATAGTATTTAGTCTTGCTTAAAAGAACAAGACTAGTTTATGCTTGACTTTATTAATAATAGTTGCTCGGTTAAGGAGACTTTTACTTTAAAAAGTATATTTTCTCTAGTAAATTCTTGACCTCAGCATCATTTTAAACTAAAGAGGCATGCCTTCTCCAAACAATCAAACAGGAAAGTCCATGGTATAATTTATGTTTTAAAACAAACTGGGATTTCTTTGAGTATTTTATTGAGATTTTTCATATAAAGCAAATGCAGCTAGTTCTATTCATTTATAAAAGCTCCACAGAAAAGTGACCATTGTTTTTAACATTTTCTCCAGGCATTTTTTAAATAATTTCTGCAAAATTTTTTATAGTAGTGTTCCAGAAAATAGGACTCTGCCACTGAGGAGAGGCTCTAAACAAGCACTCATTTATTACATGAGGTATTGCTTTAAAACCTACAATGGTGGTAGTGTTTGCTTGAGAGTCGAGTGTCAGAGGGGAATTCCTGATGCAGAGACTATTATTAATAAGCTTCACCAGTTTAGGAACAAAATAACCTCTTATTGCCCTGGACACAATCCTGATTTAAATACTCAAAGTTCAATAAGAGCATCTGACTACTTCTTGAATGTTGTACTTTCATTAGTCACATTTAATTAAGTATTCAATGTCTTTGAGCAACTAAGAGGAAGGCTGTAGGTTCCATCACACGCAATCGAACCGCATTTTCTTCTTTCCTCCTTCAGCAAAAAAGAACATATTGGCTACGACTACACTAGCCAAAAACTTCAAAATGGCCATGCAAATGACCATTTCAAAGTTTACTGATGAAGTGCTGAAATACATATTCAGCACCTCATTACAATGCGGGCGGCCGCAGCACTTCGAAATTGATGTGACTTGCCGCCACACGGCTCGTCCAAATGGGACTCCTTTTTGAAAGGACCCCAGCTATTTCGAAGTCCCCTTATTCCTATCTGCTCATAGGAATAAGGGGATTTCGAAGTTGTCGGGGTCCTTTTGAAAAGGAGCCCTGTCTGGACGAGCTGCGTGGTGGCAAGCCTCGTCAATTTCGAAGTGCCACGGCTGCCCGCATTCTAATGAGGCGCTGAATATGTATTTCAGCACTTCATTAGTAAACTTTGAAATAGCCATTTGCATGGCCATTTTGAAGTTTTTGGCTAGTGTAGACATGGCCATTAGGTTTTTCGAGGAAAGAGTGATTTCATACTGGATATGGGAAGAGTTATTAATATATTGTGATTATTTGATAATGCTAATTTAGGAAAATTGAAAGTTCACTTAATAAATTAAGAGTCACAGATTTCAAACTGAATGTTATTTAAATTGCATTAATTGGTTACTTCTTCTCAAGAGGGTTATTCTGGCAAAATGGGACTTTTGTTGGAAAAACCTGCAGAACATCTACATGCAAAATGTGCTTTGTCAGCAGTTTGTCTACTAAACCCAGCACATCCACTGGCAGCATTATAACTTTCCCTGTTCAAGTATAACTCCTCTCTCGGCAGTGTTCTGTCAAGAAAACAGCCATGTAGATGTTCCAGGGTGCTTTTGTTGACAGACAGGGATTCTGGTTCACCTGGCAGCCCTGTTTGCAGAGCAACCAGTCAGCCATTCTGTCAAGAGAGGGCAGGGCACTGTGGCTGTTCCCTGTTGACAAGCGGCTTGCTCCTTCGATCCACTTTTACGTGTAGATACAGTCTGTTGACAGAAGTTTTGCCAGGAAATCCCTTCCAACAGTCCCGTCTGTCGACAGATGCTTCTTGTGTAAACATAGCCATTGTGTGTAGGGGGCACTACAGCATTTAAACAAAGACATCTTAATAGTTTATTGAACATCTCAGTGTGCTACCGGCCATTGAGTTTCTATTAAAAATAGATATGTAATGGAGCATGTTATTTTGGGAATATATCTGAAGAGGGAAAAATACACATGACAGTGCAGGCCAGGTGCCAGCTCCTTTCTGGACCTCTACATCTCATCTGTACACTGACAAATACACCACTGGAACCAGAGTGGCTCACCTGTGGGTTAGCGTTGTTAGAATAGGTATTAATTATAAACATGTGTTTAGTGTTTATACTTTGTGGCTACGTCTACACTTGCTCAAAAATTCAAAATGGCCATGCAAATGGCCATTTCAAAGATTACTAATGAAGCACTGAAATACATATTCAGCACCTCATTAACATGCGGGCGGCTGTGGCACTTCAAAATTGCCATGGCTTGCTGCTGCGCGGGTCATCCAGACGGGGGGGTTCCTTTTCAAAAGGACCCCGGGAACTTCAAAATCCCCTTATTCCTATCTGTTGAACTCCTTCCAATAGCTGAATTTGCCAAAGCAGAAGCATAGGAAGAAGAAAAGCCCTGAACATGAGGGAACTATATCTTCTATACTACTTGGATCCCAACAGGCAAGCATGGACAGCAGGTGTCACTGGCACGGTAAGGCATCCATCAACTACTTTTAGATACCCCTCTTGCCTGCTTCTGGAGGCAGATTGTGAGGGCCACCAAGCACCCCAGAGATGGTCTGGGTGCCCAGGGCTGAGGCTGGCAGCTTGGGGCCTTTGTGGGACTTTAAGCTGGCCAGGCACCATGTCTGGGGAGGCTGGGGGCAGGAACCTGTGGCTGTGCTCTCTGACCTGAGTGTATTTCAGGGCTATGCTATGCTGCAGCCTGGCACTCTGGGGCTGGAAAATAGGAGCAAGTGACCATAATGTGGGAATTTGGGGCTGATGGGTTGGAAAGGGTGGGGCTGCTTCCCCATGCAGGGGTTCACTCACAACCCCTGGGGACAAGGATTACTCAGCATAAGCAAAAGTTTCCCAGTGCTTTGCCTGAGTTACCCCAGAGGAGTTATACAGCTTGTTGGTAATAGAAACTTTTTTTACTTTTTGAAATTTAAGATTGGGACTCATTTGTGTGTATACTTGCTTACCGACTTTAACCTTGTCTATGGCTCTCTTGTTTCCTTTTCCCAGTTAATTAACACTTTCCCAGTTAGATAATTCAGTATAGGATTGACCATGGGCATTGTCTTTGATGTGAGATATAATGTGCAGTTCACCTGTGGTGTTGGGTCCTTTGGCAATGGGAGTAACCTGAGTACCGATTTAGCTGGGGTTGGCCCTGCTTTGGGATGGGGTTGGACTAGTTCAGGCCTGCCAATGATGTGGGGAATAGTGGCAGCTGCCCTGGGGCCTGGTGATTCAAAGGGGCCTGGTGCTCCTGTTCACCACCACTGCTACTGCTGGGAGCCCCTTTAAATCACATCAAGAGCACCCCACATTTGATATGGCTCTCAGAGCTGTGGGAGGTACACTGTGGTCACGGCAGTGCAGGTGGCTGGTTGATCGCAGCCCCAGGCCTTCTTTCTGAGGTCCCATGCCTTCCAGCAATGTGGAGCCCCCCTCCTCCCACCTTCTCCCCGCTTGCCCATGGACCAAAGGAGGCTGTTGGGTTCTCTGAACTAGATGACCTCGCAAGGTCTCTTCCAAACCTAATCTTCTGTGATTCTATGACTATTGTGATTCTTTGCGGTGTACAGGACTATGGCCGTGTCTACACGTGCCCCAAACTTCGAAATGGCCATGCAAATGGCCATTTCGAAGTTTACTAATGAAGTGCTGAAATGCATATTCAGCGCTTCATTAGCATGCGAGTGGCAGCGGCGCTTCGAAATAGATGCGCCTTGCCGCCGCGCGGCGCGTCCAGACGGGGCTCCTTTTCGAAAGGGCCCCGCCTACTTCGAAGTCCCCTTATTCCCATGAGCTCATGGGAATAAGGGGACTTCGAAGTAGGTGGCATCCTTTCGAAAAGGAGCCCCGTCTGGACGCGCCGCACGGCGGCAAGGCGCATCAATTTCGAAGCGCCGCTGCCACCCGCATGCTAATGAAGCGCTGAATATGCATTTCAGCACTTCATTAGTAAACTTCAAAATGGCCATTTGCATGGCCATTTCGAAGTTTGGGGCACGTGTAGACGTAGCTTATCTGTCACAAAGGCTAACTTACCTGGAGAGAGAGACTGGAGTACACAAGTGGATGTCTGTGACTATGTTCAGGCTGCTGTAATGTTTGAGGAGTTTACACTTGATAACTGGTTGGTGAAAGGTAAGTGTAGCACTCACAAGAAAGTTCAGGGTTGTGCCCTGCTTCCTATCAGTCCACCAGGAGGTTGGTACCCATGCTTTTAAGCCACTGCAAGATAAACTTTACACTTTATTCACTGTACAGACCTAGTGAAGGAACTCTTTTGTCAACTCTAAACTGGACACCTTGCTTAGTGAGTAGAAATTTTAATTTTAAATGCTTTGCATAGGTAATTGTAATATTGACATGCCTACCCATCATGGGGCTGAATGAATTGTGTTCTTTGGAATTATAGGGTAGGCACTTAATTACCCACAAAAAATGTTGAACTAGGAAATAGACTGCCAAGCCTCTTGAGATCCCAAGCATGATTTTTCAGAGTATCAGAAAAGGTCAGAGACCAGTTCAAGCCTGAACATCCCTTTGATCAGGAAGATGGCTTCCCTTGCTTCCAGTCTTAAATTTTTAAATTATACTTTTCATTACAATGTTTAGGTACATACTTGCACCCCATGTGCTGTGAGTGACTGTGGCTAGTGGTGGAAACAAGAGCTCAGCCAGCCAGTTAGCTCAGGTTTTCCTATAGCTAAAGCATCTGATTTCATCTATTTTTTACTTTAACTGTATCAACAACGATCTTGTAAGTGCAATCATTTATTCAAATGTCACTACTCCAGTGAGGATGTACCTGATTAATGGGCTAGCACTTGAGGCAACTTTTGCCTCAGATACTTTGCCAAGAACAAAAGGGCAAATGCTGAAGTGGCTGAAGTACTGCGTTGTGCTGAAAAAGGAAAGAGTGCTCCCCTCTGGTTTAGCTTCTATTACGGAGAGGAATTTAGAAATGGTAAAGTTCACATTTGGTCAGGTTGCACTTGCTGCTCCACTGAAATTATCAAAGTCAGTGGCAAAGAAACTAAAATAACCCCTAGCTGCACATTCCTCACATTTAGCATTCAAAAGCAGCTCTGGCAATTCTGCACTACAGGGTAAAAGTACATTAACCCCAAAATAATGCTGACTTTTGGTTTTGATCTGTATATCTATGTGCTACATGTTAAATCTTCCAAAACCAGAATTCTCTTGTCTGGCAACATGCATTGTCTGGAAGAACCACAGATGTTATTGGACAAGAGACCCAGGTTGGGAAATTAATAAGGGGAGTCCAGTCGCTTCAGGCAGAGTAGTGCAATGGGGCTTATATTCCTGTCCAGAGGCACAGATGGCTGGAGCCAGCCTCTGTGGGGACAGGGCTATGTGGGACCATACAGGCAGCCTGGCTTGGGCTGCACCAGGCACCCACAGGGCGAGGACCGTGCCAGCAGCTTGTCTGGAGCTGCACCCGGCACATGCCAGAGACTGGCTGAGGCTGCATCAGGCACCCACAAGGCTGGGACTGTATCAGCAGTCCAGACGGGGCTGCACCAGGCACCCATGGGGCCAGAATGTGCTGACAGCCTGGCCGAGGCTGCACTAAGCACCCGTGAGGTAGGGGCTATGGCAGCTGCCTGGCTGTTCCAGAGCTGGTCTCTGGGCAGGGGCTGGGACTGGGACACTGTCCAGCACCATCTCCAGAGCTGGAGCTGGCCTCTGCAAGTTCTGGGACATTCCTGTGGCTCTAAGGACGTGCTTGGAGCCCAGTCACAATGGAGCTGACGCCCCTGTGGCCAGGGCCATGACCAGTGTTACACCTAGCATGGGGCTGGAACCAACCTCTGCAGCTGGCAGCCAGACATGGAGCCAAAGTCCATCAGAAGGTAAGGGAGTCCCAGGGCTGGAGGTGGCGGAGGGAGAGGAGGGGCAGCAGATCTCCCTTTTGCTGTATCTAAACTGTGAGATAAATTCAAATTTAAGGAAGTTAGCTCGATATTACCACATGACTGTCTTCACTGTAAATACAATTAGCTTGATTTTGGGAGCACTAATATCGAGATTACAATATTGTAGTTACCTGATGGGTATAGCGTCAAACCTGAATTCAGATATTCAATTAAAGGCTGGTGTGGAAGTACCATGTCTTAACACTGAATTTATTACCCTCCAGAAGGGTTCCCTATGTACCCCACAAAGCTATGGGAACTGCACCTGGATCCCAGTTCCCTGCTAGGGGCAGGAAAACTGACCAGAGCTGTTGCACTCCTGTGGCATGGGGCCAGGCAACCTGTGGCCAGGTGGTTTGAGCCACACAGGGCCAAGCAACCTGCAACTAGGTGGTTCCAGCTGTGTGGGGCCAGGCATCCCATGGCTGGAAGGTTCAAGCCATGCCATGCAGGGCCAGGCACCTGCAGCCACGTGGCTCCTGCTGAAGGGGGCTAGATGCCCATGGGCAGGCACTCACCCTGCAGGTGGCATTGGCCACCTGTGACTAGGCACCCCCAGCCAGCAGACTCCAGCAGCTCTTCCACTACAGCTGTTGCATATCAGGGAGTTGGGTTTTTTTGGAGAGAGCTTTTCTTTGGGGGGGGTTGGATTTTTTTGTGGGGGGTTGTTTTGGGGAGGTTGTTTTTTGGGGGGAAGTTGGGGTGGGACTGTTGCTGGGGGAGCCTGCAGGGAGAGGGAGTAAACCCTCACATTTAACCGACTATCAGGAAGAACAGACAGCCCTTCCCCCCATTAGTCCGTTAAATGGAGAGTTCACTGTACTAGCGGGAGCTGGAAAACTGACGAGGGCTGCTGCATTGTCAGTTTCCCAGGTCCTCCAAGCTGCTGGACCCTGTAAACTGACAGTTTTGCTGCACCTGGCTCCTGGCTCAGAATTCAGGGCTGAGGGAAATGTGGCATAGATTCCCACAATGAACTGCTGCAATACTTAGTGTTTGGTGATTTCAGTGTGGAAGCCATATGTCAAGTTTGTTGGGAGCCTGTGGGAAGTGAGGATACTCAAAATTGAATTTAAACAAAGGAAGTATAGAATTGATATTAATAAATTTGAATTCATCTTGTAGTGTACTTATAGCCTTTGTCTGGCAAATACTCGTGTCTAGGACCAGTCAGGTCGCATGACTGTCGGACGAAGGACGTACAACCTGTACAACACCGGCATTGGGTATAGCCCTGGCCCCCACAGAGGCTGGCTCCAGCCATCTGGACAGGAATATAAGCCCCATTGCACTACTCTGCCTGAAGCAACTGGACTCCCCTTATTAATTTCCCAACCTGGGTCTCTTGTCCAATAACATCTGTGGTTCTTCCAGAAAATGCATGTTGCCAGACAAGAGAATTCCGGTTTTGGAAGGTTTAACGTGTAGCAGATAGGTATACAGATCAAAACCAAAAATCAGCATTATTTTGGGGTTAATTTACTTTTACCCCGTAGTGCAGAATTGCCAGAACTGCTTTTGAATACTAAGTGTGAGGAATGTGCAGCTGGAGGTGATTTAGTTTAAGCAGGAGCTGAGTAATTCAGAAAATTTCACACTGGATCATGTATTGCCTAGTAGGGCAGAAGCAATCTGCTGGCAGCTCCTTGTATTGGAATATTGATCTTTCCTTTAAAACATTCAAGTTATTGATTTAAATAATAAAGAGATTGATTTTCGTAATAAGGATAAATAAAGAAAATAAACCTAAATGACAGCTGGATATGTTTACTTAAATGCTGCAGTATAATCCATGCTGCACACATTTAGGGTTGGGGAAGCATGTAGGGATAAAATAACTGTAAGCATAGGACATCATCATTAGCTATTATACCAGGTACTCATTTCATCAGTCTTTTCCTGCTTGCCCATATTGTTTGTGAATGCACACTCAGATACATTGCATTTTCAGCAAAATACACAAATATTGTTGCCTAACAGGGTAAGTATTGTAGCCTAATCACCGGGCACATAACTTTGAATTTTACATACCCAACAAATATACACTCACTCTTCTTTGTTTCTTATGGACATACATGAACAGAAAATATATTCATTTAAATTATACAGAAGGAAAGAATTCATCCTTTTTAACAGCAGCCTAATACAATCATACCACCTTATTTAACCTGCAAAAGAGTCAAGAAGGACTCCTGGGCTCCCACTTACAAAAAAAGGATGTATATGCATTGGAGAAAGTCCAGTGGAGGACAACACAAATGGCTGGAGCATGTGACTTATGAGGAGAAGCTGAGGGATTTAGGCTTATTTAGTCTACAGATGAGATGAATGAGGAAGTATTCGATAGCAGCCTTCAACTAACTGAAGGGGGATTACAAATAGGATGGTGAGAGGCTTTTTTCAGCTGTGACAGATGGCAGAATGAGGGATAATGGTCTCAAGTTGCAGTGAAGAGATCTAGTTCGGATATGAGGAAAAACTATTTCACCAGGAGGGTGCTGAAGTATCGGAATAAGTTATCTAGGCTACGTCTACACGTGCAGCCAACATCGAAATAGCTTATTTCGATGTTGCGACATCGAAATAGTCTATTTCGATGAATAACGTCTACACATCCTCCAGGGCCGGCAACGTCGATGTTCAACTTCGACGTTGCTCAGCCCAACATCGAAATAGGCGCAGCGAGGGAACGTCTACACGTCAAAGTAGCACACATCGAAATAGGGATGCCAGGCACAGCTGCAGACAGGGTCACAGGGCGGACTCAACAGCCAGCCGCTCCCTTAAAGGGCCCCTCCCAGACACAGTTGCACTAAACAACACAAGATCCACAGAGCTGACAACTGGTTGCAGACCCTGTGCCTGCAGCATAGATCCCCAGCTGCCGCAGAAGCAGCCAGAAGCCCTGGGCTAAGGGCTGCTGCCCACGGTGACCATAGAGCCCCGCAGGGGCTGGAGAGAGAGCATCTCTCAACCCCCCAGCTGATGGCCGCCATGGAGGACCCAGCAATTTCGACGTTGCGGGACGCGGATCGTGTACACGGTCCCTACTTCGACGTTCAACGTCGAAGTAGGGCGCTATTCCTATCTCCTCATGAGGTTAGCGACTTCGACGTCTCACCGCCTAACATCGAAGTTAACTTCGAAATAGCGCCCGACGCGTGTAGACGCGACGGGCGCTATTTCGAAGTTGGTGCCGCTACTTCGAAGTAGCGTGCACGTGTAGACGCAGCTCTAGAGACATCATAGAATCTCAGACCCTAAAGGTTTTTAAGTTCTATTTGGAAAAAGCCCTGACTGGGGATTCGTCCTGCTTTGAGCAGAGGGTTGGACTTGATGACTTTCTGAGGTCTCTTCCAACCCTGTGATTTTTCTGTTTTTATCACATAGGTCTGTAGACAGCAGTAACACAAATACCAATGTAGGAGGTCTAGTCAGTATTGCTTAGGCATATTGTCCAAGTGGACTAGCCCAGTTTCTCTTCATGGTTGTACCTCAAGGTTATCTTAGATAAGTTTCTTCCTTTTTCCATTATCACAACCACCTGTATCCCGATGTCTAAGGTCACTGAGACACTTCCTCCAAAATTTCTAAATAAAGTGCTTTTCAACTTGCCAAATCAAGATTAATGGTTTGTGTATGTAGGGACACCCAGGAGGTTAAGACAAAATACGAAAACATGTGAAGTTACAGTACATTAATTGAAAAACATTCATCCTCTGTGTGGACATTATCAGTCATGACTAGATTTGTCAAAATCAGGACATTTGATGGTGGTGTAGTTTGAATCATATGTAGTGTAATGTTTGAATACATTTTTATTCAGAAAAGTTATATTTGAAATTAAACAAATGACAATATATTTTTGTATGTAAGCACAATGTGTTGCTATCTTAAGAAAGAATATCCAATATGAGAGACCCACTTTTGTTAAATCAGCTCATACAGAAATAAATTGCTACTTTGCAATCAGAAATGAGACAACTTTCACATATTCAATATGTAATATGATGTAATACTATGCTTATCCATAAGAAATCTGTGATGCCATTATTCCCAGCAGGAATGAGGAACTGAGTGCTTTATTCCTGGTGATATAAAGGATGTTTCAATGAATTTATTTAAATATGCAGGAACTTACCTCATAGATCTGGCAGGGATTTTGAGAGGTCATTGAGTCCACACCCCTGCCCTCTCACCATGATCAAGCACCATCCCTGACAGATTTTTTTTAATCTATTTGTCCCACACCCCTAAATGGCCTCTTCAAGGACTGAATTCACAACCCTGAGTTTACAAGGCGAATGCTCAAATCACTGCATTATCCCTCCCCCATATGTATACATATACGGCAATATACCTTTGTTGCATTAAGTATAGAAAGAAATGAGTAAAAAGATTTTCTATAGTAATAACATTTACTGGCACATTTTAACAATTTTCTTTAGATTTTAGTCTATTATATTCAAACGGAGAGTGCATGCTGTATTGCAAGACAGAGTAAAGATTAATAAAATATTTAAATACTAGTAATATGAATAAAATATTTTTGTAAAGCTGTGACTGACCATTCAAGGGGTGATTCCTCTATCATTAGTCCAATGAGAGTTTAATCTGAGTAAGCGCCTCAAGACAGGTTCTAAGATTTGCTGCAGAAAAATGTGTTACATATAGGTCTTTTGTATTTTAAAAGAAAGGCTGTCAGATCCACAGATGATGTGAAATGATGGAGATTTCTTTATATCCATAGAAGATGTGGCAAATGTCTTTTCTATATTACAAAATGTAATGCTCTAGAATCTGTCATCAGTAACACTTTTCCAATTCCACTGAATTATGGAGGTGTAGAGAAACATAAGAACATAAGAATGGCCATAATGGGTCAGACCAAAGGTCCATCCAGCCCAGTATCCCATCTGCCGACAGTGGCCAATGTCAGGTGCCCCAGAGAAGAACAGAAGACAATGATCAAGTGATTTATCTCCTGCCATCCATCTCCTGCCCTTGTACTGAAGGCTAGGGCACCATACTTTACCCCGGCTAATAGCCATTTATGGACCTAACCTGCAAAAATTTATCGAGGTCTTTTTTAAACCCTAATAGAGTCCTGGCCTTCACAGCCTCCTCCGGCAAGGAGTTCCACAGGTTGACTGTGCGCTGTGTGAAGAAAAATTTCCTTTTATTAGTTTTGAACCTACTACCCATCAATTTTATTTGGTGTCCCCTAGTTCTCGTATTATGGGAAAAGGTAAATAATTTTTCTATGTTCACTTTCTCCACACCATTCATGATTTTATATACCTCTATCGTATCGCCCCTCAATCGCCTCTTTTCCAGACTGAAAAGTCCCAGTCTCTCTAGCCTCTCCCCATACGGGACCCATTCCAAACCCCTAATCATCTTAGTCGCCCTTTTCTGAACCTTTCCTAATGCCAATAGATCTTTTTTGAGGTGAGGAGACCACATCTGCACGCAGAACTCAAGATGTGGGCGTACCATAGTTTTATATAGGGGAAGTATGATATCTTTTGTCTTATTCTCTATCCCTTTTTTAATAATTCCTAACATCCTATTTGCTTTACTAACTGCCACTGCACACTGCGTGGATGTCTTCAGAGAACTATCCACTATAACTCCAAGATCCCTTTCCTGATCTGTCGTAGCTAAATTTGACCCCATCATGTTGTATGTGTCATTTGGGTTATTTTTTCCAACGTGCATTACCTTACACTTACCCACATTAAATTTCATTTGCCATTTTGCTGCCCAATCACTCAGTTTGCTGAGATTTTTTGTGGTTCTTCACAATCCCTTTTGGTTTTGACTGTGCTGAACAACTTGGTGTCATCTGCAAACTTTGCCACCTCACTGCTTACCTCATTTTCTAGATCATTGATGAACAAGTTGAACAGGATCGGTCCCAGGACTGACCCCTGGGGAACACCACTAGTTACCCCCCTCCATTGTGAAAATTTACCATTTATTCCCACCCTTTGTTTTCTGTCTTTTAACCAATTCCCGATCCATGAAAGGATCTTTCCTCCTATCCCATGACCGCCTAATTTACATAAAAGCCTTTGGTGTGGGACCATGTCAAAGGCTTTCTGGAAATCTAGGTATATTATGTCCACTGGGTGCCCCTTGTCCGCATGTTTATTTACCCCTTCAAAGAATTCTAATAGATTAGTTACACATGACTTCCCTCTGCAGAAACCATGCTGACTTTTGCCCAACA
The DNA here is from genome assembly GCF_033958435.1 of Carettochelys insculpta. Classification (NCBI taxonomy): domain Eukaryota; kingdom Metazoa; phylum Chordata; order Testudines; family Carettochelyidae; genus Carettochelys; species Carettochelys insculpta. The sequence goes on along the minus strand of NC_134137.1, from coordinate 101,438,957 downwards.
ATTTGTGCTTTTCTACGTGCCTTGCAATTTTATTCTTTACTATTGTTTCTACTAATTTGCCTGGTACTGATCTTAGACTTATCGGTCTATAATTGCCAGGGTCTCCTCTAGAGCCTTTTTTAAATATTGGCATTATATGGGCCGTCTTCCAGTCATTGGGTACCGAAGCGGATTTAAAGGATAGGTTACAAACCACTGTTAATAACTCCGCAATTTCACATTTGAGTTCTTTCAGAACCCTCGGGTGAATACCGTCTGGTCCTGGAGACTTGTTACTATTCAGCTTATCAATTAACTCCAAAACCTCCTCTAATGTCACTTCAATCTGGGAGAGTTCCTCAGATTTATCACCTAAAAAGGCTGGCTCAGATTTAGGAACCTCTGTAACATCCTCAGCCATGAAGACTGAAGCAAAGAAATCATTTAATCGCTCCGCAATGGCACTGTCTTCCTTGATCGCTCCTTTTATATCTTTATCATCCAAGGGCCCCACTGCTTTTTTAGCGGGCTTCCTGCTTCTAATGTATTTAAAAAACATTTTACTATCATTTTTTGAATTTTTGGCTAGCTGTTCCTCAAAATCTTTTTTGGCTTTTCTTACTACATTATGACACTTAAGCCGTGTCTACACGTGCACGCTACTTCGAAGTAGCGGCACTAACTTCGAAATAGCGCCCGTCACGGCTACACGTGTTGGGCGCTATTTCGACGTTAACTTCGATGTTAGGCGGCGAGACGTTGAAGCCGCTAACCCCATGAGGGGATGGGAATACCGCCCTACTTCGACGTTCAACGTCGAAGTAGGGACCGTGTAGTCGTTGCATGTCCCGCAACATCGAAATTGTGGGGTCCTCCATGGCAGCCATCAGCTGGGGGGTTGAGAGACGCTGTCTCTCCAGCCCGTGCGGTTCTCTATGGTCACCGTGTGCAGCAGCCCTTAGCCCAGGGCTTCTGGCTGCTGCTGCTGCAGCGGGGGATTCATGCTGCATGCACAGGGTCTGCAACTCGTTGTCGGCTCTGTGTATCTTGTGCTGTTTAGTGCAAGTGTGTCTGGGAGGGGCCCTTTAAGGGAGCGGCTGGCTGTTGAGTCCGCCCTGTGACCCTGTCTGCAGCTGTGCCTGGCACCCCTATTTCGATGTGTGCTACTTTGGCGTGTAGACATTCCCTCGCAGCGCCTATTTCGATGTGGTGCTGCGCAACGTCGATGTTGAACATCGACGTTGCCAGCCCTGGAGGACATGTAGACGTTATTCATCGAAATAGCCTATTTCGATGTCTCCACATCGAAATCGACTACTTCGAAGTAGGCTTCACGTGTAGATGTAGCCTTAATTTGGCAGTGTTTATGTTCCTTTCTATTTTCCTCACTAGGATTTGACTTCCACTTTTTAAAAGCTGCCCTTTTCTCTCTCACTGCCTTTTTAACATGGCTGTTAAGGTGTATCTGAGGTAATGGCGGACCAGTATTTAAAAATAAAGAGTGTACACTTACATGATCATTTAAATTTCTATTGAATATAGATTTAATTTCTGAATTTTACTTCAGTAATCGTTATGCAGCTGCAGAATATTCATGTGTTTTAAATTGTAAAGTCCGCTTTCTGAAATTCTAAGGTTAATGATTTTCTAATTCCAGATAAATTACATTTAGTTCGTTATTAGTTTTTTCCCTAGAGCTACCTGCTAATGTGCTATGAAATTTCAACTGTGAATGATATGGGATTTAAGATGCTACTGAGTTCTCCAAACCTCTCTCTTTCATTTAGATCACTCGGAATAAATTGGGTGACACTTTCCCTTTCTCCAGCAACAAGACTTAAATTAGTGAGAGTGGGCAGGAAGAGCCAGCAACTGTTTAATTTGGTAGCAGATGGACAGTTTCCCCTTTCATTACTGTCTTGGAGGACAGTAGCATCTTCCCATATGGGCTAGTTCAATGTGAGCTCCCTCTCCTGTTTCAGTCTATCGCAACTATTCTCTGGTACCAAATTTACACACTGGGAGTAGGTAATGATTTCCATTGCACACTCTCAGCAGATGACAAGGAGTAAAGACATTAGAATACTTAAGAAAGCAAAGGGAGAGAGAGGAAGAGAAGCACTCTGATGAAATGAAGAAAGAAGGGAGAGGGAAGAAAGAGGTAAAGAGGGCAGGCAAGGGAAGAGATAATGATAATAGGATTTATTTAAAAAGGGCCCTGGCCTATTTAAGAAGGGATTTGATGAGGAAAAAAGCCATCCTCAAGCTTTAAAGTCTGTTTTTTGAGATCTTGTGCATTGACTCCTGAGGTCAGTGTGGTTAGAGCACCTGCTTTTGACTGGACAATTTAAAGGCCACCAGGCACCTAACCTCTTTTGATTCTCTTGCAACATAATTGTCCCTAAAAGATCCACTTGACCATTTTCTGAGTTCTTCCTGAGTTCTGTTGACTTCAGGGTATTCAGATGAGGAGTCTACACTAAAGGATAACCAAACTATACTTTATCAACTATCAGGTGGGAAAGGTAAAAAGGGGCTGAGATAGGATAGAATAACCAGGTCTGGAAACTGCTAAACTCACTACAGACAAGAAACCTACACAGGACTAGAAGGAATTAGTGTGATACTTCTACCTTACCTCTCTTCATTCTGTCTCAGTGTTGATGTCAGGGATGACTGGATGGCAGCAGGAGGTCAGGCAGAATCCTGCCGAAATACCCACTCTATCCCCTTTTTGCCATTGTGTGTGATGTTAACCCTAGCTAATAGAATGATTCATGACTGTTGCTGTGCTTCCATTTGATCATGAACCTTCTGATCTTACCTAGTCAAATCAGTAAATTGTCACTTCAAGCTAGTGACCAGTCTTCTGAAAGAGCCTGTCACTCAGGGGAGCAGCACTCACTGCACCCTCCCAGTAACCAGGTGAGAGTGAGAGAATGCTGAGCTCTCTGATCGCTCACTATTTATAGATTCTAGTTGCCTAGCAATAGTTTCCCACTCTTCCTCTGTTTTCCAGGCTTTTCTCCTGGAAAAGGAAGAAGAAACTCTCTTCAAAATGAAGGTTGCCCTGTTGTTAGAACAAACAAGATGGCAAACCCATACCTAAGTAACCAAACAGTTCAACTGTTTACAAAAACTTTTACAAATTTACATTAGCACCCTCTCCATTCTCATTAAAGTAGTTGCACAATCAAATACTCAGACGTTAGGAAGTGCCAAATTTAAAATGTCCCTTCTGCTCATGCACACAAATACAGAATTTAATTCCATTATCCCACACTATTTTCCTCTTCAGTCTCTAACTCATTCAGTTCCCCTGATATATCTAGAGGAACCCTGCCTCATTTGCTGGTAAAGAAACAATAGGTTTAAACAGTATCAAGGACATTTTAGGTAGGATATAAAGAAAAACTTTCTGGCAGGAAGATTACACACTAGAATGAATTACCTAGGGTATTTGTAGAATCCCTATCATTGGAAATTTGTAAGAGTAAGTTAGACAAATATATATCAGAAATGGCCTAGATAATACTTATTTCTTCCATGAGTTCAGGAGGCTCGGATTAGGTGATTTCAAGGTCCTCTCTAGTTCCATGATTCTAGTATTTATCTTGGTAGTCCATCATTAATGATGACAACAATACTGTTAAGGTTCTCATACATATGGCTGTGCAGATGACTCCACAGTGCAAATCCTGATGCACAGAACTGGCTGCGCTGCTGGCCGGGGTGGTCTGTATCTATAGTATTTGATGATGTAGCTCTGTGATGCTTCATGCACTGGCTGGAGATAATTTCACTGATACCACTCAAACTTGTCATTTACAGATCTGTCAAAGACCATCAGTGAGTCCAGTTCTGAGACATTTGCTCAAGTTCTTTGGGACTGAATGCTGTCCCACTGGAGACTAGTCTTCAGATTGTCTTTGAAGCACTTATACAGATGACCCTTCTTTCTTTTGCTCTGACTCAGCTCCTAGTACAAGATCAGTTTTGGGAGACGCTGGTTTTCCATTCTGATGACTTGCCAGGTCCGTCTAAGTTCTGCTGTCAACAACTTTTCCTCATTGTTGGTTGTTGGGTCTCTCAGGGACATTAATATAGGTGATTCTGTCCTGCCAGTGAATGCTGATAATTCTGTGGTGGGAGCATATATCCAATTCTCCAAGCTGGTCAATTTGCTCAATGAATCCACATTCTTGGATCCATACCTGAGAGATGTTAGAACCACTGCACTGTAGATCTTCAACTTGGTGTAGATAGGAATGTTGTGTTGGTTAAGAATTTTAGTTTGAAGTTGGCTGAGGACCTGGATGGTTCTACTAATTCTGGAGGAAATTTCCTTATCAAAAGAACCTTCACTTGAGAAGGTACTGCCAAATACTGAGTCTGATCCACATTTTTAAACTGTGTGGCTTGGATGAGATGTCTGGTAGTTTGGAATGAGGTGTTTATTGGAATAGGACTTATGTCTACCTGAGAGTGAATGTGAGGCCAAAGAGCCAGCATGCTTCTAAAAAGTCTATCAATAAGACATCTTGTCAATGAACCATTAAGGTTCAGTCATGTGCAAAAAGTGCCTTAACAAGAAGCTTCTCAAAGGTCTTGGTCTCTGCACTAAATCTTGAAAGATTAAAGAGGGAGCAACTGAGTTGATAGGAGTTGTATATTCCTGATGCAAATCCCATATTGCATGTCTAAGAACACAGGTGAACAACAAATTGAACAGCAAACCCTTTGTTTACTTGCTTTGAGATTTCAAGTGCATCAGGAGAGTCATCATTGGTGCATACTTGTACTGTCATGAAGTCATGGAACAGGCAGGTGATTAGTGTGGGCCTCCTTGGACAGCCCACTTTATACAGAGTACCCCATAGATCCTCTATGTTGACCATATGAAAAGCTTTGGTCAAACTGAGGAAAACTGCATGCCAGTTCATGTTCTGCTCTAAACATATTTCCTGTGCACGCCTTATGACAAAGATCATGTCCATAATTCTATGACATGGTCTGATACCATATTGCACTTCAGGTGGATTTTCCTCAGATGTGTTTAGAAAAAGTCAGTCCAGCAGAATGTGAATCTGCTGTATAGAGGAGAGAAACGTCTCTGTAGTTTCTGCAGTCAGCTTTGCTGCCTTTATTTTTGAACAGCAATTAAAAAAATAGCAAATTAGAAGTCTTGTGGCATTTCTTCTTCTTCCCAAATGCAACTCAGGGTGTCACAAGACACCTTGATACACTTTGGGCCAGCTCCACTATACAATTCTGCTGGGATACCATATTTTCCAGATGCTTTTCCAGAGTTTAATTGTTCAATAGCTTTCATAATGTTCTCAGTTGATGAAGGGCAATTGAGATAATCTTTGATAGGTTTTTCAGGCAAATGATCTAGGACATGCTGATCAACTGTAGATTTAATTGGCTGTAATGGCAAAAAATGGCCAGTGGGAGCTGCTGTGAGTGCAGATGCTCAAGTAAACAAGCTGTCTGGTATTCCATCAGCGGTCAACACTGAGGAAGTATGCAGAACAAGGGCACTGGAGGGTCCCTGTCCCTGCCATGGAGGATTTGAGGGGAAAGAGAAGTTTTGTAAGCCATTCATTCAGGCCAACAAATAGGTCTGGAAGTTGTTTCAGGGAGGTAAACTATTATGGCAAATCTAAATCCATGGATCCTGTTTTTATCCTCTGCTTTTTCTTTCCAAAAGAAACAATAATTGCCTCCTAGCTCACTGATGGAAACTTCTCTGGCCAATATAGTCTTCCTCTGGGCTGCGATGTCAATGTTAGAGAGAGCAAGTTCTCTGGAGACAAGAGGTATTCTCCTTTGTGCATCGCCTCCACCCATAAGGGTGCAGACGTTCCATGCTCCTAAAGGGAGTCTTGGCTTAATTATTTTTCAACTAGTATAGGATGATCTGTCAGCTGCTGTGGTCTGGCCAGACGTTATGGGGCAGGCAATATTTAGAGCACCTTTTCTGTTTCTTTCCCTTAAAAAAGGTGATCAGTGCTATTCTAAAACAGACTGCTCAATTACCTTAGGATGCTGCCAAACACTTTCACTGCCCTGAGAATGGAGCTGAATTACCACTAGTTTCAAGGCCACCCACATGTAGGATTATTGCTTCAAATGCCCGTGGTCATCACTGCCTGTCACTTTGCCAAAGTCCCATCACTGCAGGAGTTGAATTAATGATGTGGTATAATGATGATGAGCTTTAATAAGATGTTAATAAGAGGGGAGTTGTGAGAAATGTTTTGAGGAAGAAAGCCATTGCACAAGGGCACTCTCTCTCTGATGTGAAAGTCATAGTCCAGGGGCACATAGTAATATTACAACTGCAGAATTTCTTAGCTTCAGTGGCTGACCAGGTTGTTTTCTACGCCCCGTCATACTCTCCATGCCCCACAGCACTTGGCTGAAATGCATTCATACTTGTTGAATCACAAGTTGATTTCCTCTACCCAGTCCACCAGAATAGCCTTCACATGTTAGAGAAAGGCAGTTTCCATATCTTGACTAGGACGAAAGACTCATAGGCTACAATGAACAAATGCTGTACTACATCATCCACATATAGGAGGATCTTGATACGTTACATACATAGAGTACCAGTGGGAACTGCAGATTTAAGATAAGAAATGAACAATACAAATGGAAAGAAAGAGAGTGAGAGGAATCATTCATTTACTCAGCTTGAGTTCATTGGGGCCAGAGCCAATGCATAGCAGAACTGGTCCTAGATCCTGATCCAGGCCTGGAGGAATTATTGTAATCCAAGTAAATAATAATGAGTTTAAAACGATAAGAAAAAAATAACAAATACTGAAATGTTTTACACTTTCTTGAGTTTAAGCCAGCAGGAGTCTCTCTTGCTCTGCCCTTCACAGGAGCACATAGAATGTTTCTCAGGAAAGTGTTTTCCAGACAATGAAGAATTCTGCGTTTTAATACATTGTTATTGCAAAACTAATTACAACCATTGTAATATTGCCAACATGTATGTGTTTTCTTATTCAGCAGAAAATCTCTGAACTGAAACATAATGGATGCTTTGTGTCTCGGCATTTTAGGAAAGTTAATTTGGTGCAGGCTGCATTAGTCATAATTATACCTAGTTTTATACACAGAATGTGCAGCAAAACTGAAACATTAGCAAATCTGACTTAGTCATGCCTTTGTTCAACTGAAGATGCACAGTGTACAAAAGAGTAAGTGTTAACATAACAATAAACAGACATTATGAAACTTTTCAAAGTGTCATGTCAAAACAAATAACAGGAGTATTTGTAGTCATAAACAAGTCAGGAGAAAAATAAAATAAAATAAAATAAAATAAATGACATTAGCAAGTGGTTCTGTTTCTCTTAAAATAAACCATAAATAAAAAATGGAGACAATATGCAAAAAATGAAATTATATAGGATAACTTTATAGGGGCCTGTACATGATCAGCTATGAAAATTCACCACTTGTGTAAGTGTCCAAGTATATCCAAGTTCTGGCTACAGAAAATTCACCTGCATGTATTTATTATAAATTAAATCTAATTTCCGCAGAAACTAATGCATCTCTGGATGAGAGTACAATGTCCCTGAGCCATTAGCAGTTATATTCAAGAAAGCTTGCAGGATAAGAGACATCCAAGACTCCTACACATGGGCAAAAATAATAAATTAAAAAGAGTATTACATAGGGTATTATAGACCAGTCATCTTAACTTAGATGCCGAAAAAGATAATGGCATACATGGTCAAATAATCAATTTGTAAGTACCTACTATGAAACTAAGTAAAAAGCATGGATTTGCCAAGAGCAAATTATGTCAAATTAATATCATTCTTTGAAAGGATAACAAACTAGCTGGCTATGGAACATCAGGTGATGGGATATAGCTCTGCTTTAACAAGGCTTTTGATAATGTCTCATGTGACTAGATAAACATAGCCTAGATGAACCTTCAGAAAGATGCATGCACAACTAGTTGGAAAAGCATATCGAAGAGGTTCACAAACAAGCTAGAAAAGCATATCAGGTGCATATCTGGGATCTGTCCTGGTTATGATTCTATTCAATATCTTCAGATTATTTGGATAATGGCATAGAAAACAGTTATAAAGTTTGCAGATGACACTAAACTAGGAGGGCTGCAAATACTATGGAAGGCAGGATTGGAATTCAAAATGATCTCAACAAACAGGAGAAATGGTCTGAAATAAATAGGGTGAAATTCGATAAGGACAAATGCATAGTACTTCATTTAGAAAAGAATTATTGCACACATGCATATTGGTCAATGCCTTCGTTGGAAGGAGTACACAGAACAAAGGAATGAGGGATTGTAGTGGGCAACTAGCTAAATAACAGTCTACAGTACAATGTGTTTGAAAAAAGCGAACACCATTCTGGGATTTATTACAAGCAGTGTTGTAAACCAGACACAGGAAGTAGATTATTCATTCTACTCAGCATTGATAAAGCTTCCGGCAGAGTACTGTGTCCTTTTCTGGACATCACAATTAGGCTAGATTACAGGGATATGTCGGCAGAAGTTTTTGTTGGAAGCTATCATCCAACAAATCTTCTGTTGACAGATTGCGGCCCAACTGCCAAGCGGATTGCAAGAGCGATCCATTCTGTCAACAGAGAGCAGCCAGACTGCCCAGCCTCTCTATTGGCAAAACGGCCAGCCAGAAGCACAGCAGACAGGGCTGTCTGATGTCCCAGAAGCCCTGTCTGTGGTCAGAGAGACCACTGGAATGTCCAGACCAGCTTTCTATCGACAGTTCTGTTATTTCTTATGGGTAGCGGGACTCAGCCATCGACACAACTGCTGTGTTGTTGACTTACTATGGACCGAATGCCTTAGGAATCTGGATGCTCTGCAGGTTTTGTCAGCAAAATGGCTGCTTTGGTGAAAACACCGTCTAGTGTAGATATAGCCAGAGGAAAAGATATAGATAAATTAGAGAAAGTCCTGAGGAGAGCAGCAAAAATGATTAAAGATCTAGAAAATATGACTTAGGAGGCAAGATTATTTTTAAATGGATTTGTTTAGTCTGAAGAAAAAGAAGAGTCGGGGTGGGGGGCATGATAATAAATGTCAACTATGTAAACGATTGCTGTAAAGAGGAGAGGGATACATTGTTCTCTTTAACCATTGAAATAATGGTCTAAATCTCAGTAAGGAAAAAATTAGGTTAGAAGTTAGGAAAGAATTCCTTAACTGCAAACCTAGATAAGCATGGGAGCAAATTGCCTATGGAGCTTGTGGAATATCCATCGCTAGAAATATTTAAGAACAGGTTAGAAAAACACCTGCAAGGGATTGTCTAGATAGTACCTTCTTCTATGTCTGCGCAGGGGAGTAGATTAGATTACCTATAGAAATCTCTTGTAGTCCTATATTTCTGCTATTCTACTAGATGCAACCCACTACATTGTTACAATATACCAAGGACAGTTATATTTCAATCCTGGTCATTAAATGAACTCTTTCATTATCTTAGCATGCATTATTAAGCATAGTCTGCAACTAATTTATACATTTAATGTCTTCTAATGTATAGAATAGCTTGAAGCTGATGATGCTGAATTTTTGGAGATGCAAACAAAAGATTATTTGTCTTGGGGCATAGGCATAGTAAAAAAAGAGGAAAGTGGAGGGGACATGACAAAAGCATCAGATGTGCATCGAAACATTTTGGGTCTCATCCAAACTGAACTTAACTTTTAGAGGTTCACCCACTACGACTTAGAAGAAGAACTTCTGCAAAGCGCAATAATTATTGTGTCTCATACGCATTACAAACACTAGCTACAGTAAACTCTTTCATATCTGGCAACTCCAGGACTGGGAGGTTGCCAGATATTCAAATATTTTGGATAATAGAGAGTTATACTTAGCAATGCATAAAACTAAAGAAAAACAATGTTAGATATTAAAAATCAAGCAAAACTGTACACAGAGTACCTTATTTACCAACAACAGTAATAGTGTGCACTAAAAGCTTAAAAGCTATGTCTACAGTACAGCAATCTGTCAGCAGAAATCACTATGGAAGACATCCTCCAACAACACTTCTGTCAACAGATCATGACGACACAGATCTGCTTTACCACCAGAAAGTGGCCAAACTGCCCATCTGCTTTCTCAACAGAACATGTTCCAGAGCCCCTTCACACAGGTGCATGCCCCCTTAGGTGAACAGGTGGGCCTGGAGGTATATCACCAGTTCCAATTGGTGGGACTGGCTCATCCTGGGGTGGGAAGATGATCAGCAATGGTTGAGAATTTCATAATGAGAAAGGACACCTTCCTGGAGCTCTGCACCTGGCTTGCCCCTTACTCTTCAGAGAGAGAGCACCTAGATGAGGCTTGCCATTTCCCTGGGGAAGTGGGTCGCCATCACTCAGTGGAAGCTGGCCACCCCCAACATCTACTGATCCATTGAAAACTAGTTTGGTATGGGGAAGCCCACTGTTAGGGCTGTCCTTATGCAGATAAGGCACTCTCTGGCTGCAGGCCTTTCATGGAGACAGTGAGAGGTGTCCCATACAAGGGGGACACTCAGGGAGTGAGATTGGGGGTGCAAGGAGTGTGGGGGGGGAAGCCCCATCCCCAGGGGACTGACATCAAACCCTCACACACATACCTGCTGCTGGGGGGCCAGCCTCACAGGAGTGTTCCTGAAGAGCTTGTGGGTGAGAAGGTGGATGGGAGGACAAAGGGCATCCTGCCACCAGGGCCTAGGGCAAGGGCTTCCTCCCACAGACATCCTGATGGTTGGAGACATGAATATGCCACTGTGCATAGTGGAAGATGCCACCTTTCCCCTCATGCCCTAGGCCAACTGGTCCCACCAAACACCAGTGTTGGTGTCTAGGTGGGACATCACTTGGTCCCAGATCTGCATCTGCCACTCCTAGTCTTCATGCAGCAACCATCCAGGAGGCAGGTGAGCCCAAGAGGGCAGCGGTGTAGGTCTTCTGGGGGGTCATCTATCCCCTGTCAATGTCCCCTATAGCCACAGGCCTGCCCTCCCCATGGTTGGGTGCCACTTTGCATGGGTGCTGGTCCTTGGTTTCCTGGCTCTGGTTCTGGGATGGGGCTGGCTGGCCCTGGCAGGGAGGTTGGGCTGGCCTGGCCCTCGGATGGTGCAGCTGTAAGGTAGACGACGAGGAGAGACGGTCAGCCATTCCCACAACACAGCCGCTGAGGCCCTGCCCTGCACCTGCTGTGAGCATAAGCTACCACCTCATGGGCCCAGGGATGAGGCTGTCCCAGGAACACTAGCATGTGTACCCTGTATGGCAGGCCCTGCCACATGGGGACGCTATGGTGCTTTGGGGATTGGCTTGAATGCTGCAGCCCCACTGCCACTAGATAGGATAGTGGTTCAGAGGGGGTGTCCAGCCACACAGGGGTTCCCACATGGGTGGAGGGTGCTCCAGGCACAGCCAGGCCCTCTCCTGGCCCCCTCCACATGATTGCAGCTCACAGAGCTGCCCACAGGAGTGGATGCTGACTGTCACCACACTCCTCACTTTGTCTGGGGTCAGGCTGTTGCCTGTGCGGCTGGCCCACTTCCAGCTATGGCAGGAACTGCCCCCACCCACACCCTGGGGTAGTACTTACCAGAGAGTCCCTTGCGGAGGTCTAGAGATGTCCTGGATGTGGCCTGGCTGGAGAGGCCTGAGTCCAGATGATCACCAGTGTGCCCTTTTGCCTTGGACATCGTGTCTTCTTTCAGCTCTGGCTCCAGCTGGGTCCCAGGCTGCTCCTCCTCCTGTGGCTCTGTCAGCGGCAGGTGGGGAGGGTGCTCCTCAGCTGTGCCAATGGAAGCTATTGAGGGGTAGGGAGGAGTCCTCACCCGTCCGGTGTTTGTGAAGATCATGATGGAAGGGGCAGGATGCATGCCCTACCCCTGACTTCATGTCAGCAGCCTGGGCTCTGGTGTACCCCTGTCTCAGCTCTTTAACCTTTGCCTGAACTTGCTACATCATCTGGGTGGGGTGGCCAGCCAGCCGTAGGCAAAGGAACTCCTCCTATTGGCCGAGAAGTCCAAGAGGAGTGGCTCCTCGGTACACAGACCAAGGGGGTCCTGCAGCTTGGGCCTGGTCCAGGAAAGGGCCTAGCATTTTGTGCCCCAGGATGGATCTTGGGAGCCTACAGAGTGCTCCCTTGAGGGTGCAGGGGAGTCTCATGCTCCCTGCTGGTCTGCCATGGGGGACCACTGTCTAGCAAGTTGTGGCTGTAAGGGTGTTTTAACAGTAGCCTGCAGCTCTGCTGCTCTCACACTCCCAGCTTCCTGCCATGGGGTTTCCAGGGCTCCCTGCAGCTTTAAGACTGGCTGGGGTTAGGGAGCACAGAGCTGTGGTTGCTGTGGACAGGGATTATCACAGGGCCAGCTGGCTGGTGCTATGGAGGACTTATCTGTCAACAGAAGGCTCCCCTGGAACATCCACACTTGATTTCTGTTGACAGAATTTGTCGAGAAAGGCATTCTGCCTCACAGAGGAAAGGCAGAAGGCTTTTGACAAAAGTGCCACGTTCTGTTGAGCTATTTTCGACAGAACATGTTTTTAGTGTGGATGCACTGTGAGTTTTTCAATAAAACTCTCTAGTGTAGATGTAAGCATACTGTATTTGCTGTATGCATTTATGTTTCCTTTTACCATACTGTACTTATAGCAAATGTAACTAAAATTTATTTATGATTAAAATGCCAGTTATTTGAGAGTTCCAGGCAAAAGAATGCTGGATGTGAAAGAGTTTACTGTACTTACATTTTTAATTACTCCATTATTATGTACAGAGCTGTGGAATCTTCTGATAAACTATCACACTAAATCCACCAAACATGTTATTTTAAATGTAACAGTTTAAAATGTGCAAAAATATTAGAGACTCATCTTTTTTCCTGCCATTGTGATGCTACATAGGGCAAGCATTGAATTCACTTTTGTCTGCTTTCATTCAGATTGCAGTACTGAATTGTGTGTTGAATTTGCGTTCCCCCTGTTGATAAGCACTGTCATTTCATTGAACTTTTGACTTTACTCCAGGGCATAGGTAATGAAAACCAATATCAGATGCATACAATATTAGACAGCCTTATTGCAGTGCTGCCATCACACATCATTATTAACAATTTGACCTTGTCAGCACACTGTGCAATATGTTCTTTGCTCCTGGTTTTATTACTGCTATTCTCACTGTCTGCAAGAGCTGCATGATCTAAGTGATCTCAACAAACCCCCCAACCCATTCCCAGAATAAGTGCTTTGTACTCAGACATATTGCGATGCATCCTCTATGTTTTTCATAACTCAAATCTGATACCAACCAATGTGCATTGTCATGTGCTACAATAGATTTCATTTTTTCGGATAAGATCTTGAGCTTCCTGTAATTTGCTTTCTTCTAATGTGAGTAAGATGTTTATTAGAGACACATGCTTCAGACTGAGGGATTTACTACCGTCGACACATATATACTGGCAGTTATTTATATAACCCATTTTCCATAAAACATGGGGAGAGGGTGTTTCTGTCACAGTCTTAGTAGGCTCCATTCACTGGAATTGCAATTCTCATCTGAAAAAGTATAGCAAGTGGGGTTCTGCAAAGGTCTGTGTTAGGACCGGTTCTGTTCAATATCTTCATCAATGATGTAGATACTGGCATAGAAAGTATGCTTATTAAGTTTGCAGATGATACCAAGCTGGGAGGGGTTGCAACTGCTTTGTAGGAAAGGGTCATAATTCAAAAGGATCTGGATAAATTGGAGAAATGGTCTGAGGTAAACAGGATGAAGTTTAATAAGGACATATGCAAAGTGCTCCACTTGGGAAGGAACAATCAGTTTCACACATACAGAATGGGGAGAGACTGGCTAGGAATGACTGCAGCAGAAAGGGATTTAGGGGGTTATAGCGGACCACAAGCTAAATATGAGTCAACAGTGTGCTGCTGTTGCAAAAAAAGCGAACATGATTCTGGGATGCATTAACAGGTGTATTGTGAACAAGATGCGAGAAGTTGTTCTTCCGCTCTACTCTGTGCTGGTTAGGCCTCAGCTGGAGTATTGTGTCCAGTTCTGGGTACTGCAGGTCAAGAAAGATGTGGAGAAATTAGAGAGGGTCCACAAAAGAGCAACAAGAATGATTAAAGGTCTAGAGGATGTGACCTATGAAGAAAGGCTGAAATAATTGGGCTTGTTTAGTTTGGAAAAGAGAAGATTGAGGGGAGACATTATATCAGTTTTCAGGTATCTAAAAGGGTGTCATCAGAAAGAGGGAGAAAACTTGTTCTTTTTGGCCTCTGAGGATAGAACAAGAGGCAATGGACTTAAACTGCAGCAAGGGAGGTTTAGGTTGGATATTAGGAAAAAGTTGCTAACTGTCAGGGTGGACAAACAGTGGAATAAATTGCCAAGGGAGGTTGTGGAATCTCCACCGCTGGAGATATTTAAAAACAGGTTAGATAGATGTCTATCAGGGATGGTTTAGACAGTGCTTGGTCCTGCCATTGGGGCAGGGGGCTGGACTCGATGGACTCTCAAGGTCCCTTCCAGTCCTAGTATTCTATGATTCTATGATCTATGATGAGGTGTGTGATATATTGAGGCACTTATGATCAACCTTCAGTACCTCCTCTAGGGGAATACAAAGGGTATCACCATTTCACTTCATCAGTTTGTAAAACTATCTGAAATTATCTGTGATAGAACAGGGGTGGGGGACCTCCAGCTTGTGGGCCACACATTGTTCATTGGGGTCAGCTGCTGGAGGACTCCCAGATTTACCCAACTGTTTGTTTACCTGGGAGCACCCAGTTCCCAGTGACCATGTTTCACCATTCTCAGCCAACGGGAGCTGTGAGAAGTAGTGGTCCAGCCCTCACCACGTTACTCAGCTCCTATTGTCTAGAAACAGCAAACTGCAGCCACTGGGAATTGTGAGCATGCCTGGGGATGCTCAGTTATATAAACCATATGGTGGCCCACCAATGGCTAAGCTCGATGAACAGTATGCCAATGGACTGCAAGTGCCCCATCCCTGCTTTATAATATTATTTACACAAAATTAAGCAACCACGAGACACTTCAGCTGTCTCTATACTACAGAGTTTTGTGGTTACAAGTTTCTACTGGGGCATATTTCCCAACAGAACCTCTATTGACAGAATGCATCCACACCAAATAGAAGCTCGTTCTGTCAACACACTTTGTTGACAGAGAACGTCCACACACCCCGACCCCTCTGTTGATAGAGCAGGCCACAGTGACCCAGAAGCCAGGATCACATGGATGCCAAGCCCTTCCTGGAGCAACAGCCTTGCTCGCCCCTCAAGGGCCTTCCCCAGGCCACATTCCCTGCCCATGCCAATGCCTGCATACTTCTTGGAGGGATGACAAATCTAGTGCAAGTCTTCCGGCTGTCCTGCGAGAGAGTTTGACTTTTCCAGTTTGCCACACCACCAGAGCTTGCTCTGGCTGCACACATTATTGCTGTAGCTTCTACTGCATGGCATCCCAGCCATCCTTTTCCTCCTCCTACACAGGGACAAGCCCAACACACCTCATGGGGACGCCCTCCTCACTACTGCATTTTAGCTGCCAGTGGTGGTGCCAATGGCTCATCAGGCTTGTCTGGCAACACACCACCAGCTCAGACTGGTGGGAGCATCTGGTGATGGGTGAGTGGGATGACCAGTGCTGGCTCTAGAATTTCTGCATGTGGAAGGATGCTGGGAGATGGTGTGGAAGTATAACATTGTATAAGTATAACGTTGTATAAGGGGACATGCTGGATACATTTTATATGAGAAGGCATGCCAAAACATGTTCCAAAGTATCTGAGGGAGCACACGTAGGGACAGTTAGCTTTTGAATGGAGAAGCAATTAAGATGGAGCCAGCGCATCTAAGAAGCAGGCATCAGAATGGAAGGTGTGAAGGGCAATTAGTTAAGTTAACTGGAAGCTGTTAAAGGAGATTGTTAAGGGTGGCAGGTAATTGAAGATACGTGACTGGTCTCAGGGATCTCGAAGGGTGGTGACTAAACTCTTTTTCTTCTTTTGTCTGTAACTTGTCTGTAACTTGTTCTCCAAAAACTGTATAAATTAAGAGACACAAGCCTCACTCGGGGGGCTCACTTCTAAATGTATTAGCAGAGAGGCTTTGCTAATAAAACAGAGTGGTCTGACAAATTGTGAGTCTGAGTCTAACTTTGACAATGGCCTTCAGGGGGTTTCAGGCCCACTGTCCCACCCTGTCCCCACCTGAGCCCCTAATTTCGTCCACCCACCCCTCCATACCCCCACCA
This sequence comes from Carettochelys insculpta, assembly GCF_033958435.1. Taxonomy (NCBI): domain Eukaryota; kingdom Metazoa; phylum Chordata; order Testudines; family Carettochelyidae; genus Carettochelys; species Carettochelys insculpta. The sequence continues at coordinate 101,422,642 of NC_134137.1, read as the reverse complement.
ACAATAAGACACACTGGGGTTGTGAAAAAATATATGGTAACTTTTAACAGATGAACATGCATGCAGAGAATCATGAATAGGAACTATTTAGTAAGTGCAGGGGGGCTGAACTATGTACAATGTGGTTGAGCCTTGGGGTGGGGGTGGTGGACCTCTGTCTAGGGAGGGGGCTGCAACCCTAAGCGGGTGCAGGACCCTGCATGGTCCTGGCTGTAGAATCCCCTCCCACTAGGGTCTCCATTGGTGTTGGGTTGGGGCCAGTGGCATTGGGAGTTATGTCTGGAAAGGGGCTGTGGCAGGGTCAGGCTGTGCTGTGGGGACCTGGAGGGGAAGGAGGTGGTCAAGGACAGGATCCTTTGAGCAAGGTCCAGGATGACTGGGGGAGACCTGGTGAGGGAAGGGCAGTGAGAGCAGAGGGAGCAGAGTCTGTAGTGGGAGGGTGAAAGTGAGGGCAGGGGGGCAGGGGAGGGGTAAAGGGGGGAAAAGGTGAGGGGGAATGGGATAGAGGGGGCTGGGAGCAGTGGGGAAGGGGGAGCGATGGGGGCGCAGCAGGTGCAGGTGGCTGGGCCAGCTGGTATCTCCAGATGTCAGTGGCAGTGTCTAGGTGGGGACATCAGCTGGTCCTATTCCTGTGCTGCCACTCCCAGTTCGTTGCCCACCATGCCTCGTCAGCCCACAGCAGCCACTCCGTTATGTTGGTGACCCACCCAAGGCCCCATTGGTCCTTCTCTGCCTGGTGACAGGACCTCTGTCCACAGGGCTACCTGCACCACTGTGGAGCCGCATTGTGTCCTAGTGCTGGTGGTGCTGTGGGTGCTCTGGATCCAACTCTGGCTCGAGCTCTGACTCCTCCCAGGGGCTGTCTGGCCTTGGCAGAGAGGTGGGGCTGGCCTGGCCCTCCAAGGGTTCAGCTGGAAGTGAGACACAGAGGAGACATGGTGAATTCTTCCCTCCACATGGCCCCTAGGGGCATTCACTCCCCCCCGCCTGTGCCAATGCAGCTCAGGGTGCAGTTGACGGGTGCAGGTGCTGCCTGTGTGCTTCAGGGATGCCTGAAGGCAGAGGGCCACAGTCCTCAGTGGTGTGTCTGCATTTGGGCCCTTGTCTGTGTTGCAGTCCCACCCACAGGCATTTTAGAGGCAGGCAGTCTGACCACCTGGCCCCGGGGCCCCGTCGGCCTCCAGTGGGGCTGGCAGCAGGCCATTGACCATGGCCTGCCGCTGTGTGGTCAGTGACCGGGTGGAACACAGTGCCTTCTGCACATGTGCAGATGCTGGGTTCGTGGGGCTGCATCAATTGCAAGCTGGCCTCATGGGGATTGCAGCATGGCCCACCCTTGCCCACTCCACTATACCCTCAGGGGTGTGCTCCATGGAGTACTCGCTGGCGGTTACCTCAATAAGGTCCAGCGAGGCCCTGGAGGTGCCCTGGCTGGAGGAGGATCCCCACTCCAGACTGTTGATGAGGGTCCCCTTATTGGCCAGGTATGCAGTATCATTCTCATTGTTGGGCTGCAGCCTCCCCAGGTGTGTCCAGAAGGCTCATGTGGGGGAGGTGTACTGCCCCCAGAGGTGTTCACGTAGCTCCTGGTAGTAAGGGCAGCTTGGCCATCATGTCCCTGACTGGCGCGCTTCATCCCAGGCACAGGTATAGCCCACCACAGCTCCTTAATTTTCACCCACACCTGCTACGTGGGTGGGATGTCCTGAGGCTCCCTGGGCTGTTGTAACACAGCTGTAGCCTGGGGTGTTCCTCATTTTAGCATCCAGGTTGAGCAGCACTGCCTCTTCAGCCCAAAGACCGAGCATGTCCCAAACTTTGGGGTCTGTCCAGGATGGCACACCTCCTCATAGCCAGGGGTATATCTTGCAGCTCCTCTCCTCACTCCCCAGTGGAGTAGGAAGTACCATTCACCTGTGCTGGCTGCAGGGGGTGGCCGTGAGTGCGCGGAAGGCACACATGATGGCTGGGCTGCTTGCATGCTTCCTACTTCCTGGCATGGGGTTTCCAGGGCTCCTATACCTTTAAGGCCTGGATGGAGAGGCAGAGCACAGAGCTCTGCTTGCAGTGGACAGAGTGACTCCTGGCTCGAGGTGGCTGATGCCATGGAGGACTCCTCTGTTGACATAAGGTCACCCCTGAGTATCTACACTACTTTTTTTTCAACACAATCTGTCAACAGAAGTGTTACACCTTGAAAAGAAGTGACAGAACTTTGCCAAGGAAACTGCTGCATTCTGTTTACAGTTTCTCAATAGAATGCATTTGTAGTGTGGATGCTCCCTTGGTTTTGTCGACAGAAGGCCACTTTTGTTGACAAAACGCTATGTTGTTTATCCAGCCTTACAAAACAGGCCCAGTTATTACACATCTAAATGAACCTAAGTACAATATACTTAGAAATATGGACAGTCCATCTAAATGTGATGATATATTTAACATGGAAAAGTTAAATTAGTTGTCAGTGATGGCACAAATAATTATTTATTGTTGCAATGCATAGTCACCTTGTGGAACACAGTTCCAGCATATGTTGTGAAGGCCAAAATTAAAAATGGGTTCATAAATGAATTAGAAAAGTTCATGGGGGATAGGGTCATCAATGGCTGTTAGCCCAGCTACTCAGGGATGAAACCTCATGCTTTGGATGTCCCTAACTTCTGACTGCTAGAAGATGGGTGTCACTAAGGTTAGCTTCTCCTGAGCTCTAAAGCATACACTGCCATGCTAATTTTTGTCAGAGAGCTATATTGCTTGTTTCACATTGCTTCTTCCACTACCAGGGTACTTGCTCTGGCTTCACTAGCTACTTGCTTACCACTCTCCACTGGTCTGCATACTTTGGGATATCCTGAGGTCCCACTAGCTAACATACCTCACAATAATTTCAGTTGTTCGTGTGAGCACCTGTCTGCCAGATAATCTTGGAAGTGGTGTGCATCAGAGATGCTTTTCTAAGGCAGGTCTAATGCTTAGGGCTAATTATCAGTGACTTGAGCTCTATTGGCATGCAACAAGACTCTCTAATAAGCGTTCAAGACCAAGAGTTAAAATGGTTTCTGTAACCTTTAAACAATGCCCTCCTTTCCAAGTACAAATACCTGTTCCTAGTCTCTCTCAAATCCAATGGGCTGTAGCATCCATCTACCTTGCTTAGTGATTACAGTTAAGTTGAATGTGAGTCCCTTCGTGATGATATGTCAAGGACAGTTCTACTGTCTTTGAATCACTCAACCAGGATACATCACAATTTATTATTCCTTCCCCAATTAGAAAGTGACTTGTGAGGCAACACCAGGCAAAAGTCATCATTTGGCCAAAACTATCCCATCCTGGTGCGTGCCTAAGCAGAGCTGGCATGTTACTACACCAAGGTTGGTTCCTGAAATTTTGTTCACAAGCTCATCACTAGACATAGGGGAGCAGTCATGCAAACTGCTTACACAAGGAAAATGGCATTTGTGAATAATTGTTTAAATTCCAAAACAACTCTTCTGTTCAGCAGTGATCCTAATCCTGTTTAGTCTGTCTGCACAAGTGCCCCCATAAACAACTTTGTGTTCACCCTAATATTTGTAAAAATGTTCTTTGCATCAGTAGTTACGCTCTCATGCTAACAAGAGAAGTCACCATTTATTTATCCAGTCCAAAAGGAAAAAAAGTGTCATGTGATGAGACATTTCAACTAATAAATTGTAAATATGAATCTTGAAGTGAATGATTTGAGGACAGCTCAGAGGGTTAGCTTTATCCATCCAAACTCTGTGGTGACTGATTTTGAATATCTAATGCATTGTCAGAAATCAGAAATGTGTGGTAGTTCAAAGGTTTCACATGGGTTGTATAAAAGCTATCTGAGTGCAGAAGGTGGGTACCTGCAAGAAAATTTTAATTACACAGCCACTAAAGGCTTCTGCTTAAAAAAAATCCTCAAGATCAGATTCCCTGATCCTGGGAGATACAGTGCCATCGCCCAATTGCAAAAGCTCCATTTGAGAACCCAGGAAGACAACCTTGGAATGTTTGCCTATACAGCAACCCAAAGCTCTTAACCCTCCTTAAGGAATGAGCTTGAAAACAAATTGAAATTTCTTAATAGGTGACCTTTCAGTCACAGGCACATACATACAGAACATCCTGCCTTCTAGGACACAGAAATCAGATCATGGTCTTACGTAGGTGATTTTATTAACAAAACAAAGAAGACATACCAGGTGTTTATATTTGGTTGGTAGGTGTTACAGAGAACTAAAAAAACAATTAAAACACAGAATTGCTTTCCCTGGGATTCAGTTTAAAAGTCACAGTGGTGGGGATACATCAATGAGCCTGAGAAGTCCAGGAAAGCAAACTGAAAATTTAAGAAGAAAAAAAAAAAGACACATAGGACTTTCACAGGCAAATAATTGCCTCAATTCAAAAATCCCATTGGCTCATTTGGCTCATTGACAGTGCTGCTTGAAGATTTTCAGGGACCAACTTTCTCTGGGTTTCACCCTTTATGGGCAGTTTAGTCAACTGACTACTGGGTTGTCTAGAAAATGGGTAGTAGCCTCCCATCCATCACGTATGCTCCTAAATATATTCTAATCTTCCTGTCAGACATTTACTTATGAGACAAAGTGGGATCCTTTTTTTCTGCGTTATGGGTAGATTTAGTTGGGAAAAAGAGAAATGTCAGATAACCTTGCCTATGTCTCCAATGAAAGGTAATGCCAAGGAAACCCAGAAACCTCCCACATAAGACTTCACACCAACAAAGGTGTAACTGTCCCAGGGGACTACACAGAGCTTCATCAATTCGGATAATTTGTAATGAGTGGGATGGATAATATCCCACACTGGCAGTCATTCCAATGCTTCAATTTACTAAACCACCAACAAAAGCATCATCCATGGTGCCTTACTGATTACCCTGAAGCCAAAAACACAGCTCTCTTAAAGTAACCCAGTCCTGGCTTGGCCTTCCTCCCAGAAAGCCAAGCCAAATACAATAAGGATGATTGAAAATCTTTCTCTTTGTATAAAATGTTCTACCAGTTCCAAAGGATTGGACAGATTACCTCCCAGGTCAATAAATATTTCAGATCTTACCTAAAACAAGCTTATATCCAATTCTTATTAACTAAACTAAAAAGTACTAGGCTTAGAAGAGAGAAAGTATTGGTTAAAAGATCATTATACATACAGACATAAACAGAATCCTTAGGTCAGTTTGATAGTAGAGATGGTGGGCTTTAAAACTACAAATAGTCCATTTCAGAATCAGTTCATCAGGGTGTAGTCCAATGTCTAAATATTCAAGATCAGGGTGGACCAGATGGGACTGGAGATCTTAAGCTTGTGGCACAGGCAGACTTGAGATAAAAAAGATCAGGTCCCATGAGCTCTTTGTAGAGTTTCAGGCATCTTCTGACAGCAGGTTGTTCTCAGGTGGATAATAATAATAATAATAATAAATAATGAAAAACCTGAAAAGCAGTCCTGTAGCACCTTACAGACTAACAATTTTATTTATTAGGCAATGAGCTTTCATTGGTAAGATCCACTTCATCAGATTCTGGAGCAAAAATAGTTATCTTTGAAGTAACATCCTCTTTCCCTAAACATCACCAGTAATTAGCTCCATGAATTACCAAAAGGCAGTTAAGTAGCTCCTTCCATTTGCAGGTGATTTGGTATCTACTTTGAAGAGAAATTAAGACATGGATATCACTACATTTACAAAATGAAAAAGCAGCCCTGAGCCCTTTAAAGACAAACAAAATAAATGATTTTGTTAGTCTTTAAAAGGCTACAGGACTGCTTTTTCATTTTGTGAAGATATAGACTACCACAGTTATCTTTCTGTGACTATTCACTATATTTACAGTTCATTTAAATGTTAATATCTTTTTGTTATCTTTGAATTAACAGAATACAGTAATATATAGGAACTGTTTGGTTACTTTGTCAACATCTAACAACATCTATGTAAACACACAAAACTCAAATATTATCTACTAAGATACTTCTAGAGGTGGAATTTAGGACATTTAGCCTGCAAGTTGCTTATCAGTTTCTGGCCCTGTCACTTAAGTAATTCTGATCTTGTGAATTTGATCTTTTATAGCAGGATATATACGAGGTTTATAAAGGTTTGGAAGGATTCAAATTTCATTTGACCTAGTTAGATAACAAACAATGAAAAACTGCCTTAGAGTTGAAGGAAGTTAAAATGGAGTATGCTTCATTAAGGCAAAGGCTAACCAATCTGCAGCAAAAAAAAAAAAAAAATCTTGATAAAAGCATGTCTCTGAAAGGTTGGAATTAAAAAAAAAAAAACATGATAGCTTTCCTCAGAATACGCTACCTGATGTACTTGAGATTGGATCCCAGTTTGTCTTCCCAGAAGATTGAAAAGGATCAGTGAGTGATTGGAGACAGAATGAGAGAAAATGATAAATAACACCAGACCATTTCTCTTTTTTAAAGATGAAGTTAAACTGATGTCTACTGCTAAGCAAAAGAAACAATTTAACATAACCATAAATATAAAGATTTTAAATTTTCATTGTATCCAGATTTCTTTGTAAATTAAGGCAATAAAAGAGAAGCATTTAATGATATCAAATTAACTCTTAAGGGATCAGATACGAAATACAAGCTCAGATATCCTCTAATCTTCTCAGTGAAGCTGTCAGATTCCATGAAACTCATCAATATCCCATCAGGTGTTTGGCAAGCATGACAAGAATAGAGACCAGATCTTCCTGAGGGTAACAGCATGATAGTCTCATAAACAAAAAAGAAAAGGGAGAGTCTAAACCCTAAAGAAAAGCAATTTCATTTGGGACAACCAGGCAGTTCATGTGATTATATATAATATATATGATATAATCAATAGTATTATAGAGTGTAATTAGCATTTTTAGATAAGGAATTTAATGTAGTAATAATGTAAAGTATTCAATACTTTCAGTATATAGATAAGCCAACATGACTATCTGTGTAATCATAAATGTACTCTCTTACAGCCTTACTTTTCTTACCATATTCTTGTTATATGGTTGAAATATATAAATGATGTTAGTACAATCATAGCTATTTGTTGTGGGTTATTTGTGTTATTTTTGACTACCTATATCACTTTATCAGGGTGCCCACATGTGTATTTTTACATTTTCTGCCCATACTTATGTGTTCCATATTTATCATACATGTATGGTAAAATATCAAAACAAAAAGCAGTCAAGTAGCACTTTAAAGACTAGCAAAATAGTTTATTAGGTGAGCTTTCGTGGGACAGACCCACTTCTTCAGACCACCGCTATGGTAAAATAGTCATATTTAGGCATTTTCACATGTAATTTGTCATACTTTGTTTGCCTCTTCATTAGTGTATTAGTATAAGTATATTAACCTTTGCATAATATAGTCATAATATAGTCTATTACTTTTGTTTTCACATCTACAGAGCAATAGGCTTCATTCATTTATACACTTGCATATGCAGATATTTTGATAAATACAGATATATTTCAAACAGATTCTTAGTTAATTTTGGTGTGGTAAAGTGGGAAGTGCGTGGGTACAGGCATAAGCTGTCTGGGATCTAAACATGTCCATAAAAAGAATCTGAGATTAAGGTGAATGGTGTACTGGTATTTTGTTTTTAGTTTTGGGGGTTCTTTGCTCTGAGAAGCACTTAGAAACTGTCAATGTACTAGGTATCAAGGCTCAACAGAGCTATTGAAATGCACAGGCAAAGGGAAGTGAAGAAAGTCTATGGGTGGGATGTGACTATCACTGCTCTTTCTTCTCCAGAATCAGGGGAATAGTCATACTAATCCACAAAAGACTAACTTTGCAATTTATTCAAGCTATGGTTGGATTCTGAGAACACATGCATCATAACCGAAGGCATAGCTAATACTAATTAATTTTGGGCAGTGCGTATAATCCTGTTGGTGAAAATGTACCCTTAATTGCAGAAATGACTGATGTTATTTCCAACAGAAGTGATGTCCAAGTTGATTAGTGAGAGACTGGAATACCATAATATCATCACAAAGATCTAGGCAAAAATCTCAGACCTCTTCAAACCCTCCATTATCTCAAATGAAGGCTACTGAACTAGTGGATATTTGGAAAGTGAAGCATCCTGTGAAGCATGACTACACGTTTCTCAGTGATTCCTGCCTCCTATTCCAGATCATATTTTCTTGTATTTAAGGTGCAAGTTCCTGCACATCTGGAGGTTGAATCAGTAACATCATCATTTCTGATCATGTGCCAGTTTCTTTTCATATAAATACTGGTCACAGTGCTACAAGATCCTGGAGATGGAAGTTAAATGCAATCTACTTAAAGAACCAAAATTCCTTCTGGTGATTAAAACTTCCTTTACAAATGCATTGACAGCAAGTACAAATACTGTCTCCTCCACTACAAAATTATGGGAAGCACTGGTGGTACCTTAAAGGGAGAAAGCATAAAATGTTCATCTGAAAAGAAGAAGGGAATACATTACTTAATTCCATGTCAGGCTGCTAAATTTGAAAAGAACTATAAAAAAAGAACCTCAGAATAATAATCAGCTGCACTCTCTCATTACTTCAAAATACACATACAATTAATGTATGTCTGTCAAGATTGAATTCAATGCTAAATATTGTTATACAGAGTTATTATGAATGAGGAGACAAAAAAGGCAAATTCTTACTGAGGAAAATCAAGGGGGCTTTATCCAATAGCCTGTATGACTTTGCTAAAGGACTACCGTCTTTCTGTAATAGTATCTGGTAAAATTAGCACACAGTGCAAGGACTTTTTATAAATGTCTTTATACTTTTCCTGGTGACATCAATTCCAATTATCCAACTAGCTCAATTGGCTCGCTCATCTTCAATATAGCTCCTGCATGTAATGGCTTTCCAGCAGAATTTTATAAGACATTTTTCAACCAACAAATATCAATATTGTCAGAGCTATATAATAAAATATTTAAAAACAAACAGTATTTTGAGACATGAAGAGGGACACAATTTCACTACTTGTTTAAAAAAAAGACAAATGTGGTCTTCCTTGTGGCAATTAGTATCCCCTTTCTCTGTTGAATATAGAATATAACAGTCTGATTCCCTCGCCACAAAAACATAAGAACAGCCATACTGAGTTACACCAAAGGATCTAGCCCGGTATCTGGTGTTCTTACAGTGACCAGTGCCAGGTGTCTGAGAGTGAATGAACAGAACAGGTATGCGTCAAGTAATTCCTCCTCTGTCACCCATTACCAGCATCTGACAACCAGAGGCTAGGGACACTATTCCTACCCATCCTGGATAATAGCACCTGATGGACTTATTCTCTATGAATCTATCTAGTTTTGTTTTGAACACTGTTCAGGTCCTCGTCTTCACAAAGTTTTCTGGCAAAGAGTTCCACAGGTTGACTGTGTGTTGCATGAAGGACTACTTTCTTTTGTTATTTTAAAACTGCTACCTATTAACATCATTTGTTGACCCTTACATCTTGTGTTGTGGGAACAAATACATTACTTTTCCTTATTCACTTTCACCATACCAGTCATGATTTTATAGACCTTTATCATACACCCCTTCATCTCTTCTTTTCTAAGCTGAAGAGTCCCAGGTTTTTTAATGTCTCCTCATGTGGCAGGCTTTCCAAACCCCAAATAATTTTTGTTGCCCTTTCTGAAAAAAAACCAATGTCAATATATCTTTTTTGAGATGAGGTAACCACATCTATACCTGTAACTGGTGCTAGTAACATATACCAGGTAGAAACCTTCTATGGAAGGAATTACCAATATCTCCAAGCGGATGATATTCTGCGCATTCTCAGAGTACCTCTGTTCGGCTCCACTACTACTCTCTGCAGTAACTTATTTCAGTGAGATCTCAGGATTTTGAATAAACCAAGACAAGTCTCAAGTGATAGATATTTCTGGATGAAATTCTTTTTTTCATGAAGTAAAATCACTGGCTGGTTATTTCTTCGATAAAGGATATCAGAATATCTCTTTGCAGTGCTAAATATACTCAAACAGGCCTTTGGTACTCACCTCAAAATAGGGTTCACTACCCCCACTGTTTCTCTTTTTTGCTTATTTTCCTTCTGGAGTCTTTCACTACCTCTTCATAAGCCTTAGAATTAAAATGCTAATAAATTCCTATTGCATGATATGAATACACACTGGTCCCCCCAGCAGACAACTGTCCCCAGTCCACTATCTAGAAGAATTAGTGTCAAGACAGGTTACCTTTGACTGAATTGTTTTTAACTACAGGCCTAGTAACCATAATTTCCAGTAAATATAATAACGCTTCACAGATTAATTTTATATGGCACAGGCTTTGTTACAGACATTGTATGACATTATTTTGGTGTTTCCTGTATACCTCGGTATCTTCTGTCAGTTGGGCTTCCTGGGTCACACTTGATATGGCACCTATAGTACTTGAGGGTTTCAGTCCTGCTCAGAGAAAGACTGAATTAATCCCCTTTACCAGCACAGCACTGTGCTTTTATGATAATAAAATTAGGATTCTCTTCTGCAATGCAGATGCTATATATTCCTCAGCAGGAAAATGAACTGTGTGCTGTAGCTAATACATAAATGCTCCCCTGTTCTCCACTGAATTTATTGCTGTGTATTCAAATAGGGAGATTGGCATTCTTCATAGTGGAAGGAGGAATACTGATTTCCTATTTTATTTACTTGATTTACAGTTGGATGATTGCCACTGCAGTATCAGAACGTCAAAAACTTTTCTGCATGCTTATTCCTTAACTTCCACTCTAACAATGTTTTTTTTTCTGACACCATGAAGATTGAATGCTTCCAGTAAGTTCTTCTAGTCAGTTTTACTGCAGCAGAATTGCAAATGTAATGAAGACACCAATATTTCTTGAGCAGAGCAGGACATCAGCAAGGCACAATGACCTGAAGATGATCATTTATCAGCTGACAAAACAGGCCTACTACTTTGATGAATAGAGTGGACATTCTTTTCTAGATTAAAATAAATACCGTATTTTTCTCTTCTGGCTTGCCACCGACAGGTTCAGAATAGCATGCAGTGTCATTCACACAAGATGGTACTTTACTGTTTCCTTAATGGATGACTATGACAGGGTACACATACCTCATACTAGCCAGGAGTCGTGTGTACCCTCCAGCTTTGTCAGACCAGTCCCTTCAAGGTGGCCTTGCTATGTCTAATAAAAATGAGACCCAGTGATGATCCCAAGGCATCCCTTATATTTGAGCCACAGAATTTTCCCCATATAATTCTTAGGGTATATCTTTTACAAATAAAAAAAAAATCTTATCTTGATTTGAAAACTAAGGGGAATCTACCATGATCTTTGGTCAATTGTTCCAATGGTTCATCAGCCTCACTCTTAAATAAAATTACCCATTATTTCTCGTGTACAACTACAACTAATCACATACTGCTTCAGAACAGTAACAGAGAGAAAGCCATGTTAGTCTATATACTAACAAAACAAAAAAGCAGCCCAGTAGCTCTTTAAAGACTAACAAAATAATTTATTAGGTGGTGAGCTTTCCTGAGATAGACTGTGGGTCTATCCCAGGAAAGCTCACCACCTAGTAAATTATTTTGTTAGTCTTTAAAGTGCCACTGGACTGCTTTTTTGTTTCAGAACAGTTATTAAATCACTTTTAGGATGGGCAGGATCACAAATATCCCACATTTGAGCTTGTTCTCTTGCTTTCTACAAGGACCCTGAAGTCTACCATTATCCTTCCCACTGCTCTTGAATTTCATTACTTCTTTGCTTCACTACTGCTCACCCAGGTCTGAAACAAAAGGCCAGAACAAGGAACTTAGCATTGCTTAGAGGACAAATCCCGCTGTCTTGCTCTCCATTTTGGACACATTTCAGACAGTGAAGGGGATGCTGATTAAAAGAGCTGTGGAGTAGATGGCAATCCACTGGTTTGTGCAACACTTCTCTGATGCTAGCAGGACTGTGGAGAGGTGAAGAGCAAGGACCAAGACTAGAAGAAGAAGAAGGCATATAGAGATTAGTGGTAACAAAAACTAGAGATCTCCCTTCAGGGTCATGAATATCTCCTTCCAGGCTGTGAATAGAGCTTCTGACAATACAAAGAAAGAAAAGAAAACAATGTTATAAATAATACAAAAGTTGCTGAAGTTAGAGATGACTCAAAAATATAAGTGAGACTAGAGCTGGACAATCCTGCAATAAGTTATTCTCAGACACCCATTCTGAATAAAGACTATAAATTGATGTACCACATCATGAACCTTATGCTTATGGTAAAAATCAAAGAGAAATAGAGTTTAGCAGCAAATCCCGTTTTTCTTTCCCCTTCAGGAGTAGGTTAAGATAACTCACTTGACAAAACTAATGACTGTAATAGCCATGCACAAACTAAGACACATTTTATGTGATCTTTTACTGCATAGTAGACATTTAAGCGTTCACTTGCTAGTATGTCTTTGTTTTAGAAAAACTGATAGTAGGTTTTCTTGTCTTGTCCTTTAAATAAATTGCATCAAACTAAAAGGAGCCATGTGCTCCACATACGTTTATTCAATTTGTTTCTTAGAAGCCATTAACTTGAAGAATACATATGCAAATTTGGATTTTATGTGTAACATATTTTCTGCATATTCACACCATTAACCTGAAATAAAGGTAAAATAAATCCAGAAGATTAAAAGACAAAACACAAAAGGAAACCATTGCTTGTTAAAAAAAAAAAGACTGATTATAGGAGATTTCTCTCTAATCCCAACATAAAGATGACTATACTGAGAAAATATTAAAACTCCCAATGGGCGAGAGTGCCCCATCAGTTTAGAACTGAAATAGCACAGGTTAAATCTCTTTAATCTGGCACCCTTGGAACCTCACCTGTGTCAGACAAGAGAATTTGCCAGACTACATGAGGTCAATATTGTTTAGGAGCATTACCAACACTTCCATTGTTTACTGGGCTTTAGAAGACATTTAGGTGTAAATTACAACTGAATAACAGCACAGAACACAGACAGCCAGGACTGGTGGCTATAACCAAGCTTTATGGGACAGTGGCAATGTTGGCCACACACATGACAAGTGGTTGTCCAGCTACCTAAATCATGCTGGATTCCAGACATTGCTGGACAAGAGAGTTTCGGATTAGAGAGGCTGAACCTTTACTTTTAACTGTGATGGGAATTTCTACTTCCATTTGAAGAGCTTCATGAGAATACAGGGATCATACTTTCCCACCCTTTACTGAATAAAATGTTTGTATTCTATGTTAAAAAGTAACTAAACTGAAAGAAATCAAAGACAATTAAGATGCTTTAAAGGATAAAAATAGTACTGTCACATGTCAGTCGTATGAAATAATTTGAAAATAAATGAATATATTGATAAAAATAGGTTAAGAAATCCCAGGAGTTGTTAGAGAAATTACCTTTGTAACTGAGGACAAAATCAGGAATGCAGACTACAGGCTCTTCTTATTAGTGAATTAAGAACTTTGTAACAGAAAAGTGAGAAATAAAAGCAAATTGAAGTGTTACTTTGGAAAAAGAGATGCTGTCAAGAGTAGACAGTGGAAATGTCAGCCCCTTTCTTTCTTATTGTCTCTGATTCAATGAAGAATTTTCTAAATAACATAGTAATTTACATTGTTGACATTAATTCTGTCCATCTGGTAAGGAATGATATTTAAGAATGCATTATCAAACTTAATCTAGAAATAAAGTCATATCAATATTTTTCTGTGTCAAGCAAAGGGTTTTTTTTAATTGCAAGGATGATTAAAAAATTGCCTGGCTATCTCATGACACATTCACAGGGGAGCCATCACACACTAGAATATACAGCATGTCTAGTACATGTGACAACATATACATATATATTCACTGTCTGTTATTTGTAAGAATATATTTTCTGTGAAAATTTTCACATAGAATATGAATTGATGAAGTTGCTTTTATGTGTAAATTTCTGCTTAAGTAATATTGTAGCTCAGTTCTCATGTACAATTCTATATTTTGTTAGGGAGATAGGTGAAATGATAGAATATGGACATGGATTCCTCTTTATCTTTGAAGTTTAGCTGGTTTTCATTCTGTTTAAAAGCACAGATACTGGGCTTAACCCAATATTACTCCAATTTCTATTGGGTAATCTAACTTCAGAACTCCCAGTTATAAAGAAGTTTGAATGGAGTTGTGGTGACGCCTGGCCTCCTTGTTATTCCTACTCTGGTTAGTTCCCAGAATAACAAAGACTCAAAGAGAAACTGATTCTGAACCGATATAAATCAGCATGCTCCAATACATGTTGAATCCAACAGAGCTACAACATTTATATCAGGAGAGAATTTGGCTTTTATGCATTGTGTGAAATAGGCTGTGTGGCTATTTCATTTTTGAACTTTTAGTGCTTAGTAAATCTTTGAAGTTAAGAAACATTTTTTTGTGAAGCATGATACTGAACAATTATTACGCGTCTGGTTTATACAGTCTATATAGAATGAATTAAAAGTATTTCCTGCCAATACCACACTTGTTCCTGCCAATAAAATGTTTTTCTGTCCCCTGTTTCAGTATGGAAGACTGACAAACACATGACAAAACACAAAAGCAGTCCTTTAGCACTTGAAAGACTAACTAAATGATTTATTAGGTGAACAGCTTTCATAGGACAGACCCACAAATCTGAAGAAGCAGGTCTGTCCCACAAAAGCTCATCACGTAATAAATTAGTTTGTTCATCTTTAAAGTGCCACAGGACTGCTTTTTTGGTTTTGTAAAGTTACAGACTAACATGGTGTTAGCCGATGGCTGAGTAATGAGTGGTTTGTGAGCCTAGTTACATCTGAGTCTTTGACTGCTAGGACCGACAGTCCCTTCGCAGTGGGCAGCCAGAATGGCTGACGGATGCCCCAGAGATTCACCCGAGTCTTTAACTGCTAGGACAGGCAGTCCCTTTGGAGCAGGCAGCCAGGGAGGCTGATGGGTGCCCCAGGAGTCTGTCCCATGGAGATGACATGCCCCAGCGCTCAGCTTTTACTACACCTTACCACTTACCAGGCTGATATAGCCAAATAGCTAAGGTTCTTTGTTTTGTGTTCGGCTGAGTTACAGTAACTGGAAGGAGTCAGGCCGAAAGCTTAAATGGTTACTATTTATTAAAAAGGCAGAAATAAGAATCTTAGCGGTTACAAGGTTATTGCTCTATCTTCTTAACTACTAGTAGGATGATACATATGGTATACCAATTAGATTACAAATAAACATTACACATTTGAGGACAAAACACCTCAGCTTACAGAGCTCTTACTATTAAATGTGCACAAAGGTACATCGCAGGTATAATTCTCACCCCTGCATCCTTCGACTCCAGCGTAGCCAGCATCGTTCACTCAATCCCTTGGGAAGAAAAGTACGAGGAGGGCGTCCCATGGGTCCTCGGAAGGCAAAGACCTTACCTGACCGGCAGATATAGGTAATTGGAGCTCAGTTAGAGTAGGCTACCGGGCCCATCTTTATACCCCTTGGGTCACGCACACTCTTCCTTATCTAAAGGTGTCAATTGTACTGGTTCGCCTTTGTGATGCTAGTTCTTACAAGGGAGTTGCAACTTAATTTACACTTGTAAGACAGAGATAACTAAATCATTAAGACACGACATTCTTTTCATATGGGCATAGGATTCCTCTCCTGGGGCAATGTGTAGGCGTGTCAATTGTCAGTACCAGCCAAGGGCAATTTAGGGCCCTGTGGTCATTGGCTGGCTTGTTAGCCCTCTTATCTGTGTTCTTCCATTATCCAGGGTCATAATGAGGCAGCACATCTGTGCTCTGAGGCATCAAAGGCTGTGCTTGAGATTAGCACATCTGTGTTCTCAGGCATTCTAAGACTGTGCTGTTTTCTTTGTCCTTTGTGCTCTGAGGCACCTGAGAGGGGCAAGATGGAGTAGAGCAGGGGGAATTCTGTCTGGCTACACATGGCTACTACTCTGTGGCTATAAACATGTGTTGTGGACTAAGTGACTATAAAAGAGGGTGCATGGACAGTGTTAAACACATAATTCCATTGAACAACCAGAGGTCTTAATCTTGAAGTTAACATACTGAACATTCAGGATTTAATCCATTACAGCATATAGGAACAGTATATTAACTTGCTACCTTTCATGCACCATGACTTTGAAGTGTTACATAATTTTTTCAAAAAATATTTGTATGTGTACAAATGATTTACGGGGATCATTTTACTGACCATAGAATGCAACTTGCTTTCTCTAGGGTTGAAAGTAGGAGTAAAGAACAGGAAATGATCATTTAAAAGAATTACAGTACTTAACTCTAATGTGTTCCACTCAGTTGCATTGAAGTGCTTTGCTCTGCCTGAGTGAAATTGTATGTGCTATACTTTATATGGTATATTAACATATAATGGCTAAGGATCTTTAGCTGTCTTTTAAAAAGTTGCCTGGGATAACAGCATAAGTGAACAATATTTTCTGAATAATATGAACACAAGATGTGCAATAGGGACCCAGCAGTAGGAGCAGAAAGAAAATTTGAAAGGGTTGTTTAAAACAAATCGTAAATGGAAATGGAGAGCTGAGTATTTGCATTTGAAGTTTTAAGGAATTAAGCTGGTGGATGCAGCAAGAAGATTTTGCAACTGAAATCCAGACTCAGATGCTGCATCTACACTGCACTACCCTTCGAGAAGGGGCATGCTGATGAGCGAAGGAGAGCATTCAAATGAGGTGAGAATTTAAATATCACATGCCTCATTTGCATATTACTATGAGCGCTCACTTCCGGAAGAGCCTTTTCTGGAAGCAAAAGCTGCCTTGCAGGAGGGGTTCCTTTAGCAGGAAACCCCCCTTCCAGAGGAACACTTATTCCTCAAACTATTCTGGAATAGCTTATTTTAAAATAAGGCTGCTGTGTAGATGTAGCCCATGAGAGATATAAAGAGGTTTTAGGAAATAAGTTGGAAGCTGAAACAACAGGGATGTGATTTGGCTTGGTCTGATTTACAGCAAGAACTCCATTTTCCCCCCCTAACATGTTTTCCTTTTAGGCTGTGCAAAATCTTACATTTCTTCAAAGGGTTCTTGAGACAGCACATTTGGAAATTTTACACTATTATATACAAACGTAGCTAACAGAATAATAGCATCGCTGTGTGTGAACAGAGCTATTCTATTCATAGTATATTTGTGAAAAACAAAAGGGAGTTTTATTTTTATCAATAGAATACATCTTTAGGTAGAAATAAGAGTTTTCTTATTTATTTTTAATATCACCCATTCTTGTGAAGGGCACAAGGACTTCCAAAGCCTCTGGTAACAAAAATATTGTATGTGCACTTAACTGAAATCCAGACCTCTCACATATTTGAGACCAAAATTTCAGTTTGAAGCTTTCTGAAAAAATGACTCAACAAAGGAGGGTTGAATTTCTGTCAAAGCTCAGATCTTCCATTGGTAAAAAATGGGCGTAGTTTCATTAACTTCTGTGGAGTTACTCAACTAAGGATGTGAACTTTGGTGACCTCCTTCTTTTGTTAACTGCTTCCTTGATGAATGAGTCACACAGACAGATGCTGGGAAGATCAACTGAGAAGCAGTCTTTAAACTATGCTGAAGTTTTTCTGCATAGCTACTTATTATTTTCACATCAATATTCTTGTCAGTTTATAAACTATCAGAATGGGAGCGATGCCTCTTTCCATATGTGAAGAGCAGACCTCCTGCCTCCTTTGAATTCACTGATTTCCTCTTTCATGGACATGAGATTCCAATTAAACATCATTAGGGATAAATTTAAATCATTCTAGCGTTCAAAAACATTGGTAAGGTAAGCAGGTCTGAAATTCTGAATCATTGGTAAATTTTGATCCCTCAAAAAGTTGTGCAGTTTGGAGAATTATGGAAGTTAGAGTTGAAAAGGACCTGTTGGATCACCGGGAACACTCAATAATTGTTCTGGACTCACAACATTCTTCCCTCAAAGGGTACAACAGAGAGAATTTGTGTTCAAGAAATCGTCAATATATGTTTTGCCTGAATAATAGTTGTAGCTGTGCTTTTTTTATGTAAAAAAAAAAGAGGGGCCAATGCTCAGCCAGCTCCCTTCTGCCCTCCCAACCAATCCCCTGTCTACAGGTGCTGAGGTGCCGGTACTCAGTACCACCAAGTACCAGCATAAATTAAAAGCACTGGTTTACCACAAAAAAAATCAAAGAGGTAGATGAATATTACAGAGTCATGTTTTAGTAAAGTTTACCATTTGCCATGAATTCTAATAGACTTCCCTTGGAAGATAGTGCCTACTGGTATGTTTTGTGATTTCAATATTGTCCTTATAACAATCCTGCCTTTTTCTGCCTCTTACAGCAATAACAGTTGCAAAAGGAAACAGCAATTCAACAAAGATTGCAGGATCAATCTCATCAACACAGTCCTCTTCAATGCCCCCAGAAAACTTCAGTTCTCCTGACTCTTCAGAATGGATAGTTTGGAAGCATTTTTTTTTCTTTTTTTTAGATTTTACATTGCAAGCAAAAGCCAAAAGGAAACAAGAGATATCTCGGTATGTTATTTAATTTCTCATATGGGGAATGAGGCAGTGCATATCCTTAAAATTACTGAAGACAATCACAAAGATGACTAGTAGCACTTTAAAGACTAACAAAATAATTTATTAGGTGATGAGCTTTCATGGGACAGACCCACTTCTTCAGATCATAGCCATACCAGAACGGACTCAATATTTAAAGCCCAAAGAACCAAAAATAGTAATCAAGGTTGACAAATCAGAAAAATATTATCAAGGTGAGCAAATCAGAGAGTAGAGGGACGGGGGAGGGGGAAGGAGTCAAGAATTAGATAAAGCCGAGTGTGCATACAAGCCCCTATAATGACCTAGAATATTCCCATCCTGGTTCAAACCATGTGTCGAATTTGAATATAAAAGAGAGTTCAACAGCCTCTCTTTCCAAACTTGTGAAAATTCTTCTTCAGTATGATGCAGACTTTCAGGTCATTAACCGAATGGGCCACTCCATTAAAGTGGTGGCTGACCGGTTTGTGAATCAGGAGTGTTTTTATGTCTGATTTATGCCCATTAATTCTTTGTTTAAGAGAGTTTGAAGTCTGTCCAATATACAAAGCATCTGGGCATTGTTGGCACAGGATGGCATATATGCAACACACTTCTGATTCACAAACCTGTCAGTCAGCACTTTAATGGAGTGGGCCATTCTGTTAATGACCTGAAAGTTTGTGTCATACTGAAGAGAAATTTTCACAACAGTTTGGAAAGAAAGGCTGCAGAGCTATCTTTTATATTCAAATTCGACACATAGTTTGAACTGGGATGGGAATTTTCTAGGTCATGATAGGGGCTCTTTTGCATACTTGGCTTTATCTAATTCTTGACTTCCCCTGCTCCCACTTCTGCCCCTCTACTCTCTGATTTGCTCACCTTGATAATATTTTTCTGATTTGTCGACCTTGATTATTGTTTTTGGTTCTCTGTGCCTTAAATATTGAGTCTGTTCTGGTATGGCTATGATCTGAAGATGTGGGTCTGTCCCATGAAAGCTCATCACCTAATAAATTATTTTGTTAGTCTTTAAAGTGTTACTGGACTGGTTTTTTGTTTTGATAGTATATAGACTCACATTGCTATATCTCTGTTACTATTCAAAGATGACTTTGAATGCACACTATTCAAAGATGACTTTGATGCACACTTCATACCTCAGAGAAACATGATTTAAGAAAGGTCATGTTTTAATTGAAAATCATGGAAATTAGCTGACTTTTTTGTCAGGGATTTACATGCAGTGTGGTGGAAAGTTGTAATTTTAGGACTTTAAAACAAAACCATACCATAGATAGACTTGTCATGGGGCTTGCAGATAAGCAGCTTTCACAGAAGCTACAATTAAGGACAGATTAACCCTACACACAGCTATCCAAGTAGCAAAGCAATATTAGCTTATGAAATAGCAAAAACAAAAGCAACTTGCCAGTCTCAACAAATAAAAAACCGGACTTTAAATTGTTAATAGTCACAGTATGAGGGCTAAGTAATTATCAGAAGACCCCTGAGGCTCTGAGGGACAAATTTCAGACTAACCACAAAGCATTTCAAACTACTTGCATAGAACGTGGGAAAAAAAATAGGCCAAGATATGGTTGTCCAGCCATAGATGCAATGTGTAATAAGTGCACAAAATATGGAACTTTTGCAGCTTTTTGTTGCAAAAAAGCAGTGAGGGAATTGACATGATCAGACAATAAAGTGCCATTCTTTGTGGGATCTATCATGTGATGACATGCAGCCTATATAAAGAGTGAAACTGAAAATTCATGGCAAACCAATTGACTTTAAAACTGACTGAGCAGTCATGAAAGTCATACCAAAAGAAATTTACTATCACCTACAATACCTCCTGCAGCTGAAATTACCAGACACAACCCTCTCCAGTGCAGGAGGCCACAGAACCAACTTACAAAATCAAAATCTTTGCATTCAGAGTTTTTGTGATCAAAGGATCAGGGACCAATATACCTTCTTTTTCTCAGCCTGACATCAATAATGGAGTCTAAGTGAAAATGGTGGAAAAACTCAGTGAGCTGTTTGGGGATATTGGACTGTAAAAATGAGATCTCATAAAAACCACCTCGAGGAACAATGGTGAACCAAATAGCACACATATACCTCGCAGTGTTTCTCTATTATTGATTCATAAAGAGGACATCAAAATGAGGGAAACTGTTGCTCCAACAGCCTGGTGTACCCCAATGGTGCTGGATATTAAAAAAAAATAAAAATACATGGAAACATATGAATCTGTATGGATTCTAAAAGACTCATTGAAGCAATGTTCAGAGAGGCATACATCTTCCCAATATCAGATGACTTCTTCTCAGTGTGGAAAGAGCTACTGTATTATATAAGTTGGATGTCTCAAGCAGATTCTGGAAAATTTTCTTTAACCAAAGAGAGTTGTAAGCTGAATACACATCACACACTTTGGGGAAATTTGCTTTTAAAGATTGCCTTCTGGGATCATAATGCATTACAATATTTTAAAAATGGGTCTTTGTTTGAAGATACAACAAAATCTTCAACAAATTCAATATCTAATCAATTTGTGAGGACTGAAGCCAAAGAAGGAAAAGTATATTTTCTGCCTATGACAACATGAAATTCAGGGACAGACAATAAACAAAGATAGAATCAGTCCTAACCCTGACAAATTAAAAGCTGTTCCAGAACAGAATTCTGGGATGTGTGCTGTGGATGGTGAATTCTATTGCTCTATGTATCTTTTTCATTCTGACAAAGCCACTGAATGAACTGTTAACGTTTAACTCAGCTGAGCTATAGAGGTTAATTGGAAAAAAATGCCTTAAAAAAGGTAGAAGGAATAATATCGAAAGTTGCAGTTTTTAAGCACAATGATGTGAAGAAATACATAATGTTCAGTTCAGTTTAAAGTCGCTGTGGCCGAGGCAATGTACTGTTGCAACTACATGCATCTGAATGGAACCCCAGCTGCATTTTGCTCTCACACAATCACTAAGGCAGACCAACAATATGCACAGGCTGAAAAGAAATTCCTGGCAAGTATATGGACATGTGAGTTTTTTACAGATACCCTTGTGGACTAGATTTGTTTACACTGATGACAAACCATAAACTCTTTGTCCAATGTTCCCTGTAATTTTTTCTATCCATGTACAGAATACATTTGTTGTGCTCACCTATATGCAGCTGTTAACCACCAGCCAAAAGAAAAGAAACCTAGATATAAAAATATACTCTTAAAAATTATCATATGGATAAGTACTCCAGCCAGGACAGATTAGATATTTTAGAACTCACTACTCAAAGAATTAATATTAAGTGTAAGAGAGATAAAAGTTATACATGCAGAGACCAGTTATAACACT
The DNA here is from genome assembly GCF_033958435.1 of Carettochelys insculpta. Classification (NCBI taxonomy): domain Eukaryota; kingdom Metazoa; phylum Chordata; order Testudines; family Carettochelyidae; genus Carettochelys; species Carettochelys insculpta. Next base: position 101,400,646 of record NC_134137.1, on the reverse strand, counting down.
AAAAAAACACACTATGGCTACGTCTACACGTGCAGCCAACATCAAAATAGCTTATTTCGATGTTGCGACATCGAAATAGTCTATTTCGATGAATAACGTCTACACGTCCTCCAGGGCAGGCAACGTCGATGTTCAACTTCGACGTTGCTCAGCCCAACATCGAAATAGGCGCAGCGAGGGAACGTCTATACGTCAAAGTAGCACACATCGAAATAGGGATGCCAGGCACAGCTGCAGACAGGGTCAACGGGCGGACTAGCGCTTCCGGGGCAACAGCTAGCCGCTCCCTTAAAGGGCCCCTCCCACATACACTCAGCCTGCACAGCACGCGGTCTGAGGACCCATAGGCACACAGACCCCAGGCGCCGCAGTCATGGACCCCCCGGAAGCAGCAGCAGCAGCAGCAGCAGCAGCAGCAGCAGCAGCAGCAGCTAGAGGTCCACCCAGCCCTCCCGGCAGGAGCAGGGCTTGCCCTGGCTCATGCCATGTTGGGGGCAGCTGAGCACCTTCTTGCCCCAGGGGAGGAGATGCCCCCAGGGCAGCAGGGCTCAGCCCCTACCCCTGCAGCACCTCGCTCCACCCCCCGCCTCACACGCCGGCGGCTGTGCAGCTATCCCACCAGCACCGACTGGTGGGAGCGGCTGGTGCTTGGGGAGTGGGACGACGACCACTGGCTCCGGAACTTCAGGATGACCCGCCAGACATTCCTGGAGCTCTGCCAGCGGCTCACCCCCGCACTCAGGCACCGGGACACTGCCATGCGGCGTGCCCTCCCTGTGGAGAAACGGGTCGGCATCGCTGTCTGGAAGCTGGCCACTCCGGACAGCTACCGATCCGTGGGGCAGCAGTTTGGTGTCGGAAAGGCCACCGTCGGGGCTGTCTTCATGGAGGTAAGAGAACCCACAGGGGGAGGCCAGGCCAGGGCAGGGCAGAGCAGGGCAGGGGGGCCAGGGCAGGGCAGGGCAGGGCAGGGCAGGGCAGGGCAGGGCAGGGGGGCCAGGGCAGGGCAGAGCAGGGCAGGGGGGCAAGAGCAGGGCAGGGCAGGTCAGGGCAGGGCAGGGCAGGGCAGGGGGGCCAGGGCAGGGCAGGGCAGAGCAGGGCAGGGCAGGGCAGGGCAGGGCAGGACAGGGGGGCCAGGGCAGGGCAGGGCAGGGCAGAGCAGGGCAGGGGGGCCAGAACAGGGCAGGGCAGGGCAGGGCAGGGCAGGGCAGGGGGGCCAGGGCAGGGCAGGGCAGGGGAGCCAGGGCAGGGCAGGGCCACGCACACCCTGCTCACCCCTCATTGGGGCTGTCCCATGTGCTTTCTCTGCAGGTCGTGCGTGCCATCAACTCCATGCTCCTGCACAGGCTCGTGAGGCTGGGGGACCCACAGGCCACTGTCGCCGCCTTTGCCACCCTGGGCTTCCCCAACTGCTTCGGGGCTCTGGATGGGACTCACATCCCCCTCCGCGCCCCGGACCACAGTGGCGGCCGATACCTCAATCGGAAGGGCTACCATTCAGTCGTCCTGCAGGCCTTGGTGGACAGCCGTGGACGGTTCCAGGACATTTACGTGGGCTGGCCTGGCAGCACCCACGACACCCGGGTTTTCCGGAACTCGGGCCTGTGCCACCGGCTGGAGGCGGGGACCTACATCCCCCAGCGGGAGATCCCTCTGGGGGACACCACCATGCCCTTCTGCATCCTCGCGGATGCGGCCTACCCCCTCCGTCCGTGGCTCATGTGCCCCTACACGGGCCACCTCTCCGCCAGCCAGGAGCGCTTCAACGAGCGCCTGAACCGTGCGCGCCAGGTGGTGGAGCGCTCATTCGGCCGCCTCAAGGGACGCTGGCGATGTCTCCTGACCCGCCTGGATGCCAGCCCCAACAACATCCCCCAGATTGTGGGTGCCTGCTGCGCCCTGCACAACCTTGTGGAGAGCAAGGGGGAGAGCTTTCTTCAGGGCTGGGCTGCCGAGGCCGCCAGGGCACATGTGCAGCCACCTGCTGCCCCCAGTCGGCAGGTGGACCCAGAGGGGACCTGGGTCCGGGAGGCCCTGCGGGCCCACTTCGAGCAACAGGCCGCGGGGTGAACTCTGACCAGGCCCCCTACTGCCCGCCCCTTCCTCCCCCACACTCCTGCCCCAACGCCAACACCATGGAGCACCCCACCACGCCCCCCCCCCCCCGGTCCAGGAGAAATGACAGCACAAACTTGTGGGTGAACGTAAACGTTTTTTTTGTCTTAACAAATTTTTTTTTTTTTTTTAAATAAATATCTGACACAGAAACCAAAAAGAAGGAGGGACAAACGTTCAAGCAAATCAAGATGGGCACAAATAAAACAATACAACCACAAAGCAAATAAAAAAGTGTGCACCATCAACAAAAAAGCAAAGCAGGGAGGAGAACGGGGCGAACTATTTACAGAGGGGGGACGGGGCAAACAGGGGCACCAAAATAAAGCAGTCCAACAAAAGTATGTCCAACAAGGGGGGGGGGCCACGTCCTGGGCCCCTCACCCCTACAGCCCAGCAGTGGGCGTGCCCGGCCGGGAGCTCCGCCGGGCCTGCAGTCTGGTCCGCGGCTGGGTGGGAGTGGGCTCCACCGGAAGGTAGCGGCGCCGGCGAGTCTTGGGTGGCTCCAGGGGTCCCTCGGCGCGGTGGCCTTCGCGGGGAGGTGGTGGGGCGACGGCGGACGGCCCGGCGACGGCTGGAGCAGCTGGTGGTGGGGCTGCAGAAGCGGGCATGGCAGGCGGTGGCTCGGCCGGCGCGGCATGGGGGGCCAGGTAGTCAACCAGCCGGTTGATGGTCTCCATATAGGCCCCCCATGCCTCCCTGCACCAGGTCAGCGCCTGATCCTGCAGCCGGAGGTGCTGCTCCGACACCTCCAGCTGCCGGCGGAGGATGGCCAGCAGCTGGGGGTCCGTGGCCGCCGCCGGTAGCAGGCGCGGGGTCCGCCGTCTGGCCCTCCGCGGGGCCGGTCGTTCCTCGGCCGAGGGGCTGCCCTGGAGCGAGGGTCCCGGAGGGCTCTCCGGGACAACCGAGGCCTCGCCGGCGCTCTCTTCCGGTCCTTCGGATGGTGCAGGTGCAGGTGCAGGACACAGGAGAGGAGGGGGGAAAGAAGAATGGAGACAGGCGTTATTGTGGGCCCCGAGCCGTGGCCTTTGTCCCCCCCGCCCTGTGCTGCAGGTTCCCCATCCCCGTCCCCAGGAGATGCTGCTGTGATGGATGGGGTTCAGGGGTCCCCCTGCCCTGCACCCCGTCCCCTGGTGGGAGCGACTCTCACTTCACCCCGCAGGGTCTGAGAGCAGGAGAGCTTTCTTAGCCCACAGATGGCCAGTTTCTGGCAGGAGTGACAGCACCAGCTGTCGGAAGAGACAGTCCTTCCAACCCATCGTGGGGAGAAGACCCCAAGGGGGGCCCCTCTGGGATGCAGCTTTCCCCCTCCTCTGGCTGGCTGCCTACCAGCTCTCCCTTCCCCTAGCCTCTACCTGTGGCCCCCGCCCTCGCCCCCCAATTCCAAGCCAGCTCGGCTCCTCCCTCCTGTTTGCTCAGGGCAGAGGTGTCACCTGCCAGCTGTAGCGCCAGGATCCTCCTTTGGCCCTGGGAGCTCCTCGGCTCTTGTGGCTCATATGTGGCCTGAGTCTCCCTTTGGCACTCCCCCCACTCCATCACATGCTGCTGCTGCTGCTGCTGCGGGGTGTCCCACCCCCTCCGCCCGGGGGCCCCTCAAGGTTCCGCTCCCCCCTGGCCCGGGGATGGGGCATGGCACTGTCATGCAGGGTGGCGGGGGGCAGGGGCTGATGGCTGCAGTGCTGTGAGGGCCATGGCCCTAGTGTCCTTGGGGCCATGGCCATGTGAGCGTGTGGGGGACCCTGGACACATCTCTGTTCCCCCCGCCCCTCAAGCCCCGGGGTGTCCACCAGAGAGGGGTACCTACCTGTGGGTCCGCTCCCACGGTCCGGAGATCCCCGGGGGTTGGAGGCCCTGCTGCTGCTCCGGGATGGCAGGAGGAGGATCTGCAGGCTGGATTCTGCAGAGGAGGAGTCCCCCTCCTCCTCCTCCTCCTCCTCCTGCCGCGATGTCCCGGGGATGGCCTCCGGGGGGGGCCCCCAGGGTGCGGGGCTTGCCTCCGGGGCGGAGTCCGTCTGCAGGGCCTGCTCGGGCTCGTCAGCCGAGGTGTCAAGGGTGGCTGGAGGGGAGGAGGTGTGCCGGGAGCCCAGGATGTCCCTGAGCTCCCTGTAAAAGGGGCAAGTGACGGGGGCGGCCCCAGATCGGCTGGCCGCATCCCGGGCCCGGGCATAACCCTGCCGCAGCTCCTTGACCTTACTGCGAACGTGGTCAGGAGTGCGGGCAGGGTGACCCCGGGCAGCCAGGCCGTCGGCCAGCCGAGCGAACGCATCTGCGTTCCGCCTCTTGCTCCCCATTACCTGGAGCACCTCCTCCTCGCTCCAGAGCCCCAGCAGGTCCCGCATCTCGGCCTCCGTCCAAGAGGGGCCCCGCTGCCGCTTCCCAGACTGCGTGGCCCTCTGGCTGCCCTGGCTGCTCTGGCTGCCCTGGCTGCTCTGGCTGCCCTTGGGGGGGTCCTCTGGGGGCGCTGGGGGGGCTGCTGGGCAGCCATCGCCGGTCTCAGGGGCTGAGGTCTCGGCAGGCTGCCCGCGTGTGCAGGCTGGAGCCTGCACGTTGCCTCAGCCTCCTGCAGTCAGGGCGGGGGAGGGGACCTTTAAGGGGCCACTCCACGCGGCCACCAGTGAGCTGAGGGGCTGGAGAGAGCGTCTCTCAACCCCCCAGCTGATGGCCGCCATGGAGGACCCGGCAATTTCGACGTTGTGGGACGCGGATCGTCTACACTGTCCCTACTTCGACGTTGAACGTCGAAGTAGGGCGCTATTCCTATCTCCTCATGAGGTTAGCGACTTCGACGTCTCGCCGCCTAATGTCGAAGTTAACTTCGAAATAGCGCCCGACGCGTGTAGACGTGACGGGCGCTATTTCGAAGTTGGTGCCGCTACTTCGAAGTAGCGTGCACGTGTAGACGCAGCCTATGATAGATTAAAATTACACAGAACATATGTTATCTGCAGGAAATACTAAGTAGTAACAACAGCAACAACAGCAATGATACAAGTATGTGTTGGAAGGTGAGTATGAAAGAGACAGAGTGCATGTGTGAGTGGGTAGGTGACACAGAGTCAGTGTGTGTGACACAGTATTTGTGTGCAACAGTGAAGGTGTGACACAGTAGGGTGTGTGGGTGTGAGACACAGGGACTATAGTGTACATCTGTGCCATAGAAGATTGGCACACTCAGAGTTGATGGTCTCGGGTTTTGTTTTGTGCATGCACAGACCGATGCTTTTCAGGGTCAACATCAATCCCAGAACTCCTTTTGAGCAGCTAGGATTAAGGAAAGTCAGTGGGAGAAACGTTCCCATCAACCTTCTTCTGTAAGGACAGCCCTAGCAGTCAACTGCTGATAAGTCAATTTGAGCTACTCAATTGATGTAGCTAAAATTGCATATCAGCAGTCGACTGCTACGTCTAGTGTAGACATAGCCATAGACTGTGTGACAGACTGTACGTGTGACTGTTTGGCTGAGTAAGTTTCCGAGAGATATCATTGTCTCCTTAAGACACACAGTGAAAGCTCCCTTATTCTGTTCCTACACCCTGTTGTCTGTCCTCCCCTGGTTTGCGCAGATGGGGTACGTTAGGTACAAGGGAAAGAGACAGAGATAGAGACTGCGTGAGCAGGCTGCTGGGGAAGCCTCAGAAACAAAATACTTCTGCTATAAGAATGGCACTCGCCTCAGAGTAGACCTCAGATTGCAGCAGCTCTGAGTCCTCCTTTGCCAGACTGTTTCCCCTTTCCTCTGTTCTGTGGGGATGAGGTACAGGGGTAGCAGAGTAGGACAGGATCACATTAACTCTCTTCAACTCCCTCCCCCAGTTTGCACAACTAGCAAGACAGTCCCAAGAGCACAACAGAACAATGTGGCAGGAGGGGCATCTGAACACATACTGCCCACTGTGCACACTCTGTTAAAGAGCTGAGCAGCCTGTGAGTCTCTCCTGTGCAGCAGCCCTACTGCACGTCTTGCAGGGAACACAGCTTGTAACTCTCAAAAATGGAAAAAACCCTGGAACAAGCACTGGTGATGTATCATCGTCTATGCTTAAGATTGATATGATTTAATCCAATGGCTAAAAATGTTCCAGGGAAAAGAAAAGTTAGCAGCAGAAATTCAGCCATGGACCCTGCACCACACTCAGTGGTCTTTATACAATTATTATCAACGTTATGACAATGACAACTGATCTTGGTACAAACATTTTCTATAGCATATTTCGGCTTCATTTGGTAAACCAAGAGGTCTTCCTGAAATACTATAAAGTCTAGCTATTGAATTTATTGAATGCACAGCATCTTTCCTTTGTGTGTCTTTGTATGGAATCTCATGTTTCTTCCAATCTTAGGCTATACGTACCCAGCAGTATTTCAAAATAAGCTAGTCTGGAAAAGATATTCTGAAATAGTTTATATCAAAATAATGCTGCTACACACAAAATGCATTTTGAAATAGCACTCAGCTACTTCAAAATACAGCATCTACACACAACACAGCCTATTTCTAAATAAATCCATTGGACACACAATGGCTTATTTCCAAATAGGCTCTATTCCCTGTCTACACAGCCGTATTTCAAAATAGTTATTTCAAAATAAGTGTTATTCCTCATACAATGAGGTTTATATACTGCAAAGTAATCCAACTGCTATTTCAAAATTATCTTGAAATAGTGATTGTGTTGTGTCTACACTAGTATAGTTATTTCAAAATTATGGCTGTTATTTTGAAATAACTTTACTGAGTAGACATACCCTTAGGTTGGGAAGCAGTTAAGCTATCATGTGCCCCATCTACTTATTGCCCTGGAGGCCACTCATTCAGAACTCATGACCAGTGATACTAAGCAACAGTCTTCTTAAATGTGTTTAGATAGCAGTTGCAACAGGGGATTAGAGAAAAAAAAAATAGAACAAAGAGCCTATATCCTCCACTCCATTCCCATCCAAACTTATTCTTCACTAATGTTAACTTAGCTGACCATTTAATTTACAAGAAAACACCTGAACCAACTTTCATTCTTTCAGAAAACAAAGATCCCCCACCACAACCTTCTTTGTTGACAGCATGTCCTGTTATTCATGTCCTGCTAGGTCCACCTGTCTTGTGTCAGTTTGGTTCCCTCTGAAGCAGAAGAGAGGGAGTCCTTCCACTGTAGAGGGACTCCTTAGTATATTTCTCTTTATACTTTTCTTTCTTTCAAAAGAATCAAGATCAAGGTGTGAAATCTCCCAGTGCCTCAAGACTACAATTTCCAGTTTCACGGAAACATCCTATGAAAGAGAATACCCACACTTAACTTCTGCTTAGTTTGTGTTTAGGTTATTTCATGAATCGTAATTACTGGTCTAATGGTTGCCTCTTCTGTGGGAGTGAGGGTTGAAAATGTCTTGGCAGATGGGACTCACTCAATACCCGTTCTAAGCCTGACATAATTTGAGAAATCAAGCACATAAATTACATTTGGGGTATAGATTAAACAATTCACACTTAATGCAGAGATATTTACAGCCAAATATTTTCAGCGCAAGACAAGTCTAATTCGAACAACATGTACATATTTTTCCACAATGTAACTTTGTAAGGTGTGATAATAGAAAGGCCTCTTAGTCCTTTGGTTTTCCAGATACAACTGCATCTTATTGGAAAAATCCACAGACCTGTTTAAGAGTGTTGCACAAATCCTGGTGGCCTCACGCACCCCACGATATTCCCTCCCCACACAATAAACAATGAGGCCCACCTTGATCAGTAAATCACACACATTTGTTGAAAGTATTTCTCATCACAGGTTCTAACCCTGTAATTGGCTGACTAATCTGAGGCAGTGGGTCTTAACCACAAAAGCTCATTACTTAATAAATACATGTGGTGTTACAGGACTGCTTATTATTTGCATTAGAAGAGGAAGTTTTCTGAAGGAAATTCATCCCTTGTGGGAAGTGGTTAGGTTAATAGGGTAAGTTTTCTACTGGAAATGTGCAAGCATCTTGACACAACAGCCAGAAAAAAAATATTCAGGAGTATGGATGTGAAGAAAGAAACAAACACACAAAACCCAAGAGACAGGAGTGGCCCAACCCTGTATTCTCACAAACAGAGCATTTTGAAAAAAATCATAGAGAAAAAAAATGTACTAATCTGTATTTATCAGTAGGGGCAAAACACACACACACACACACACACATTACTAGGATGTTGTGATTTCCTCCAGACTAAATATTATACTTTTAGAAAATTCAAAATTAAGGTTACATTTAATTGAAATTCAGCTATTTTAAGGTAAAGAAATGCATCAATAGGGCATCCAAGTAACATTAGTTCCATCATGTAGTCCTGTCTGCTGCATTCACGTGAATCAAGCATTTGGTGTTCATGGTCCTAATATAGATAAAACTGATTTTTTAAAGAAACGTTGGATTTTTTTTTCATTATTTTTTCTCTTTTTGGAATTACTGCTTCTTCTTCCCATTTTCACAGATATTATGGAACAAAACCAGCCTTAAGTGACAAAAAGTAGGATGCAGCAAAGAAATTATATGAGGCTGATCAAACACATGAAGAGATACAAAAATGATAAATCTCTCACACACTGACACTGTCTCGACTTTCCATTTTATTTCCAAATGAGTTCTCAATCTCTCCTTCCTCTCCACATCTTAGATTTAACTATGGATTATAAAAGTAATTTTCAAGGATGGTGGTAACTGCAATACCACCTAATGATACCTTGGAAGAGTGTTAGACTGATTAAAATTGTTATTTACTATGCTGAAGTATGTTGCTTTGTGTTTCAATGTCAGAAATGCAGACTACCCTAGGAGACCTGTGACAAATAGAAACATGCAAGTTTTTTTAAAAAATGGCCTTGTTTTGCAATGAAGAAGAGATGAGACAAAGAAGAAATAACAGGGATGGTATCTAAGTTTATTACATGTAAATTAGTTTGCTTATTGTTGTGGTTAGCATTCCAGCTGCCGTCCTGCGGATAGTAATCAACCTTGTCAGAAATAAATTGCTGACAATATAAATCGTATACAAGCCAATGTCAATCAAGTTAGCAACAGCTGTCCACTGCCTGTTTCAGAGCTCAGTATTTTATTAGTCTTGAGCCAAGGTTACTTTACTTTCCCTTTGCATATGATGTTATGTGGCACATTTTTTATTCTGTTTATAAATGGGAGAAGTATAATGGTTGTGAATGCTGTAACTTTTAACTCTATCTATCTATCTATCTATCTACAAAGAGTTAAAAGTTACAGCATTCACAACCATTTCATATATTATATTATATTATATAAATATATATAAAGAGTTAAAAGCACTCCGTAAGCAATGCAGTCTATTTTCCCCAAAGTATCAGGCTAATTTGTATTCATTTATACTGAAAGTAGGACGCACTTGACAGCTATTAATCTGTATTGTAATTAGCATTAGCCTTGCAAGCTGAAGATAATGTAAAAGCTTATGCCATAATATCAAATGTTGCAATGGATCATAATTAACAAACTACCTCAATTTCTGATTAATATTTATCTTTTATTGTTTTAGAGGTTGTGCGTAATTATTGTAAATGAATATTAAGTAACTATACCACATGTGAAAGACCAGATCTCCTAATAATATTTGTAAAATATTTTTTCTGATACATTTTTCATTAATCAATAAATAATTTTTGAAATATCTGGCCCTTATTCTCCAGGATTTTAGATATTAGTTTAGTTATATTAATCATTAACAGCCTGACCCAGCTATATAGAAAACAGAATGGTAATTGCCTCATGTTAAATGAATAAATTAATGAATAAATTAATAAAAGAAATAATTGCTGAAATAAAATTTAATTTCATCATTGTTTCTAATAAAACAAACTGATTCCCAATTCTGATATTTTTAAAAAGAAAAAATGGGATTGGGGATGATTAAAAACTATTTGAAAACCTCTGAAAATGACAGACATTTCAGATTATTATTTTCAAAGTATGGTGCGTTAAAGGTGGACTAAAGCTGTTCAATAGTTAAGACACATTTAGAGTCAAGCTTCTGTGTTTATTAGGAAGTAGGGCCCCTGCTTTATCTTAAATGAATGACAGCTCTTCACTCACTAAATAGTGTTGTAGACTGCTCAAGAATCAGTGATGATCAATAGTGTTAGTTCACTGTTCAAGAATCAGCGAAAAGGAACTTGTCTGCTATTTAAAAATGTCTCTGAGAAGGTTAACTAAATAACCATGGCCAGTTTAAAAGCTCATTGCACATGACATTATTTGGCTTTCACACCTCAGGTAACAAAGGCTAACACTCTCACTGGGCCTCTGGAGAAGGGATAAGAAGAAAAGAATGTAAAATACGTCACTCAAGAGCTTCTCCAAGTAACTGGTTTAGATCTCATCAACAGGGAAGTTAAATGGCATGAGTGACTACGGGCTTTGTGTATGGAGGCAATAGATGAGACATTGAGTTAAAGGCCAGTCCAGAAACAACATGTAAATTGTCCATGGTGTGCAGTGCATAGAGCAGATGCTATAATTTTGTGCTCTATTCCTTTAAGGCTACATCTACACTAGCCCAAATCTTCTAAATGGCCATGCAAATGGACATTTCGAAGATTACTAATGAGACACAGAAATGTATATTCAGCTCCTCATTAGCATGCCACCAGCTGTGGCTCTTCAAAATTGCCACTTTTCAGTGCCACGCAGCTTATGCAGACGGGGGCCCTTTTTGAAAGGATAGGAATAAGGAGAATTCAAAGTTGATGGGGTCCTTTCGAAAAATAAACCAAGCCAAACTTTTTGTTGTTGGTGTATTAACAAACAAAATTCATGTGATATTATTCAGATCCATGAACATAATCCTGAGATCACTTTCCTAAAAGAAGGGAGGGAAAATCTGAAGTAACTACAAGTAAATAACTTTCTGTTGAAAGTTATTACATCTCTGAAAATTCAAAAATAGATGTAAGTAACTGCAGGAGCATTTCATACCACTATGGAAATATAAAATATTACATGAAATGTTTTTAATTTACTCTGTGGATCATAATGTCTTTTTCCCTGTCGTGACATTTCCTACATAGCTGACTTCATTTTTAACCAAATAATTAATAAAGCCTCCTTCAGAAACTAGAGGCCATAGATTCCTATTTCATTTATGTTGATAATCAATTCAGTGCCCATCTATTATACTGGCACGTCTGGATAAATAGACTATAAAGCCAGAAAAAATCATAGTGATCAACTAGAGTGACCTCCTGCATAACAGGCTACAGAACTTCCAAAAACCAGTGCTTGTTTGCACAGGAGCAGAATTTTAGAAAAAAAAATCCAACCTTGATTTTAAAATTGCCAGTGATGGAGAATCCAACATAATCCTTAGTAAATTGTTTGGTTACCATCAGCGTTAAAATTACATTTACTGCTCTCAGATGTTAAAACCACAAAATGTTCTGACTGTGATCTGGTTTAGAAGACTGAAGTTTTCTGATAACCCACCTTGCTCAACTTTTCTCCTTAAAAGAGAATCTCATTTTCAATTAAACAGAAGTGATTTCCTATGCCTTCACTTTACAGTGGCAGCTTTGAGTGGAGAGGAAGGGAAAGAGAGGGTTTTTTTTATCTTGGGATTATCACATTTGCTACCCTTTGATATGGAACATTTTTGAAGGACTCCTTGTAAAAATTTTTCAATTTATCACTACTGCAGCACCTACAGTGCTTGGTTATGTGAACACATGAGTCACATAGAATTGTATTAAGGCCATAGTAAAAGTAAATGATTTTTTATTAAATGGGTGTAGTTGATCCCAATTTTATACTTGCTCTTTATTTCCACTCCCTGGCTTTACAATGTTTTCATACTGAATTTTCCCTTGTTAATAACAACCTCATTGACCTAATTTCTCCTTTTCACTTGCTGCCTAACTTCTGTCCTTTTAACATGTGGGTGTCTTCAGACCTGATGCCTGTTGAATTTACACAAAAAAGTATTATTTGCAATGGAGAAATACATAGCAGCTAAGAAGGGGCTTGTGCTACCTTTTATTTGTTTTTAAACATAATTTAGTTTTCATGAAAATCTCTGAAAAACAGCAAATAGCTTGCACAGTACAGCACCAGTGCCTCAGTATTAGCTTATGCTTCACAACTGTAACAGAAGATGCTTCCTTTTGGCAATCATTACCACAATTTCTTAGGATCAGTCTGACAGTGCACCTGTGATTTGTGCAGTGATATGCACTATAATTATATGTTCCTCAGAAATTGTTATGTTCTATGAAATGTATGTTTATATTCCTCTAGCTTGACTGTGTGCTTCCTTTGTATGTAGGGTCATAGGTTACCACTGGGTTATGTGAATTTAATTTGATTGTGTTTCTGTGGCTGCTTGAAAACTTGGTGAAATTTGCTACTCCAGTGCTGCTTCTCTACTGAGTTTCGGCTTGGCTTCTGTCATTTAATTTGCTATAGGTCCATTCTCTATTATCTCTGACCTTGACGCTTGCTGGCAAGACCTCATATTACAATTCCTCCATTGCTAACCTAGTGACTCCCAGTCTTGGTGCGCAGACCGCAATCCAACTGTGACCACTAACAAAGACTGTTTTTACCCCAGTAGTTACAGATACAGAAGACAACCAAATTCTGTACTTATGAGACTCTTTCTTTTTTAGTATCTTCGTAAAAGAACTAGTAAAGGGAATAAAATGGACATTAACAGAATTATTTTACAGATGGTAATAAACCTCAAGGTCTGTAGTTGCAAACACCAGTGATGATGAAGAAATAATACAAAAGGGCTCAGAATGATTAGCAGTAGGGATTGAAAGCAGACAAATGAAAAGCCTTTGAACAACTGCAAAGTTTCAAACTTTTGCCACTGGGAATCAGTAGTAACAAGCACCCAAGAAATCAGCACAAAACATGGCCCTAGCAATTATTTTGAGGAAGATCTGTGACCTGTGCTACACAGAAGATCAGACTGAATTATTACAAAGTTCCCTTCAGGCCTGAATCAATACTAGTTGGGAACTCATTTATGAGCAATGTTTTACTTACACAGTTTTGCACTTGCATTACAATTAAAACTTAAACAAAAGGTCACAACACATAATTATTTTGAAACAGGTAAGGCATGAGAATCTGGACAATTATGGTAATACCTTAACCTTCTGTAATGAGCAGCATTATTGGAAACAATTCTGAACAATATTTATGATGATGTAAGATATTCATACAAAGAGTGAACCAGCTAATATTCAGAAAACCATTGCTTACCTTGTTTTCATATAAGTTAATGTGTTGACTGAGCTCAGCTCTCAAGGGTACCTGCAAAATTTCATTCACATGTGAAATTGCAGTGGAGTGTAAGTGAATTGTAGGATGTGGCTTATATAAATATAGTGCTGTGATATTTCATTAAAAAGAAATTCAGTTTTCTGTGAGGATTTGGTCTTCATTCTGAGAGAGGCTGAGCAATACTCAGCACTTCTGTGTGATCGTGGTTCATATAGGTTACTAAGACCAACTTTTTTTACTTCACTGCCATAGAATCTGTACCGTATATTGCTGCTGATAAAACTCAACTGCTTTTGGCAAAACCAGATATTGAGGGCACTTAGCATTTATAAGGAAGGCTTACTACAACTCAAGCCTCCTTGGAAAGGGAAATTTGGGATTGGATGTGATGCCATTTTTATCTTCTGTAATTATGGCAAAATTAATTTGGAGTGATAATATATAAAATGGACACTGAATGCCTTGATGAGATTTATGCTCTGTCATTGCTTTTAAATAATACTCTCAACTTTGCAATAACACCTGTCAAGGAGTAGCAATTAGAAGAGATTATGCATCTATTGTGCCTTTCAGCCAGAATGTTTCCCAACGACTAGAACAACTGTATGTACACATGATTAGATATTGATTTATAAACTGCATACCATGATTTTTATGGAGTTTTCAAATTCTGCTTGTTTTCTACAAGAAGCTCCATGAAAGGGGAAATTCCAGCATGTGCCTCAATGCATTTGTCTGCCCAGAGGATCATAAAACTTCTCTCGGAAGACTAACATAGCATAAAGCCAAACTGTGTCTGGCTATAATGTAGTGGAGGGGCAAAAAGCATTTTCTCCTTTTGTGTGAACCAGATATTACTGAAGTCTCAACCTACTCTCATGGAGTTGTTATGCTTTAAATGAAACACATGAGATCTTTTATAGGGGAAAAGGCAGTAGGCCACATTTATTGAGAATATAACAGTAGCATATGCTTTTCAGGCACACACTCACGCACGCACATACACATACCATACACACAGAGTCCCGCCAAACAATGCTATAGTTACTAATCCAGAGCCTGGATCCATGTAGTGCCCAGCTAGATTGATCACAGAAGGGGAGCAGGACCTTGCCAGTCACGATCTGCTGCCCCCCTGGAGTTGGTGGCAAGATGAACCCAAAGTCCCATGGCAAAGCACCCTGCTTTTATAATCCTTTCTCCACTGAGGTTTGCTGTGTCAGTCTGTGTCAGTCATTCTTAAAACATCTCCAAAAGGCTTATCCTGTAATCAATTGTCCTCAGGGGTGCCTGCTCCATGCTTTAGAGTCATCAATCTGCCAATACAATCAGTTCTTTACTGGGCGTACACAGTGATGATCCTTCTCTGTCGCCATTAAGTCTGTCTTCACCCACGATTTGCCCCTCCTTTCTTGGCCATCTGGCTCTGGGGATAATCTTCGCACCTTTATCTCAGCACAGACATACCACTTTCACACATAAACAACTCTTACAAGGACTCCCAGAGAAAAGCAGAGTAAAGTGCATTGTAAATCAAACAATTAAGGCTTCAGCCTTCAACCGTACCCTATAATCTTGTTAACATAGACATAATACCAAAACTCTGTCTCTTTACCTACTAACCTCACTAAACTCTAACTCAGAGACATATATTCAGTTAAAGAACCTAATCAATAAAATCAATAAATGTTAATAAATAAGTGTTAATATGTTACCTTTCATTGATATATTGTTAAGCATAAAATTCAAAGTTTAAAGAGAATAAAGGAGAATAAAACTTTCAACTCTGACAGAGTTTTACAGTGCCTCAAAAGGACTGGGACCCTACATACAGGAGATGAACCATCATCATGGCCTCATTTTTTCATTGGCTGAGGAAATGAGATCATCACACTCTTGGTCAGAGATTAAGGAAAGATGTCTTCTAAGGTACTGAACTAGTACTTTGAAGATATTTGTACATGTCCCTTCTCTGCCAGAGATCACCTGTGTGACCTGGGATAAGTTATTTAATATCTCTGGTCTTTGGAGCACACAGTCCCTTTTACTGTGTACAAGTACAAAGCATTGTATAGTGAGACTGGGGGCTGTAGATTGTACTGTAATAAAAATAATATGCTCAATGTACTGGAGAATTTATGAGGCAGAATATGTTCCATTGTCCCCTGCGGTGGTATAGTCTTGGGTGTGTCTTTCAGGTCTGATATACACTATGGCTATGTCCACACTATGTCCCCTGTTTGTGCCACTCATGGTGCAGTCCATGGGAGCAGGTACTGACTGTCATCTGAGGGCAAGCCAAGAGCAATGGCTTGCTATGATATGTTTGGGGTCAAGCCAGTGCCCTTGTGACTGGCCTACTTCCAGCCGTGGCAGGGGTAGACACCTCCCCATGCCTTCGGCTTTGCGATGTGCTGGGTAATTACCAGAGGGTCCCTCAAAGAGATCCAGGGATACCCTGCTGGATGTGGCCCACCTCAAGGAACCTGAGGCCATATAAATCACAAGGGTCCCATAATTGGACTTCGGGTTCAAGGGCATTTCCGTCTCTGGGTGTGACAGGCTCCAGGGCTGGTCCCCCTCCATTTTGTGAGTAGACGCTTTGTGAGTCTTGTCAACAAAAATCCTTTTAGTCAACAAAGTTCTCTAGTGTAGATATAGGCTATGAGTTTAGGTCAATCTTAATTTAGGTTGACTTTCTAAACCAGGGTGGGGAATCATCGGGATACCCTGACCCACAGAAAAATCAGTACGGGGTCACTTGCTAGTGAGAATAATAAAGAAAAACCTCTCAGAGGTTTGGCTCCCAGATGAAAAGTAGAAATAAGAGTCACCTTACTTCCCTTAAGCTCCACTCAAGAAGCAATTAGGTCTGGGACTAGCAGATTTTGGGGGCCATCCTAGGCTCTAGGGTGTGGCTAAAATGTGCTCAGGAGTGGGCTGCTGGGGAGTGGGCTGGGGTAAGGATGTGTGGCCTAGGCAGGAAGTAGGGTGCTGGAGTGTGCAAGGAATGGAGGTCTAGGTTGGAGCAGGGTGCAGGAGTGGTATGAGAGTGAGGATGCAGGATCTGGGGAAACATAGGGTGCAGGGGTGGGCTTGTGGTTTAGGTTCCCTGTGGGAGGAAGAGCACAGGAGCTGTGAATGAGGCAGGACAGTACCTTCAGGGAGTGCTTCCCTATAGGGCAGGAGCTGTTTCCCGCTGCCAAGCAGAGCTCACACTTACCTGGATTGGGCTTGTGATGCTTGGGTTTCCCCTGTTCACTCTTAGTGGAAGAAGAGAGCCAGCACTGGTGCGCCAGCCATGGTGATCCCTGAGGTGCTAGAGCATCAGAACTGTTTCACACACTTGCCAGAGGTGGATGGGCTTGGGAGGGTTGGGAGAGGCCTGTGCCTTGATCCTTATGGGCCATATCCAGGCAAGCCATTGGCTGTATCCAGCCTGTGGGCTGCAGGCAGCCCATCGCTGTTCTTACCAGTGAGCCAGCCCCACCAAGCTCATTCCACTGACTTTGAGGGCTGTTAAAGTCAATTTCTGTACTCTGGCCTGATGAGAGGAGTAAAGATAAATTTGAACAGGCATGGTTAACTTTGTGGCAGTGTAGATGGTCAGTGCTGAGAAATTCAATGTTCTTGGATTCTGGGAGATGTCCCAAAGTGACCCGATGTAACTGCTCTGGCCAGCACTTTCAAGTCTGCTGATCACCAGGTGCACAAGAAAAAACATGGGAAAATCTGAATTTCATTTCCTGTTTGTCCAGTCTGGCAAGCCCAGCAGTACGACTCAGCCGCATACCTGACCATGAATGCCCAGAGTTGCAAATGAGTGCCAGCATGGAACATACAAGATGTCCTGGATCTCATTGCTCTGTGGAGAGATGAATCTGCGCAAGCAGAACTATGAAACAGCAGAAGAAATGCTGACATCGCTGCCAAAATCATATAGGCATGCTGGAAAAAGGATATGCCAGGGACACCTAGCAGTGCTGTGTGAATGAAAGGCACTCAGGCAGCCATTCCAGAAGGAAAATGTGGCAAATAGATGGTCTGGGTCAGAGCCACAAACCTGCCACTTGGTTGAATGACTCTAGACCAAATATAGAAGTTGCATTCTTATTTTATTTTAATAAATTATACTGGTCATAAAGTAATCTGCACTTTTATATGTCTTTTCCCTAGACATTGTTTTAAATACCTCACCATATAAAATTGGTTTGCTCTGTGTTTGTGCTTCCCTTTTTCCACAGAGTATAATTTCACAAGCCAGCATCACGGACTTTGGGGATCCTTTAAATATCAACATATTTTACCAGGTTTTTTATTTTATTTAAAGGAACAAAGGAAATGAAATATTATTGAGAGTCAACAAGTTTTCTTCATTTAACTCTATAGGCAAATAGGTCTTTGGAAAAAATGATGTTGTTGACTGTGGCACAATTCTTCTCAGAAGTCTTTTGCATATCTAATCAAAAAGCCTGATGGGGAGGTCCTGACCTTGGAGGAAATTTTGCCACTGAATCCAGTGGAACTGGGATTTAAGTCTCTTGGATTGGAACATTTCTTAGATACACCAATCTTGCCTTCAGAATATTCTATGAAAGCTACACAAATGCTTTCCCAGATGTGAAAAAACATGACAAGTTAAAACATCTCTCTGGTTTCTCTGCCAGACATTGAGGCTTCTATAGCTTTGATGTGAGAGTTTTTTGTCTCCATATATATAGTACGTAGGACATAAGAATGCCCATACCAGGTCAGACCAAAGGTCCACTTTACCCAGTATCCTGGCTTTCAACAGTGGACAATGCTAGATGCTTCAGAGAGAATGGACAGAACAGGTAATCATCATGTGATTCATCCCCTTTTACCCATTCCAAATATATGGCAAATACAGGCTAGGGATGTTTCAGAGCATTGTTCTGTATCCCTGTCCATTCCAGCATATAACTATTCAGGGACCTTTCCTCCATGATACCTTTTATATTAATATCACAGTGTTAATGTACTTCTTATTTCATAGGAATTATGGCTTTTATACTTGTGTGAAAGTGCTACTGAGAGAAGATACTGACTATTGTGAGAAGGCAAAACACAGAGCTATCATCTGATGATTTCCTTACAACAGGCCTTCCATGGTGATAAAGATGGTGGTAGTATCTCTCCCAAGCCGCGTCTACATGAGCCGGCTACTTCGAAGTAGCCATGCCAACTTTGAAATAGCGCCCGCCACATCTACATGTGGTGAGCACTATTCTGAAGTTGAAATCGACGTAAGGCTGCGAGACGTCGAAGTTGCTATCCCCAACAGGAGATGGGAATAGCACCCTACTTTGACGTTGAACGTCGAAGTAGGGCATGTGTAGACGATTCACGTCCTGCAACATCGAAATAGCAGGGTCCACCATGGCGGCCATCAGCTGAGGGGTTGAGAGACACTCTCTCCAGCCCCTGCGGGGCTCTATGGTCACCGTGTGCAGCAGCCCTTAGCCCAGGGCTTCTGGCTGCTGCTGCTGCAGCTGGGGATCCATGCTGCATGCACAAGGTCTGCAACCAGTTGTGGGCTCTGTGGATCTTGTGCTGTTTAGTGCAAGTGTGTCTGGGAGGGGCCCTTTAAGGGAGCAGCTTGCTGTTGAGTCCGCCCTGTGACCCTGTCTGCAGCTGTGCCTGGCACCCTTATTTTGATGTGGGCCGCCTTGGTGTGTAGATGCTCCCCTGCAGCGCCTACTTCGATGTAGTGCTGCCCAACGTCGACGTTGAACGTCGATGGCACCAGCCCTGGAGGACGTGTAGACGCTATTCATCCAAATAGCTTATTTTGATTTCGCTACATCGAAATAAGCTATTTCGATGTAGCATCCCCATGTAGACATAGCTCCAGAGACATATTTACACAACACCATTTTTATTTAGTCATAAAATGAGAACATTTAATGGTTTAACAAAGTTGTTATTTGAATTAAAACTAATTAAAATGTGAATCTTAAAAATGCCATATAGATCCATGGATGAATATAAAATACCAATTTTAAAATTGTCTTTTAAATGTAATTTATAGTTTAATGGTGAAAAGAGTACTTTGTTATTTTCCTTGCAATAATCCTTGTGGACTAACTGTTCGGCCTTCAGTTTTATTGTTTGTCTACCTGGGGAATGAATTATTGCTTAGTTAAAAAGGCACAAAGGTTAATATTAATCTTTAATCATATCACTGATGTGTCAGGTCCTGTTACATTATATCCAAGATGACATCACATGACATAACACAGCTTCACAGACAACTTCTTTTATGATGCCTGGCAGCTTAAAAATCCAATAACATTCTGTCCTTGATGATGCAGATGTCATCCCTTTGCAATACATTATTTCCAACAGAATACTCAGTCCCTTAGACATCTTAGACATGCTCTGTCTTTTTTTTTTTAATCTGCTTTGATTATGCACTAAAGACTGGATTCAGATAAGGTTTCTAAATGCTGCTTTCAGTATGCAGAAGACTTTAGATACTCATTTAATAAATCTGTACAGATAAGAATAGAACATACTAATTAGAAAACAGGCTGTTGGAAAAGCAATAATTTGAACAAAGACAGATATCGTTCAGAACAACATATTACAAGAGTTAACCTTTCAGGTCAAAATCCATCTTTCTGTTCTCAGACTGAGAGTCAGCTTTCATCCTAAGTGACCATTACATTAATGAATAATTGAACAAAAGGGAAGTGCTACACTAGTTAAAAGAAGATGAGGTTTTTTTCCCTGTGAAACTTGGAATTCTTAATTCACCAGCAAATGTTATGGAACTAATATTACCATTTAGGCACCAGCCTGTGCAAGAAGTAATAAAGAATTATGCTTCTCTGTAAATCATGCAATGGGGAACCTCTGGCCCCCAGGCTGTACATAGTTCATCAGGGTTAGCCACTAGCTGCCATATGATTTGTTTACCTGAGCATCTGTAAGCATGGTTACTCAGACCTCCCAGGGGCCACAGTTCACTGTTCCTGGACCATGGGAACTTCAGGAAGCAATGACCTGGCCCGTGTTGTTTTCTGCAGCTCACAATGGCCAGGAACAGTGAAACCTACTCTGGGAACTGCAAGTGGCTGTGCCTGCAGATGTTGATGTAAACAAACCATCTGATGGCTGGCCAGTGGTTAGCCCCAATGAACTATGCCCAGAGAGTACACTGAAGATTCCCCATTCCTGCTGAAAATGCCTCTGGAAATCATAGCCAAAGAGGCACAATCTAATTTTATATCTCAAACATTTGTTCTTGGAAAATATAGATATGGGTCAAATGAAACATTTTGCAAATGCATGTAGAATATGTCTAATTTTTTTCTATTTTTTTCTTCTGAAAAGTTTAAAATTTGAAATGCTTCATTTCAACATGTTGTACATGGAATGTTTTGGTTTGAAATATGTTTGAGTACAATTTTTAAAAGTGAAATATTTAATTGTGTGTGAAAAGAAATGTTGTGTTTGACCCAAAAATATTTTTCTGTGCCTTTTTTATTTATCTGACATAGAAAAAAATCATTTTGGGTGAACCCATTATTTTTTCAATTTTTCAGACTGTCTGGTGAATTGAAAACTGTTATTTGCTTATCTGTACTACCACTATTCTTTTCCATTTTCTGGTACACAGGATAGATTTGATATTAACTTATATCTTTAGCATAATCAATTATTTCTTTAAATCAAGCAACTATCTCCCCTTACTGACTGTCGCCATTTTGGATTTATACCTCAAAAAATCCTTAGGCTGAAATTTCAAAAGCACCTAATTGACTTAAGAATATAAATTGTTTGCTGTTTTTTGTAATCATTATTAGTCTCCAGGATATAACAGAGACAAGATTGGTAAGATAAAAAAGATAATTTTTTTTTTAAAGAACACAAGTCCTATTGAAAACCATTTTGGTGTTCTTGGGAATCCCACCCTTACTGCTTATGGTCTCCTGTTTTAATGACATTTCACACTGAGCAATACTTCATACAAAAATGAATCATGAGAAAGATAGAGGGTCAAGTGAAGCTGATGATTAAAATGCAGATTTAATGAAACTCTTTTTATTCTTTTTGATACGTGATCTGTTTCGATGACATTTAACCTTTGTGAAATAGTGAAAAATATTAACATTTTTTCTGAATATTCAAGCTGTTAACATCATTGAATAAATATAATGACTGTTCTAGGCCACCATAATTTGCTTGATCTCATAAGTTTTGTTCCTACAGTTAAATGTTACAAAAAGTATTCAAGTACTCTAATTAAAAAGAAAATCTTTCTTTGGAAATATCTGAAGTGATATTACAGTTATTAGTATTGATTCTTTATTTACTCTCATATTTAGCAGGACAGACTTTTTCTTTTTTTTTAAGTTCCCACTGTGTTTTCCCTGAAAAACTTAAAATGAGAATACTAAAATGCTTATATTAATGTGTATGAAAAAGGTATGTGAAGGTTTTGGCTTGTATTTCTGGGTATGTTCCATTCTCATACTAGCTGGCCTCGAAACAAAAAGAATAAACCCAAAAAATAGCACTGATTGATACTACCTAATCTACTGAAGATTGAACATCCCTATATTTAAAAGCCACCTCAGTAACTGTATTTTCAAAGTTTCCTAGTAGCCAATTAAGAGTGGACAGACTATTTTACTTTACTACAACTGCGAGATCCTGGACCAACCTTTAATAATCATTTTTCTCTAGCAAACATCCACCCCGAGTGCTTCCTGTAGGCTGTTATTTAATATTTAATATTTTCCATGTGGTTTTACAAGCCTAATTGCATGAACATCCTCTGC
Organism: Carettochelys insculpta; assembly: GCF_033958435.1. Classification (NCBI taxonomy): domain Eukaryota; kingdom Metazoa; phylum Chordata; order Testudines; family Carettochelyidae; genus Carettochelys; species Carettochelys insculpta. The sequence continues at coordinate 101,378,431 of NC_134137.1, read as the reverse complement.
CTTATTTCTATTTCTTAACTCCTTAACATTGCATTTTTGTTGTACTCAGTTTTGAAATTTCAGGTTACATTCTGTTTTAAATAGAAACCAGTCATCCAGCACTTTGTTGAAAGTGTTTCTCTAAATCTTCTCCCCAGGGTTTTCAGAACTTAAACCATTGGTAACTTAACTCTTTCTCCCCAGGCCATGTAAGGAATAAATCAAAGGTAACACAGCTCCTCCATCTAATAAATGGTTGATTTAAATCAGAGTGCTTTTACCTAAAACTACTCTCCATCTCAAACATGCACATGTATACACACAAGCATACAAGAATAGAGTTTCAATTTTCCTAAATAGCTCAGTGGTTTGAATATTGGCCTGTGACTCTCAAGGCTGTGAGCTCAATCCTTGAAGAGGCCATTTAGGGATGGGGGCAAATAGATGCCAGGGATGGTGTCTGGTCCTGCTAAGAGGCAGGGGACTGGGATAGATGACCTCCCACAGTCCCTTCCAGCTCTAGGAGATGTGTATATCAACATCTAAGATGATTCTGTGGAATCAGTATCCAGGCTTGCAGGCCCCCTTCCTCCATACATCCGCAGGGAATTTTGGTATCAGGTATTTGCCCCAAAAAAAGCTTCCTTGGACAGCTCCAAAGCAAAAATTCTAACAATGTTCTTTTTAATTTTTTTCTCCAAACAAAGCACACAACTGATAATAGTCCCTAATAGTCTAAGAATTGTCCCAGCAACAGCCAATAGCAAGTCATTATTCTCTGTATCGCCAAAGCAACTTACAACACAACAACCAAAATCAGTTTTCCACAAACCAAGGTCAGTTTTCCACATTTCCCCTAGCCCCTTACAGGAATCTATCATTTCGTTTTATGTATCCCTGTCAGTAAATGGCAGCTTGCAGTTGTTTCTGTTCTGTCTTCCTAAGCAAGGCCAAATTATGTGATGCCCTTGATTCTAGCTTGAGAGGTGAGGGTCAGCTTAAGTGCACAAAAGGGATGTGCAATATATAAAATACAGTTCTCTCACAATGAGTCCATATAAATTACTATCAGTCTTGCTTATGTGGATTAGTTAGGAAGAATTATCCCTCTTCCGAATCCTTCTTTTTATCAGGTAAACTGGGGTGGCCCTCTGAAGGCCCACCCTTGAGCTAGATTATTTTATAGTGCTGCATATCTTTAGCCCCTTTTCTTTTCAAAATGTTCAGTGCTACAATTAAATCCTTTCCTTATCTTGTCTTTCTCTATGGCTACACTACAATGCTCTGTCAAGAGAAGTCACTGTTGGAAGAGATTTCCCAATAAAATTTCTGTCAAATGTGGCCACACACAAAAACCAATTGGAAGAGTGCACCGCTCTTTCAACAGAGTGGATGGACTGCCCAGATGGTCTCTCAACCAAACAAGAACCCAGAAGCACAGCAGACAGGCCTGACCATTGTTCTGGATGCCCTGTCTGTCGAGAGTTTCCACCAGAGTGCCCACACAGCCTTCTTGTTGAAAGAATCTGTTGACAACAGTGTTATGCCTCATGGCTGAGAATGCTGCTGGAAAAGTGCTGAGTTTTTTCTACAAGCTGTCAACAAAATGCATTTTGTATGTGGATGTTCCACCAGTTTTGTCGACAAAATCTGGGTTTTGTCACAAAAACTCACTAGTGTAACCATAGCCTTGCTTTCTTTACAGGCAACTTTCTGGAACCCCTATAGCATTCTTGTAATCCTCTGCTTGACTCATTTTCATTTAAATATTTTCAGCTACTGTGACCATCTAGGGAAAAAACACTCACTGAAGGGCTTCCTCTTGAGATTGATAACAAATTTGCAAACTGAAGTAGTTGTTTTGCTATGAAAGTATGTGACAGGTCTTAATATACTAAAGTAAGCTTCATTTCTCTAGGTTTGTAATGTGCCAAAATATTCTGGGACCCCTTAACTTCTAGGGCTGTTATTAATTAACAAGTACACAAAGTATATCTCCAAGGTGTTTCACACTATTCTCATGATTATATCTATATCTACAGTATTTTTTTTTGTAAACAAAGAGGAGCCCGTACTCAGCCACCTCCCACCCCACCTCCCTCCTGCCCAGGTTCCTATGGCTGGGGCCGCTGGCAGGGTAACCAGCCCACGGGCTGCCACGGCTCTCCCGACCCCACGTGGCTCCCTGGAGCTGGAGCTGCCACGAGGGTCCTGTGCCCTGACTAGGTCCCAGCCCCAGGATTGCTGAGCTTCCCACAGCTGGGGCTGCTGACAGGGCTCCAGGTCCCAGCCGACTGCCAGGGACTCCTGCCTCCCTACTGGGGTTCCCACAGCTGGGGCTGCAGACGTGCTGTTTCTCCTTATCTGCACATAACCGACACAAAAAACACTCTATATCTATATCTATATCTATATCTATATCTATCTGTTAAGCTGACCAGAACCTTGACCTGTGGAGAATGTCTTAGAATAGCTACTTAAGGTTTATTTCTCTGCACTGAATTAAATAAACTACATCTATCTATCTATCTATCTATCTATATATATATATATATATATATATATATATATATATGCTTTTGCTACAGATACACACATTTATTTTATAACCCTTTTAACTTTTAAATGTCTTAAGTGTATTCCCATCTTACTTGATATAATCAAATGACATATAATCTAAAGGTTTCTGTAACTTGACACTATTGCAATGGCCATTACAATACCAAGGAATGAGTATAATGTGGTTGTGCCTTTTGTTAGACCACAATCTTTACATTACCTATCGACCACCAAAGGGCTTCTACTGCTGAGTGATACTTCTGCGGCTGACCATTTAGGATTTACACTACTTTTCACGAATGTTTCGGCATTAAGTGGCTGCAATCTTGACCAGTTATTTCTGGCAGAACGAGCACTAGAAATTCTTGAGACAACCCAGGAGTTCAAGTAGATAATTACCCAACTGTAATCTGCACCCATAATGTTCAGATAACTTGTCTGCCATGTCATAATTGCCTTCTGTTGTGTATGCCCTTATCTGTTCCTAATACTTTTTATGAACAAGCTCTTGTAGCTTCTTCTGCCTTTTTTCTAGCTTTCATTTACAAGTTGCACTTACAATTGTGCTTCACATGTCTCAAAGGATGATCTGATGGTTTTGTGCATTACAAATTCAAAAATAAAAAAATCCATTTGGAATACCCACACAGGAGAAAAATAGTAACAAAGCCCATTATCATCATGTTGTTTTCCTTCTAACTGAACTGAAGAGATGCTAATGCAGATTAAACTGCCTTTCCCACCCTTATACTTAATTCTAATTATGGCTTGCTTCTGTAGCAAGATTACCAGACAGTACCTAAGCAGAGAGATAAAAAAAGACAGAAGAGGAATCTGTATTTTACCTCCATTTCTTAAATATAATAAAACTTAACTTTGAAATATATTGTTTTGGAGTAACATCCATGCCACATGCATAGAACTACAGTAACTCAGTGGATGGAGAACCAAAGGATTTCCAAAATTCTGCTCTCTCCAAACCAAACACAATGAAGAGGGCTGATGAGTAGCTCCCTTGAAGCTGTTCTGTCAGCATCTAGGCATCCCGTTTGTTGTGGGTACAGATATGTTGGAATCACCAGCTTTCCACTCAGCTCCTGTCAGAATTTTCTGCACTTCCCTGTGCTGTTTTGTCAGCAAGTTTTTTTTTTCCTGTGCCATTTAATGGGCTACCCAAGCACCTCTAGATGGCCTTGTGCCACAGTTCCTCAGGCTTTAAAATTAAACACAAGAAGTGCCAGGCTGAAAAAATCAGGGATGTAAGAGGCATGTGGGAAGGGAAGGGTCAGCTGTTTTCTTGGCTCTGTTCAACCCACGCTTGCCCTGCCATCTCTGAACAATCACAACCTGGAAGTCTTCTTTTCGTTGTGGAATGGGAGAGTTAGGAGAGAGTCTGGAGTGAAGTCCATCATTTATTCCCACTGAAGGCCAAGGGATATGAGTATTCACTCCTGACTGGGGGCAGGAGAAAGGATAGTTAAACCCACCTCCAAGACCATCACTGTCAGTAATCCTTTAGGGCCAGTTCAGCCTAGCTGCTTTGCACAATGGCAACGGACTGTGCAAGTAATCCTACTGACACAGTACACCTTGTGTAATAAGGTGATATGCAACATCACTAAGGGTGGTTGCATGGAGCATTAAACTATCTCATACATCTGGTGAAAATTGACTTCAGTGAGGCTATTATCATTTATACCCACGAGATTATTCTCTTCTCTTTTAAAATTCAAATGCAGACACCGTGTCTTCAGAAATAGAAACAAAATGGGTGTTGTTTTTATTAAATGTAAATGGCACTGATGCCATAAATTTCCTCAATAGCAGCAACAAATTGCAAGCAGAAGCAGGACATCATACTATGAATTGGCTTAGGGCTCTTCTATTTTACCAGGACAGAAAAGAAGCATTCAGCTAATCCACATTCTATTAGTACCAAGAGTTTGTCTTAAAGACATAATCCAAACCTTACTTTTCTTCCTCTGAAACATTTTAGTTTTAGCATTTTCTTGGCCTTTCTGAGGACAGAATAATAACATCTATGCACATTTTCATTTTTCTAAAATTCATGTCTATACTTGGTTTATAAGATGTCTGCACAGATTCTGGGTTTTATACAAGATGTCAGTTTTGACATCAATGGCTTATGTTCACTGATTATTTACAGAACCTTTTTTTTCCTTACCAAAAAGGAAGGAAACACTTTCCTGACACTTCTAGAATATTAAAAAGTTTATAGTCATCTGCTTTTGTATTAAATTCATTTTTCCTGAAGGAGAAAAGAAAATGAAGATTCCCCCCATTAAATTGTTGTTTATCTATTTGTGTGTTTATTTTAGTTATTAACTTACTTACTTCAGATATTTTTCTATCATTTGATTTATCTGAAGATCTTTCGTAGGTTAACACAGTTTTAATTTACTGGCTACATTTGCAAATGTTGCATATCTAATTTAAAAGCCTGTAACTAAAACTGATTTTGATGAAAGAGGAAGTTTGTCAAGTGGCTTTGCTTCCAGATCCTGAGACCATTAAGTAACAGTATGAGTTTTCATATCCCTGTATTCTTGCTTTATTATTACACATATACAGAGCAGTACGACACTTAACTGGGGCGGTACACATCACTCTCTACTTATAGATCAATGATAGAGCAAATGGTATCCTGGGCAAACTGACAAGTGAGAAATCAATAGCCCTGCTGGCTCTGCTTACAGGCTGGCAAGTCCAGTCAGCATCACTTTCCTTTGGCCTGGTAGGCCATGTGCTCCAGGCCTAGCCACTAACTCCCACTTTGGCAGCCTAAGCCTACCAGCTAGTGGCAAGCAGATGGTGCTCGCCTGGCCATGGCACCCATGTTGCTTTGTCAGTCACGCATGTCACCCACCCCTAAGTCCAGCCTTTATCAGGGTAAAATCCTATCTAGGCAAATAAATAAAAGTTTTGCCAATAACTTCAACAATGCCATGATTTCTCCTCTAAGATTATTTCAGAAGTCCATCGGATATGGACGTGAAATCCTGGCCACACTGAAGTCGATGGAAAAACTTACATTAACTTAAATAGGGTCAGGCATTCATCTAAAAGAAGGTGATCTGACAGATGAAATAATTGGTAGATTATTAATTGATATTTATAATTTTAAAATGTGCTGCTGTGTCTAATTTGCAAATGATTTCCAATTCAGATGTCTCCCTCTGTACAGCCAGAATGCATTTGCAAATTTGACTCATGTAAATTAGGCCTTAACAGGGATCTCAACTGTCTTCTGCATAACAAGGGCAATTTCCCCACCTTTGACTTTGTCAGGAATGGGATGTAACCATCTTAACTTAATTTGTCTTGTCTGCTGGTCCTACTAGTGACTAGTAACCCTCCCCACACTTTTCCATCCTTCCTTCACTGCTGCTCCACTGCAATATATAAACCTTGGATTCTAAGGCTACATCTACATGAGAGGCTTTTCCTGGCAAAACTGGGCTTTTGTCAGGCAAGACCACAGAGCATCTACATGCAAAATGAGCTTTGTCGACAGTTTGTCAACAAACCTGACTCATCAGTCGGCAGCATAATACCTCTCACCATTCAAGTTTAATGCCTCTCTCCACAGTATTCTGTCCACAAACAGCTGTGCAGGCACTCCAGGGCCCTTTTGTGGACAGAGAGGGACCCCGGTTCCCTGGGCAGCCCTGTTTGCAGAGCTTCTGGTCAGCCATTCTGTTGAAAGAGGGCTGAGCAGTCTGGCTGCTCTCTATTGACAGAGCAGATCACTCTTTCAATCTGCTTTTATGTGTAGGCTCAATATGTCAACAGAAGTCTTGCCAGAAAATCCCTTCTGACAGTGACTTCTGCCAACAAGCTTCTTATGTAGATGTAGCATAAGGCTGCTTCTACACTACCAAATGAATTCGATTTTTAATAAATTTGCATATTAAACTTCGATATTATGAATTCAAGTAAAGTGTCCACAAAGCTTCTTGAAATTCCACCCACCTTTTTTTCCTTGTTGAATCTTCGCATCCCCACTGCCCTGTGCAAGTTCAACAGAATAAGCACTGCATTGTAGGTACTTATCCCACAGTACCTTAGCCCAGTTGATTGTGGGTGTTTCATGTTGGAATCCCAGAATTCCAAGCACTGTCCCAGAATTTGCTGCATCACTAACTGTGCAAAAAAATAACTCGAAATCATGCCATTTCCTGTGGCAGCATTCCAGCACAAGCACAGATCCATGAACACTCCAACCCATCGAACAGATCTTTTCGACAACCACAGTGGCTATCGCTATTTGTCCTTCAATTCCAAAGCTCAGTGATGCTTGGCTATACTACTGGTGCTGCTGCTGTTGCTGCTGCTTCTGATGATGATGACAAGGATGGTTTGGCAGAGCAAATCTCCCAACTGAGGTCCAAGAACTCAGAGCTGCTAGCTGCCATTACTGCATTGTGGTTTTGGACTTGAGAGACCAGCACACACTGGTGGGACCAAATTGTTTTGGAGTCCTGGGATAACCAGCAGTGAGTGCAGAACTTCTGCATGCACAAGACCGTCTTTATGGAACTTTGTGATGAGTTGGCGCCCATCTTGAAGCTCAGCAACACAAAAACGAGGTAAGCTTTAACAGTTCAGAAGTAAGTGGCAATTGCACTATAGAAGTTTGCAACACCTGACAGTTACTTGTCAGTGGCAAATCAGTTTGGCGTGGGCAGATCTACAGTGGGGTCTGTGGTGATGGAGGTGGCCCATGCAATCTGTCTGTGTCTCCTCAGGAAGGCTGTAACCTCAGGAGATGTACAGGCCATAGTGGATGGCTTTTCTGACCAGGGCTTTGCTAACTGCAGTGGTGCAATAGATGGCATGCACATCCCCTTCATGGCCCCAGCCCACCTGGCCTCAGAGTATATTAATAGAAATGAGTACTTCTCCATGGTCATGCAGGTGTTGGTAGATCACAGAGGTCATCTTACCAACATCAATGTTGGCTGGTCACGGAGGGTTCACAATGCACGTATATTCCAAAATTTGGGACTTTACCAAAAGCTCCTGGATGGGACTTTTTTTCCCTGACCAGATATCAAGCTTGGTGACACGAAGATGCCCATTGTTATATTGGGCAACCCTGCTTACCCTCTGCTTCCCTACGTGATGAAACCCTACAGAGGAGCCTGGACCCCATCAAGGAAAACTTTAGTCACAGACCGAGCAGGTGCAGAATGGTGGTAGAACATGCCTAAGGACATTTAAAAGTGAGGTTCAGATGTTTATTGCCCCTTTTGGACCTTTCTGAAGCTAATGTCCCCACCTTTATTACAGCATGTGCCATTTTGCACAACATATTTGAATTAAAGTGGGAGACTTTCCTGTCTATCTGGAATTCTGATGCGGAGGCCATAGGCAGGGCTTACTCACAGCCATCTACACAGCCATCCACTAGTAGCCACACTGAGGCAGCAGCATTAGGGGATGCTTTAAAAACCAGCTTCATGACTGATCTGTAATGCTCATGCTACCAGTGTATTTCCATGCCGTAATGCCAATAAATCGTATCACGTTGTAATGAATGAGCATTTTCTTCTTGGTGGGAGGAGGTTAACTTGCAGTAAGTAGAAGGCATGTGGTGGGAATCTGCACCTTCAGTGCCACCCCAACCCATCCTGTTCTCTCAGCCACATGTCTGCTGTGTATCTGTGCCTTCAGCGGCACCTCCCCTCCACCCCACCCACTGGGGCCCTCAACTGCTTGTCTATTGTTCACCAGGGAGTCTCACTTGCCAGCTGTGCCTTCAGCTGCACCCCCCTCCTGGTTCCCTCAGCCATGCATCTGCTGCAGACCAGAGTGTATCAGTGGGTATCTGTGCCTTCAGCAGCACCCCCCCCACCCAACCAACTCAGTTCTCTCAGGCACACGTCCGCTGAGGAACGGGGGTATCACTGTGCAGCTGTACCTTCAGCGGCACTCACCCTTCCCCCACCTGCCCGGATTCCTCAGATGTGTGTCTGCTGCATGCTTGGGAGTATCAGTGGGCACCTGTGCCTTCAGCAGCACCCCTCCATCCCCACCCACCAGTTTTGATTTATGTTCCCCCATACCCAGTCCTGCACGACAAGAAATCACACTGAGCTCAAAGGAATGATTTTATTTGTAGGGAGGAAAGGTTTAAGTGTCCAGGAAAAGAAGCCTTCTCAAGGGTGCTTGAATAGACTTTTGCAGTGGCTCTTGGGCTGCAGCAGCAGCTTAACCTTGCCCTCCCTCCCTGCATGAGGGGACTGCGACGACGGGGTGAGTGACCTCTCATCAGGAGACTCGATGTGGGGACTGCGATGATGTGCGGTGGGCACCCTCTCCTCAGCTGCTGCCCTGTTGGGTTGGGAGTCCCTCTGCAGCTGCAGCAGGGAGTGCACAATCTCCATCTCCTCAGTAACGGCCATCATGAGCTTTGTCACGACCTCAGTATGCTTTGCTGTGGCCTCACTTATCTTTGACGATTGCTGCTGTTGAAGGTCAAGCATTCTCTCTCTAAAATTTACTGGACTCTGACACCACTCAGCTGTACTGTGACACCACTGAGCAGCATGCTTTGTCAGGTTTTTGTGCTCTGCCTCAGTGTTTTCCATGTGCTGCAAGATCAGATCTTGTTTGTATTTCATTTGTCTTCTGGTTTGCTCTGGAATGCTGGGTACTGACTCTGGAAAATGAAGGTCGAAATTAAGATACAATTCACATAATGTGCTTTGAAGTACAATGAATGGGTCTTTCTGTTTACTATCACTGAAAGTATAACTTTGAACGACACATGGGTTATTAAGGATGGGACAGTAAGCATACATATCACAATACCTCACTTCCCATCACTTATTTAGCACTTTGCTTTGTGGACATGGTAAGCTATAAGCAATTGTCCTCTTTTGGTGGGAATGGGAAGGTCTGCAAAGCTGGGGAACCTGCCAGGTGTCCTGGCTGGGGGTCCTGTGATAGTGAAAAATGGATGTCTGCGTGTGGGGGTTTGATGTATAATAAAAATAATGTAATAAAAAAATAATCCAAAGAAATCCTGGATTTAAAAGGGCATGAGAGTGGAAAAGCACAGCAGAGGAACTCTCACCCCACCCGTGGAGTGGGGGATTCCTGAAAACTGAAAACAAATGGTGCTTGGAAAGGGACATGGGGCCGGGGGGCAAATGCCCAGTAAAGCCCGGCAGCTGTGTGGTGTCGGGGAGTCTTGGAAAATCAAAAGAAACACTGGGGGAAGGGGAAATGTGAGAGAAAATGCCCAGCAGAGCCCAGGAGCCACGGGGCACCATGGGGGCCTAGGAAAATGCAAAGAAATGGTGGAATAGAAATGCTGGGGGAATGGGACATGGGGTGGGAAAAGCACCGCTGAGCCCAGCAGTGGGGGAGTCCTGAAAAATGAAATGAAATGCTTGTTACAAAGGACATGGTGTGGGGAACCACCACAGAGCCCGCAAACAACATTATGGGGTGGGGAATGCAGTGCCCGCCAGCTGCTACAGGCTAACGTAGAGCGGCAGGAAATTTTTTTTTTAAAGATGTGATGAATTCCTGTGCTTCTACAGGTTGCCAATGAAGACATCACCCTCCTAAAAGTAACAGATATGAAAAAAGAACATCTACTCTTGCTGTGTGGCTAAAAGCCTGAAAAACATGCTAAAATGCTGTGTAGTGCCATGACACCAGGTCTCTATCTGGTTGCCTGGCGTGGCAAGGTGTGGTACCGTGGAAGCTGCAACAAGTCAGGCCTGCCCAAGAGACTTGTGAAAAAAAATACAAGAGTGCCTGGATGTGGCCTTCGTGGAGATCTCCAAAAAGGAGAAGTGCCCATCCCAGGAAACATTAACACATTGTTCTGAGGGGCACAGAACCACAGCTAGCAAACCTGTACTTATGCATAACCCTATAGCTATACTTACCCCAAACCTGCTTCTAGAATGCAGACTAAATACTCACTTGAACCGCTTGCTCCAGGGAGCTTGGGGACTGGTGTGGAGATGACTGGCATGTAGGGGACTGCTGTGGAGGCTCCCAGAGTGGAGGGGAATGCTGTGGAGGGGACCAGTTCTAGGTATATGGTGAAGAGCTCTGGGCTGTCTGGAACACCATGCTCTGTCCCCTGCTTGTTGCTCCTTTCCTCCTCTCCCTTGCCCTCTTCCTCTGGGCCACCCTGGTCCTCCAGGCTCACCCTGAACTCTATTCCAGGGCCTTCACAAAGGTCCCTGGAGCCACCCTAACTGCTAGTTGGCTTCCCAGACTTTTCCATAGGCCTGATGGAGTATTTTAACCTTCACCTGGCACTAAAGTCCCAGCAGTAGCCTTGATTGGCTATCTTGAATGCCATCTGATCATAGATTGCCGTGTTTCTGTTGGCCACATGAAGTCTCCTTTCCAAACAACAGTGAGATCAAGAATCTCCCAGTGGGTCCAAGCTGGGGCTCTCTTGAGACCCTGAAAAGTGCCAGTTATATCACTACCCTGAATGCTCATGATTGCAGTACAGGGCTATTGAAAATATACTGTGTGATGGCTACCGATGAGGTGCGATGGTTACTGATGAGGCCCGATGTGATGGGCAAAGAGATTTTTTCTTAATGGATGACCTTTATATTTGCAGGGCTGTGCTGCTACATTCCAATTCACATTCTAATATGAATTCAAATTCAATCCAAACTTTGTAGGTTTACTTTGACCTTCTTCCTGCACACCGCACAGCAGTGCACAATGAAGCAGTCATACTTTGAGGGTCACTGTGTAGCTTTGAGGGATACAGCTTGGACACTTCTAAAGGTGAATAAATTTGAATTAAGGACATGGTGCATTCACACTAGCTTTGATTTGAGATTTTAAATTTGATCTTGGCATTATACCTGTACCATAATATTGATATTTTAAAATTGGTATTACAGCTCAATTAATTGAGTTAACAGTATTAAGTGTGAAGATAATCACGATTTAATATTGAGCTAACGCCTTGAAATTTGAATTTATCTCATAGTATAGATGCAGCCTCTGTGTCTACTCCAATCAATTGAAGAAGTGGGTCTTACCCATGAAAGCTCATGGCCAAATAAATTTGTTAGTCTCTAAGATGCTACAGGACTGCTGATTATTTATGAAACTACAGGCTAAGATGGCTAATCCTCTGAGACCATTTACCATTTATGTCATAATGTTTTCATGTACTCCTTTATTTTGATGATGATCCATGCTGTGATTCATGCTTCACCTCCTCAAACTATAGAAACATACTGTCTTCTTCAATTTAAGAAGCTGATAGCTGATAGCTTCTTAAATTTCCTCATAAATCATTGCAAATTTAATAACTTACACTTCAGAGAAAGTTGTCAAGTAAGAGAAGAAAAAGCTGAGGGCAGAGTAAAGAATGTTGTGTTTGTTCAATTTCATACTTTTTAATTTTTTTTAGAATTTTTTACTAAAGGAAACATTTCTAGAATTTCCCTTTTTAACATCTGAATATTATGTTAACATTTTGCTTTTTTCTTAACTGATAGCTATTAATAACCTTACCTATTGCTTTGTATTGGTTGTGTCTGCACTGCAGAGTTTTGTTGACAAAACTCAGGGGCCGTTTCTACACAGGCCACTTCCTTCAGAAGTGGTATGCTAATACAGGGAGCGAAAAATGCTAATGAAGTGCGGATGCAAATTCCATGTGCCTCATTAGCATAACATCACATGATTTGGAGTCAGGAAGACCATTCTTCTGGACTCCAAAACGCCGTGTAGAAGCGCGGCCGCCGAGGGGGCAGGGGGAGGCTTCCAGAAGGAAGTCCTTCTTCCGGAGGCCCTTTCTTCCCAAAAATCTTTAGGAAGTAGGGGCCTCTGGAACAAGGACTTCCTTCTGGAAGCCCCCCCGGGGCTGTGCTTCTACATGGCATTTTGGAGACCAGAAGAACAGTCTTCTGGATTCCAAATAACGTGACATTATGCTAATGAGGTGCAGGGAATTTGCATCCACGCCTCATTAGCATCTTTCACTCCCTGTATTAGCATGTCACTTCCAAAGGAAGTGGTCTGTGTAGAAATGGCCAGGGAGTGTCTAGACACAAAAGGCATTTTGTTGACATAGTCTTGACAAAACAGAGCACTTTCCCTGAAAGTGTTATCCCTCTCCACATTGAGGAATAACTCTTCTGTTGACAGAATTCCATTGACAAAAAGGTAGTATAGACACTCCAGGGCCCTTTTGTCAACAGACAGGGCTTATGGTTCCCCAGGCAGCCCTGTTTGAAGAGCTTACGGTCAGCCATTCTGTTGAGAGAGTGCATTGTTCTTTTGATCTACTTTTATGTGCAAATGCAATCTGTCAACAGAAATATTTCTGGTAGATCTCTTCCAACAGAGATTTCTGTTGACAGATTGCTTTAGTGTACACATAGCCATTATGTTGGCAATAGATTTTCCTTGAGGTTATGATCAATTTGTCAAAGAAAAATATTGGTACCCCTGTGTAAAAGGTATTGCTGGGCCCCCCATCAGTTCTGCCACTGGTACACCTACAAACCAGCCAGAGAATTCTGCACTGGTGTAATCACCTGTGCTCTTTATTTGTGTTATTCTTTATCACTACTTTCTATCTATAAACAGCCTTAAATTTACAGAGCCAGGGAGTGCTAACTCTTGCCACCAGTGGAGAAAAGCTCCCATTCCCTTTATTTCTCCAGCTCTTCTCCCCTACCTCCCCATCGTGGTTTTTTTTTTTTTGCCAGCCCACGTATAGTCCCTTCCTGAGGATGCTGGCCCCTGTTTCCCATTTGGCAATCAAGTTTAGGCTTACTCAGCCACCTCCAAACTCCGCCACGAAGCCTCTATGAGCTCCATGCCAGTCCCAAGCCTGAACAAAAGAGGAGGGTTGGTCAGATGTGTGTCGATGCACTGACCGTCAAACAACAACACGAATGAAATCTGATGCCAGTACAGCTAAATGATAAAAGATGCCGGCTTGGACTCTGCCCGGGTAAACAAGGTCTGCGATACCAATCGAGTGATCGGGGTTGGGTCGATAAGTTGGCTACCGAAAGAAAATTACAACTAATGCATATGTTATCCATTGGAACATGGAACGTCTGAACACTGTGGGCAACTGGAAAATTAGAGCTGCTTCGGAAGGAGATGTAGAGATACTGATGTGATATATTTCGACTGGCAGAGATGGATTGGTTGGGATCAGGAAAGATATGCAGTTGTGAAGTCCTTGGGTCAGGAAGCAAAACGAAGCATGAAGCGGGATTTGGATTCCTTCTTAGCAAAACAGGAAGAAGAGCATTATTAGGATACAAACTGGTGAGTGCAAGAATGATGGTCACGCGATTTGAAGCAAACCCATTCAACGTCTCAGTCATTCAGGTGTATGCACCCATATCGGACAGTATGGAGGACGAGATTGGGCCATTCCATAAAGCCCTGACAAAGACGGTGGAGGAGATACCGAAGAAAGATGTGTTGATCGTCAGAGGAGATTGGAATGCGAAGGTTGGAACAGATAATGAAGGTTGGGAGAGAGCCATGGGAAGGTTTGAATATGGAGAAAGAAATGAAGGAGGTGAGAAACTACGAGAGTTTGCTACAGAGCATGAGATAGTGATCTGCAACATGTGATTCCATCAAAAGGACTGTAGGAAGTGGATGTGGCAATTGAATGACGGGAAGTCCAAGAACATGATAGATATGATTTAGATAAGAAGAAGATGGATAACATCAGTACAGCAGTGCTGAAATTTCCAAGGAGAGGATATAGACTCAGACCACAGTCTAGTGATCGCAAACATCAAGATAGAACTTAAAAGAAAACATAAGACACAGTTTAAGTAAAGATGAGATGTGACGAGGCTACGTGAGGAAGAAACAAGGAATGCATACAGAACAGCACTCAAAGAGAGATTAAGAATATCATCACAGAGAAAGACCTAGATAAGAGAGTCGCCGGGATAGCCATTGCTATAGAAGAGGCAACGGAACAGACTGTTCCAGAGGAAGAAAAGATCAATAAGAAGTGGATTACCCAGGAGACACTGAAGTTGGTTCAAGAGAAGAGAGCATTGAAGATCAGAAGAGATATTTCTGAGATGGCGGAACAGCAGTGTAGGGTGAAATGCAATGAGGTAAGGAAAGAGGCCAGAAAGGATAAGGAGAAATGGTTAGAGGAGCAATGTGAAGATAGGCTACGTCTACACGTGCACCCAACATCGAAATAGCTTATTTCGATGTTGCGACATCGAAATAGTCTATTTCGACGAATAACGTCTACACGTCCTCCAGGGCTGGCAACGTCGATGTTCAACTTCGACGTTGCGCAGCCCGACATCGAAATAGGCGCAGCGAGGGAACGTCTACACGTCAAAGTAGCACACATCGAAATAAGGGAGCCAGGCACAGCTGCAGACAGGGTCACGGGGCGGACTCAACAGCAAGTCGCTCCCTTAAAGGGCCCCTCCCAGACACACTTTCATTAAACAGTGCAAGATACACAGAGCCAACAACTAGTTGCAGACCCTGTATATGCAGCACGGACCCCCAGCTGCAGCAGCAGCAGCCAGAAGCCCTGGGCTAAGGGCTGCTGCCCACGGTGACCACAGAGCCCCGCAAGGGCTGGAGAGAGAGTATCTCTCAACCCCCCAGCTGATGGCCGCCATGGAGGACCCCGCTATTTCGATGTTGCGGGACGCGGATCGTCTACACGTCCCTACTTCGATGTTGAACGTCGAAGTAGGGCGCTATTCCCATCCGCTCATGGGGTTAGCGACTTCGACGTCTCGCCGCCTAACGTCGATTTCAACTTCGAAATAGCGCCCAACACGTGTAGACGTGACGGGCGCTATTTCGAAGTTACTGCCGCTACTTCGAAGTAGCGTGCACGTGTAGACGCAGCCATAGAGAGGTAATGTAAGACCAGGGAAGTGTATAAGACAATTAGGGATATTAATAGGAAATGGTAATCAAAGCAGATGGTGATCAAAGATAAGAACAAAGAAGTGCTCATGAACGGGGAGGAGACTGTGCATTGATGGACGAGACATTGCACTGATCTATACAAAGCACAATTGGACCTGAGTGTCTCGGTGAGACTGATTGAAGAACTGAAAGAGATATCTCCACCAAGCATCAAGAGAGATACTGATATTTCAAAGGAGGAAGTAGAAAAAACAGTGAAACGACTAAAGAACAGCAAGATCCCTGGAAATGATAAGATGACGGGACAGATGATCAAATACGGTGGAGAAAACATGATGCAGGAAATACACTGACTATGTAATATAGCATGGAAAGAAGGGAAGGTCCCTAAGGAATGGACAAGATCTATGCTAGTGACAATACACAAGAAAGGAAGTACAATGGAGTGCAAGAACTACAGAACGATTGCCCTAATGAGTCATCTAGGCAGGGTGCTGATGATGATGCTGACTGAGAGACTAAGATTGAAGATAGAAGAAAATACAGCAGACGAGAAGTGGGGTTCAGAAAAGATAGAAATACCATACAGCATATATTGACACTAAGACTGATAGTGGAAAAAGCTTAACGAAAGAACAAGAACGTATACACTTGATTGGTCAATTTTCAAAAGGCATTTGACAGCATAGATCAGAAAGTGACTTGGGTAGTGTTGGAGTCATACAGATTGGATAGCAGACTGGTAAGGTTGTTGAAGGATATCAATGACAATGCGGATGCAGTGGTGAGAACATGTGGGAAGCTGGGAAGTTGGTTTAAAACAAGTAAAGGCAAGAGACAAGGAGATAACATCGCCAAGTACTTTCATCGCACATCTGGAGAGAGCGATGGACAAGATAGAGGAAGAAGTAGAAGGGGTATCTGCATGGGAAAAGAATTAACAACTTGAGGTTTGAGGATGATATAGTTATTGAGGAAGAAGAGGAGAAGCTAGAGAAAATGGTGCAGGTGTTAAACGAAGAAAGGAAGCTGTATGGACTGATTATGGACACTGATAAAACAAAAACAATGGTATTTGGAGATAAGGAAATAGGAAGGAAGATCAATGTGGATAGTACTGAACGAGAAAATGTAGAGAAGTTCACATCTCTGAGGAGCAACAGAATGTATGATCTAGACTGTAAGAAGGAAATAGCGACTAGAATATTGAAAGCAAGAGTGAGTTTGAAGACGATGGATAAGATCTGGAAAAGCAAAGCAATTAGCTTAAGAATGGAACTGGGTATCTTGAAAATGTATGTATTCAGCAGCATGTTGTATGGATGTGAGACGTGGGTGATAACGAAACATTTGAAAAGAAGAATGTTGGCATTCAAAAGGATTGTGATAGAAAGATTCTGAGAATAGGATGGATGCAGAAGGTCACCAATGAGGAATTATATAAAAAGATACAGCCAAAAGAGAACCTGCTGCAGAAGGTTATAAAACAGAAGCTACAACTATTTAGGCATATTTGCAGAATGATTTAAATATTGGCCTGCTGAAAGACAGGTTGTGAATTCAGTCCTTAAGGAGGGCATTCAGAGATCTCGATCACATAGATTTAAAAAAATCTGCCAGGGATTGTGGTAAGTCCTGCTGTGAGCTCAGGGCACTGGACTCAATGATATCACAAGGTGCCTTCCAGCTCTATGAGATAAATTAATAATTATACTATATCCCATCTCACATCTGACCAATTAGAATAAACAGACAACATACACTGCTCTGTGTAAAGGCTACTGGGAAAACGTTCAGCCAGGTTTTAAAAAAAAAGACTTGAGAGGGAACAGAGCAACCTATGAAGACTTGGGATGTGAGGAGCAGGGTGAAAGCTAGAGTGTGAAAAGCAGCACTTCCTTTTGTAACAAAAGGGGTAGCGGTACTGAAGCCCTGGCTGCAGGGGTGGAGAGATCCTCCAGCCCCATGGCTGAGAGCCAGCTAGGGCCTGAGTCTCATTGGCAACCGCAGATGGGGTGCTTTGAAAAAAATGTCCCAATGCTGCATGCTGGCACATATTGGGTGGTTGCGGGGGGGAGGAGGAAGCACAGGGAAAGACTCATGAATCAGAGAGAAATTAGGCACTGAAATTGACACAATTAAGCACGGTGAATTAGTTTTTGCAAATGTAGCTTGAACATTGTTCAGCTGGCCATTTGCTTTTGATAGTCATCTGACTCATTTTTTCTAGATCCTTTGAAATACGAGTAAAGACTTGAGAGCTCAGTAACATTTCAATGAAACACACTAAATAAAAATACTAAGGCTGTGGCCACACTTGACCAAAACTTCAAAATGACCATGCAAATGGCCATTTCACAGATTCACAGAATCATAAGGCTGGAAGGGACTTCAGGAGGTCATCTAGTCCAGCCCCCTGCTTCAAGCAGGATCAACCCCCACTAAGTCATCCCAGCCAGGACCTCATGAAAGCGAGAATCCACCACATCTCCAGGCAATGCATTTCAATGCTTCTCCACCCTCCTGCTGAAGTAGTTTTTCCTAATATCTAACCTACACCTCTCCCTCTTCAACTTCAGACCATTGCTCCTTGTTCTGTCACCTGACACCACTGAGAACAGTTTCTCACCCTCCTCTTTAGAGCTCCCCTTCAGGAAGTTGAAGGCTGCTATTAAATCACCTATAAGTCTTCTCTTCTGTAAACAAGCCCAAATCCCTCAGCCTATCTTCATATGTCTTGTGCTCCAGCCCCTTAATAATTTTTGTTGCCCTCTGCTGAACCTGCTCCAGCAAATCCACAACCTTTTTATACGGGGTGAGGGGGGGAGCAAAACTGGACACAATATTCAAGATGTGGCGTCACCAGTGCCGAATAGAGGGAAATAACTACTTCTCTAGATCTGATCAAAGTGCTCCTCCTAAAGCATCCTAGTATGCTGTTAGCCTTCTTGGCTACAGGGTCACACTGTTTACTCATATCCAGCCTTTCATCCACCATAACCCCCAGGTCCCTTTTCATCGGACTGCTTCTGAGCCAGTTGGTCCCCAGCCTATAACAATGCTTGGGATTCTTCCACCCCAGGTGCAGGACTCTACACTTCTCCTTGTTGAACCACATCAGATTTCTCTTGGCCCAGTCCTCCAATTTATCCAGGTCACTCTGGATTCTCTCTCTACCCTCCAATGTATCTACCTCTCTCCCTAGTTTTGTGTAATCTGCAAACTTGCTGAAGGTGCAATCCAGTCCCTCATCCAGGTCATAAATGAAGATGTTGAACAACACCGGCCCCAGAACCGAGCCTTGCAGCACTCTGCTTGAAACCAACTGCCATCTAGATATTGAGCCTTTGACCACTGCCCATTGGGCCCGACCATCAAGCCAGCTTTCTATCCATTTTATAGTCCATGGATCCAATCCATATTTCCTTAACTTATGGATAAGAATGTTGTGGGATACCATATCAAAAGCTTTGCTGAAATCAAGGTATATCACTTCCACTGACTTCCTGTGTCCACAGAGCTTTTTACCTCACCATAGCTGCGTCTACACGTGCACGCTACTTCGAAGTAGCGGCACCAACTTCGAAATAGCGCCCGTCGCGTCTACACGCGTCTGGCGCTATTTCGAAGTTAACTTCGACGTTAGGTGGCGAGACGTCGAAGTCGCTAACCTCATGAGGAGATAGGAATAGCGCCCTACTTCGACGTTCAACGTCGAAGTAGGGACCGTGTAGACGATCCGCGTCCCGCAACGTCGAAATTGCTGGGTCCTCCATGGCGGCCATCAGCTGGGGGGTTGAGAGATGCTCTCTCTCCAGCCCCTGCGGGGCTCTATGGTCACCGTGGGCAGCAGCCCTTAGCCCAGGGCTTCTGGCTGCTTCTGCGGCAGCTGGGGATCTATGCTGCAGGGACAGGGTCTGCAACCAGTTGTCAGCTCTGTGGATCTTGTGTTGTTTAGTGCAACTGTGTCTGGGAGGGGCCCTTTAAGGGAGCGTCTTGCTGTTGAGTCCGCCCTGTGACCCTGTCTGCAGCTGTGCCTGGCATCCCTATTTCGATGTGTGCTACTTTGACGTGTAGATGTTCCCTCGCTGCGCCTATTTCGATGTTGGGCTGAGCAACGTCGAAGTTGAACATCGACGTTGCCGGCCCTGGAGGACGTGTAGACGTTATTCATCGAAATAGACTATTTCGATGTCGCAACATCGAAATAAGCTATTTCGATGTTGGCTGCACGTGTAGACGTAGCCCATAGAAGCTGATCAGATTGGTCAGGCAGGACTTGCCCCTCTTCTAAGTGCTCCAAAATGGATTTCTTAGGATTCCCTCCATTATTTTTCCAGGGATTGAGGTAAAGCTAACTGGTATATAGTTCCCTGGATTGTCCTTCTTTTCTTTTTTAAAGATGGGCACTATGTTTGCCTTTTTCCAGTCATCCAGTATCTCCCCTGATCTCCAGGAGTCTTCAAAGACAATGGTCAAAGGATCAGCAATGACCTCTGCCGATTCCCTCAGTACCCTTGGGTGCATTAAATCCAGACCCATGGATTTGTGTACATCTAGTTTTTCTAGATAGCTCAGACCTTGCTCCTTCCCCACAAGGTGTCTGCCCTCCACCTTCCCGTACTGCATTGTCTAGCACAGTCATGTGGAAGTTGACTTTGTCCATCAAAACTGAGGCAAAAAAAAACATTGAGTACTTCAGCTTTTCCTACATCATCTGTTACTAGGTTACCTCCCTCATTTGGTAACAACCCCACACCTTCTCTGATAACCTGTTTATTGTTCACATGCCTGTAGAAATCCTTCTTGTTACTCTTCACATCCCTTGCCAGCAGCAGTTCCAATTGTGCTTTAGCTTTCCTGATTACTGCTCGGCGTTCTCCAGCCATATGTTTATACTCCTCCTTAGTCAACTGTCCACATTTCCATTTCTTGTATGCATCCTTTTTGAGTTTAACCTAAGAATTTCCCCATTAGAGTCAAGCTGGTTGCCTACCATGTTTGCATTTTCTTACTATGCAGTGGGATGGCTTGCTCCTGTGCTTTCTTTAAAATACTGACAATTTTCTTGAACTCTTTTCCCTTCATCTGGGTTTCCCAATGGATACTGATCATCTGTTCTCTCAGGGAGTCGAAGTCTGCTCTTCTGAAATCGAGGGTCTGTATGTTACTGTTCACCTTTCTTCCTTTTGTCCAGATCATGAAATCTATGATCTCATGGTCGCTGCAGCCCAGGTTTCCTCCCAATTCTAATTCTCCTACTAGTTCTTCCCTGTTTGAGAGCAGCAGGTCAAGTTGGGCACGGTCCCTGGGCGGTTCCTTCAGCACTTGTACCAAGAATAAATAATTGGAGATACACATCTCCCAGAACTGGAGGGGACCTTAGGAGGTCATCTAGTCCAGTCCCCTGCCCTCTTGGCAGGACTAAGCACCATCCCTGGCATCTATTCGCCCCAAACCCTAAACAGCTTCCACAATGATTGAATTCACAACCCTGGGTTTAGCAGGCCAATGCTCAAACCACCAAGCTATCTGTCCCCCCAATTTTGAAGATTACTATTGAGGTGCTGAATTGAATATTCAGCACCTCATTAGCATTAGGATTCTTCTGGTTGCGGAGCTTCAAAAGTGCTGCTTTCAAGTGCTCATGGCTCAGCAAGCTACACGGTGGTCCTTCTCAAAAGGACCCTGCACCTTTTGAAATCCCCTTATTCTTTTCAGTGGAGGGGAATAAGGGGATTTCAAAAAGTGTGGGGTCCTTCTGAAAAGGACCCCCGTGTAGCCACGCCAAACCACGAGTGTTCGAAAGCAACGCTTTTGAAGCGCCGCGTCTGGAAGAGTTGTAATGCTAATGAGGCACTGAATATTCAATTCAGCACCTCGTTAATAATCTTCAAAATGGCCATTTGCATGGCTATTTTGAAGTTTTGGCCAAGGGTGGCCACAGCCTAAACTGTGTTAAAACACACAATTCCTTTTTATGGTTTAAACTAAGGTAAATTACAAAGAAGTAGCAGAGTTCCTTTGATCCATCACGTTCATGATTTAGGGCATTTGTTTTCCCTGAATATTTAATTTTTTATTAGTACACCTTCTGTCATATAATATAATATAACATAATATAAATATTAATAGTGATATAAATATTAATAGTGATATAAATATAATATAATATATAAAACAAAAAAAAGGTCATGTAGTATTTCAAAGACTAACAAAATAATTTATTAAGTGATGTGCTTTCATGGGGACAGACTCACTTCTTCTGATCTAGAAATAGGCTATTCAAGATGTGAAAAAGTGGGTCAGCCCCAGGAAAGCTCATCACTTAATAAATTATTTTGTTAGTGTTTAATGTGCTATGTGACCACTTTTTGGTTTTGTGAAGATACAGACTAACACAGATACATCTGTATAATATAATATAATATGATATAATATAATATAATGTCCATAGTAGTTGGCTTCTATTTTCTTTTATTTTTCTCCTTTTATAAACTAATTTACACTTTCATCAAATAAAGATAAATAAACCACAAATGAAAAACTTGTATATATGTGCATGTTACTGGCACAAAAGAGGAAGAGCGGGTATTAAAATAGTGAGGCAATTTCCATAAAAATAAGATTAAAAATAATTGAAGAAAGAATTATCATCATTTTGATCCAGTCATGTATTTCTTGAGTAGAAAAGTGGATATTTGAGGAAAAGCCAGTAAGAAGCTTACTCTCTGCTTAAGTTAAATATAATTTAATTGGATTTCTCTGCTTTTCAGCACTCTGGCCCATGATGACTAATGGCAAACTTTTGAGCTTAGGAGTAACCATCCCCTTTTTTAAATTTAATAAACTGGATTAATAAAAAACACTCTCACAACATTAGAAAAGATCTATCTTATTTATCAAATAAATTATTTAATCCCCATAGAAAGACTATGTCTAAAAACAATTCATATAACTATCTAAAACTATTGTAACTTCTTCCCCCCCCTTGTGAAATGTATTAAAACTCTGTCCAGCAACTCTGTTTTCTATGAGTGTGACTGTCTGTACTGTTGAAAGGTCAGGTTCTTTTTATGGAAAAAACATGTTTGTGCAGCCTCAATACCTTTTGAAGTACATTTTCAATTCTGTTCAACCAGGAAGATTGAGCTACACAGCTCCCATGAGTGTTAATGGACACAAGAAGACAATTTCCCATATTTTAAATGTATCCTATAAAGTCTATTTTTAATAAACATTCACATAGGCACAAGTATTCAGGAGAGCTCAGAAGGGAGCAGCTATGCTCCTTAAGAGTCATATTCTTCATCCTTACACCTCTTGCATGATTTCACCATTAGTTCAGTGAAAAAAACCTAACACACTTTTTTAATTTCTCTACTATCAATATATTTATCACTCAGTGAAGCATTTGATGAAATTTTGGGGATGTTTTCCAGGTACTAAGAATGATGACAGTCATAATCCAACAGTAACAGAGAGGTATGAAGAAGAGGAAGGAACTGTCTCATGGACTTTAATTAAGTTAGTTCTATTTTCCAAAACGTAGCATGGGGGTTTTGGTATGTGTTTTCCAATGAGTTAAACCTCCTATTGCAGTCATTCCCAGTTTGTCAATAAGTATTTTCATAGCACAGTTACTGGTATTATATTTTTATGGGTAAATTGACATTAGTCAAATTTCCCAAGTATTACATGTAAACAAATTCAGAGCATTCAGCACATTCAGTATTAGAGATAAATATAGTATAATTTCCCCCCTTTAATAAGGACAATTTTCTTGTGGCCTTGACATGGACACCCAGATCTGGGGAAGGATCCTCACGTGGTATAAAACAAGTAGTCACATGGCACTCACAACACTTATCCTTTTTTCTAACCAATATATTCCTACCAAATACAAACCACCATGGCTTTGCCTTCCAAAGTGGAGAAATAGCAAAGATTCCACCACAGACTTCACTGTTGCTGTCAATCGCATTTGTAAGATGCTCAGAATGGGAGGCAATAAAAACACTCTAAGACAGAGAGATAACAAGCAGATAAAAATTGGCTTACAACAGTAGAAGCAAATTAGAGGGAAAACGAAAAGGTGGGGCGGGGAAGAACAATAGACAGCAGCTCTTTCCCATTTTAGAAAATGTCCTTAATTCTTATTTAAAAAATCCAGAAGCAAATTATAATTGGAGAGGGAGGGAGAGAGAAAGAGACACACTGAAAGAGATTAGACAGGGTGAAAATAATCTGTCTTTTCCAATGCATTGGAAGTAATTGTATGTGATTAGTTTTTCCTATTAATTGACAGCAAAAGCTGGTGCTCATGCAAGCCTGAAGTACAATTTGTATACTGTATTGTACCTGCTGTGTGCAAGTGAAAGAAACCTGAATCTGACCAACTTCTCACTAGTAGTCATTGCACGCCATTCCTCTCAAGATTAATACATACATTTCAGTCAGCAGATTGCTCACATCCAGACCCACCAATGGGGAGCGGGGCTGGGCGAGGATGGCAGCTGCCTGTGGCTTGGTGATTCAAAAGAACCTGTGGCCCTTGACCACCACTACTACTGCAGCACCAGTGGCAGCTGGAAACGCTGCCCCTTTAAATCACCACCAGAGTGTCAAGTGGTACATGCTGGAGGGTCTCTGAAGGTAGGATAACCCCACCCCATCTCTTCCACCCACGACGCCACCCCTTCTGGGATCACAGAGTCAGAGCTCCACACACACACCTTGCCCAGGGGCACAGCAAGTCTGTTAGCCCCATGGTCACATGTACCTCATTAGCCGCGTCTACACGTGCTGGCTACTTTGAAGTAGCCGCACCAACTTCGAAATAGCGCCCGCCACGTCTACATGTGGCGAGCGCTATTTCAAAGTTGAAATCAACGTAAGGCGGCGAGACGTCGAAGTCGCTATCCCCATCAGGAGATGGGAATAGCACCCTACTTAGACGTTGAACTTCGAAGTAGGGCACATGTAGATGATCCGTGTCCCGCAACATTGAAAGAGCGGGGTCCGCCATGGCGGCCATCAGCTGAGGGGTTGAGAGACGCTCTCTCCAGCCCCTGAGCTCCATGGTCGCCGCATGCAGCAGCCCCATAAAGCTCCCTGCCCCCTGCGTTCCTGTGCAGGAAGTTGAGAGCACATGCAGGCGGCAGCACTGCCACGTGGCCAGCCTGCACACCCGCAGCAGCCCCAATCCACCACACCCGCAGCGATGGCTGCTCGCCAGCCCCCCAAGCATGCCCAGGGCACCCCTCCAAGGGGAGCCAGAGCTCCCAGCCAGCCAGCCAGCCAGGGAAGACGCAGAGGGGCCCCTCCTGGCTGGAGGCCAAGATCCGGGACCTGCTGGGGCTCTGGGGCAAGGAGGAGGTGCTCCAAGTAATGGGGAGCAACAGGCGGAACGCAGATGCGTTCACTCAGCTGGCCGAGGGCCTGGCTGTCCGGGGTCACCCTGCCTGCACTCCTGACCATGTCAGGAGTAAGGTTAAGGAGCTGAGGCAGGGTTGGGCCTGGGATGTGGCCAGCCGATCTGGGGCCACCCCCGCCACTTGCCCCTTTTACAGGGAGCTCAGGGCCATCCTGGGCCCCCGGTACACCTCCTCACCCCTGGCCACTCTTGACATCTCGGCCAATGAGCCCCAGCAGGCCCCAGAGACAGAGTCCACCCCGGAGGCAAGCCCTGCATGCCAGGGGCCCCCCCAGGAGCCCACCCCTGGGATGCCGGAGGAGGAGGAGGGGGACTCCTCCAGCAACAGGGGGCGCCGCATCGCCCTCCCGTCCTGGAGCTCCAGCAGGGCGTCTGCCCAGTGGGTGTCCCCCAGCCGTGGGAGCAGACCATCAGGTATGTACCGCCCCCAGGTGCACACGCCCGGTGTTAAGGGGCGGGGACAAGAGATGTGACCAGGGCCCTCCACATGCCCATATGACCATGGCCCCAAGGACAGCAGTGGCATGTCCCTCAGAAGAGTGCATCAGCCCCTGCCCCCCAGCAGGACATCTCCATGCCCCATCCCTGGGGATGGGGGAGCGGAACCTAGGGTCCCCCAGGGGGGTGGGACACCCAGCAGCAGCAGCAGCATCTCCTGGGGACAGGGATGGGGAACCAGCAGAGAGGAGTGGGGGGACAAGGGCCACGGGTCAGGGCCCACACTAACGGCTGTCTCCACTCCTCTCTCCCCCTGTGTTCCACAGCTGCACCATCGGAGGGCCCGGAGAGCGCCAGTGAGGTGTCCGTGGTCCCAGAGAGCCCACCGGGGCCATCCCGGCAGTCCAGCCCCTCCGTGGAGCACCGACCAGCCCCAGGACGGGGCCGACAGTGGAATCACCAGAGGACGGCCACGGACCCCCAGCTGTTCGTGACCCTCTGATGTCAGCTGGAGGTGTCAGAGCAGCGCCTGCGGGTGGAGAAGCGGCGGCTGTAGCTACAAGAGCGAGCGCTGGCCTGGTGCCAGGAGGCTTGGGGGGCCTTCATGTGCACCTTCGAGCACATAGCGGAACACCTGGCCCCTCAAGCCGCACCGCCCGCCGATCTGCCCGCCGCTCCACCCACTGCTCCGACCGCCGCTCTGACCTCTGTCCCACCACCGTCCGTCATCCTGGGGCCTGCCGCCAAGGGGGACCTGGGGCCTGCAGACACCTGCCAACCATATCTGCTGGTTCACCCGGCCCCCACCCAGCCTCAGCCAGGGCTCTGGCTGAGGTGAGGGTCGAGCCCTCCAATCCCAGGCGCCAGACAGTAGGGGTGCGGAGGCGAGGACGTGGCCCCCCCCTTTATACATATCCCCCATTATTTGTATATAGTTTGTGTTGGACCCCTGTTCTGTTATGGTACCTGCCCTCCCATGTAAATAGTTCCCCCCCTTTTATATATATATATATATATATATATATATTGTATTAATAAGAGATTTCACTGTTTGGTTTCAAAAAACAGGTCCATTTATTTGCAAGAAAATTGGGGGGGTGTGTGCTATTGGGTGCTCTGTGGTGTGGGTGTAGGGGCAGGGAGTGCTGTGTAGGATGGGGGGGTGCAGTGGGTGCCCTGCCAGCGTTCACCTCACGGCCTGGTCGAAATGGGCCCGCAGGGCCTCCCGGACCCAGATCCCCTCGGGGTCCACCTGGCGACTGGGGGCAGCGGGTGGCTGCACATTGGACCTGCCAGCCTCCACAGCCCAGCCCTGGAAGAAGGCCTCTCCCTTGCTCTCCACCAGGTTGTGGAGTGCTCTGCACGCATCCACAACCTGGGGGATGTTGGTGGGTCCTGCATCCAGGCGGGTGAGGAGACACCTCCAGCGCCGTTTGAGGTGGCCAAAAGTGCGCTCGACCACCTGGTGAGCATGGTTCAAGCGCGTGTTGAACCGCTCCTGGCTGGCTGTGAGATGGCCCGTGTAAGGGTGCATGAGCCAGGGCTGGAGGGGGTACGCCGCGTCTGCGACGACACAGAGGGGCATGGTGGTGTCCCCCAGAGGGATCTCCCGCTGGGGGATGTAAGGCCCTGCCTCCAGCCGGCGGCACAGGCCTGAATTTCTGAACACCCGGGCGTCGTGGGTGCTGCCAGGCCAGCCAACATAAATGTCCAGGAAGCGGCCCCGGCTGTCCACCAAGGCCTGGAGGACCACCGATTGGTAGCCCTTCCTGTTGAGGAAGCGTCCTCCACTGTGCTCCGGGGCATGGATGGGGATATGGGTCCCATCCAGAGACCCAAAGCAATTTGGAAAGCCCAGGCTGGCAAACCCGGCAATGGCAGCATCTGGGTCCCCAAGCTGCACAAGCCTGTGGAGGAGCAGGGCATTGATTGCGTGGACGACCTGCAGGGGAAGGACATGAGAGAGCACCAGTTAGGGGTGTGCAGGGTGTGTCTGCCCCCCGCAGGGCTCCCCCCCCCAGGCTCCCCCCTCCCTGAGTCCTCTTACCTCCTTGAGGACGGCCCCAACGGTGGCCTTGCCCATGCCAAACTGCTGCCCTACGGATCAGTAGCTGTCTGGAGTGGCCAGCTTCCAGACAGCAATGCTGACCCGTTTCTCCACCATGAGGGCACGTTGCATGGAGGTGTCTTGGTGCCGTAAGGCAGGGGTCAGCTACTGGCAGAGCTCCAGGAATGTCTGCCGGCTCATTCGGAAATTCTGGAGCCAGCGGTCGTTGTCCCACTCACCGAGCACCAACCGCTCCCACCAGTCTGTGCTCGTGGGGTAGCTCCACAGCCGGCAGCGTGTGCGGCAG
Organism: Carettochelys insculpta; assembly: GCF_033958435.1. Classification (NCBI taxonomy): domain Eukaryota; kingdom Metazoa; phylum Chordata; order Testudines; family Carettochelyidae; genus Carettochelys; species Carettochelys insculpta. The sequence continues at coordinate 101,350,741 of NC_134137.1, read as the reverse complement.
GGGTGGGGTCGGAGGGCAACAAGGTCTGGGGTTGCTTCCTCCTCCCCTGGGGGCAGCTCCTCTTCCATGAATAAAAGATGGTCAGCTGCCTCCTGCATAGCACTGAGCAGGGCAAGCATTGCTCCTACAGGGGCGGGTGTGTGGACCTCTGGCTGCTGCTGCTGCTGCTGCTGGGGGTCCATACTGCTTCCACAGGGTGTGCATGCCTGTGGCTCTGCAGACAGCGTGCTGTGCAGGCTGAGTGTGTCTGGGAGGGGCCCTTTAAGGGAGTGGCTAGCTGTTGCCCCGGAAGTGCTAGTCCGCCCTGTGACCATGTCTGCAGCTGTTCCTGGCACCCTTATTTTGATGTGGGCCGCTTTGGTGTGTAGATGCTCCCCTGCAGTGCCTACTTCGATGTAGTGCTGCCCAACGTCGATGGCACCAGCCCTGGAGGACGTGTTGACGCTATTCATCAAAATAGCTTATTTCGATTTCACTACTTCGAAATAAGCTATTTCGATATAGCATCCCCATGTAGATGTAGCTATTGTGAGCATTCCTTCTACAACGTTAGATTCCTAGCACAGGAGTCAAGCAATTTGATTGGTTTCCTGGGTCACATTAAGCTATCCGTTTTTTTTTAACTATTAAGAACATGAAGCACGCCAGAACATTACACCAGAGGATCACATTTTGTTACTTCCATAGATCTGAAATTTAAGATACCTCTTTTAGTTCTTGCCTGCAGAAGAACGATACAAACTGCTGGAAACAAGATTTATTATTTAGCAATGTTTATGCTCATTTTTCACTGGTCATGTTCATACAAAAATTTAAGTGCACGTATGGAGGCCTACAGGATAGCTAGCTGAGCAGTGGGGTGTTCCACTTTCATATGAATAGTTATCTTATGATCTGTCTTCAGCCCAGGGGCCTGAGGAAGTGTTTTTAAAAGTACTTTATCTGCCTCCCACACAAAAACAATATTTCACAGACCCATAAAGTGCACTGATTGACTTCAATAATCTGTTTCCCATCACTTCTCAGCGCCACTTACATCAGACTGTTTCACCAAAAAGAATCCAGTAATCACAGGGGCATCTTAGGTGTGTCTACATAAGCACCCTCCTTTCAGAAGGGATATGTTAATGAGGGAGTTCAAAAGATGCTAATGAGGCACTGGCATGAATATGCAGCGCCTTATTAGCATAATGCTGGCTGGGGGGATTCGAAAGGGCTGCATTTGAATTGAGTGCTGCCCGTGTAGCCAGGGGCCTTTCGAAACTACCCAGGACTTTGAAAGACCCTTCTTCCCAATGGGAAGAAGGGGCTTTCGAAGTACTGTGGGTCGTTTTGAAAGGCCCCTGGCTACACGGGTGGCTTGTGATTCAAAAGTATCACTTTTGAATCGTCATGACTGCTATTATGCTAATAAAGCACTGCATATTCATTAAGATCTTTCAAACTCCTGCATTAACATGCCCCTTCTGAAAGGAGGGGGCTCATGTTGACACCACTTCAGTCCTACTTGCAAAAGTTGTGATCATAATTTCATAGAATCATAGAACACTAGGACTGGAAGGGACTCGAGAGGCCATTGAGTCCAGCCCCCTGCCCCAATGGGAGGACCAAGTACTATATAAACCATCCCTGATAGACATCTATCTAACCTGTTTTTAAATATCTCCAGTGATGGAGATTCCACAACCTCCCTTGGCAATCTATTCCACTATTTGATTGCCCTGACAGTTAGGAACTTTTTCCTAATGTCCAACCTAAACCTCCCTTGCTGCAGTTTAAGCCCGTTGCCTCTCGTTCTATCCTCAGAGGCCAAGAAGAACAAGCTCTCGCCTTCCTCCTTATGACTCCCTTTTAGAGACCTGAAAACCTCTATCATGTCTCCCCTCAATCTTCTCTTTTCCAAACTAAACAAGCCCAATTCTTCAAACTTTTTGCATAGGTCACATTCTCTAGACCTTTAATCATTCTTGTCACTCTTTTCTGGACCATCTCTAGTTTCTCCACATCTTTTTTGAACTGCGGTGCCCAGAACTGGACACAATACTCCAGCTGAGGACTAACCAGCGCAGAGTAGAGCGGAAGAATGACTTCTCATGTCTTGTTCAAAACACACGTGTTAATGCATCCCAGAATCATGTTTGCTTTTTTTGCAACAGAATCACACTGTTGACTCACATTTAGCTTGTGGTCCACTAAAATCCCTAGATCCCTTTCTGCTGTAGTCGTTCCTAGACGGTCTCTCCCCATTCTGCATGTGTGAAACTGATTGTTCCTTCCCAAGTGGAGCACTTTGCATTTGTCCTTATTAAACTTCATCCTGTTTACCTCAGACCATTTCTCCAATTTATCCAGATCATTTTGAATTATGACCCTATCCTCCAAAGCAGTCGCAACCCCTCCCAACTTGGTATCATCTGCAAACTTAATAAGCATACTTTCTATGCCAATATCTAAATCATTGATGAAGACATTGAACAGAACCTGTCCTAACACAGACCCCTGCGGAACCCCACTTGTTATACTTTTCCAGCAGGATTGAGAACCATTAAGAACTACTCTCTGAGTATGGTTATCCAGCGAGTTATGCACCCAAATTTGTCTTTGATTTGTCTCATTAGAGCTGTGTCTACACGTGCACGCTACTTCGAAGTAGCGGCACTAACTTTGAAATAGAGCCCGTCGCAGCTACACGCGTCGGGCGCTATTTCGAAGTTAACTTCGACGTTAGGCGGCGAGACGTCGAAGTCGCTAACCCCATGAGGAGATAGGAATAGCGCCCTACTTCGACGTTGAACGTCGAAGTAGGGACAGTGTAGACGATCCGCGTCCCGCAACATCGAAATTGCCGGGTCCTCCATGGCGGCCATCAGCTCGGGGGTTGAGAGACGCTCTCTCCAGCCCCTCAGCTCACTGGTGGCCACGTGGAGTGGCCCCTTAAAGGTCCCCTCCCCCGCCCTGACTCTGCAGGAAGCTGAGGCAATGTGCAGGCTGCAGCCTGCACACGCGGGCAGACTGCAGAGCCATCAGCCCACCACAGAGCGGTGATGGCGAGCCAGGAGCCCCCCCAGCGGCCCCAGGGGACCCCCCCCAAGGGGAGCCAGGGCAGCCAGCCCAGCCAGAGGGCCACCCAGTCTGGGAAGCGGCAGCGGGGCCCCTCCTGGATGGAGGCCGAGCTGCGGGACCTGCTGGGGCTCTGGAGCGAGGAGGAGGTGCTCCAGGTAATGGGGAGCTAGAGGCGGAACGCGGATGCGTTCGCTCGGCTGGCCGACGGCCTGGCTGCCCGGGGTCACCCTGCCCGCACTCCGGACCTTGTCCGGAGTAAGGTGAAGGAGCTGCGGCAGGGTTATGCCTGGGCCCGGGATGCGGCCAGCCAATCTGGAGCCGCCCCCGTCACTTGCCTCTTTTACAGGGAGCTCAGGGACATCCTGGGCTCCCGGCACACCTCCTCCCCTCCGGCCACCCTTGACACCTCGGCTGACGAGCCCCATCAGGCCCTGCAGACGGAGTCTGCCCCGGAGGCAAGCCCCGCAGCCCGGGGGCCCCCCCCGGAGGCCATCCCCGGGACATCGCGGCAGGAGGAGGAGGAGGAGGAGGGGGGCTCCTCCTCCGCAGAATCCAGCCTGCAGATCCTCCTCCTGCCATCCCGGAGCAGCAGCAGGGCCTCCGACCCCTGGGGATCTCCGGACCGTGGGAGCGGACCCACAGGTAGGTACCCCTCTCTGGTGGACACCCCGGGGCTTGAGGGGCGGGGGGAACAGAGATGTATCCAGGGCCCCCTACACGCTCACATGGCCATGGCCCCAAGGACACCAGGGCCATGGCCCTCACAGAACTGCAGCCGTCAGCCCCTGCCCCCCCGCAACCCTGCATGACAGTGCCATGCCCCATCCCCGGGCCAGGGGGGAGCGGAACCTCGAGGGGCCCCTGGGCGGAGGGGGTGGGACACCCCGCAGCAGCAGCATGTGATGGAGTGGGAGGAGTGCCAAAGGGAGACTCAGGCTACGTATGAGCCACAAGAGCCGAGGAGCTCCCAGGGCCAAAGGAGGATCCTGGCGCTACAGCTGGCAGGTGACACCTCTGCCCTGAGCAAACAGGAGGGAGGAGCCGAGCTGGCTTGGAATTGGGGGGCAAGGGCGGGGGCCACAGGTAGAGGCTAGGGGAAGGGAGAGCTGGTAGGCAACCAGCCTGAGGAGGGGGAAAGCTGCATCCCAGAAGGGCCCTCCTTGCGGTCTTCTCCCCACGACGGGTTGGAAGGACTGTCTCTTCCAACAGCTGGTGCTGTCACTCCTGGCAGAAACTGGCCATCTGTAGGCTAAGAAAGCTCTCCTGCTCTCAGACCCTGCGGGGTGAAGTGAGAGTCGCTCCCACCAGGGGACGGGGTGCAAGGCAGGGGGACCCCTGAACCCCATCCATCACAGCAGCATCTCCCGGGGACGGGGATGGGGAACCTGCAGCACAGGGCGGGGGGGACAAAGGCCACGGCTCGGGGCCCACACTAACGCCTGTCTCCATTCTTCTTTCCCCCCTCCTCTCCTGTGTCCTGCACCTGCACCTGCACCATCCGAAGGACCGGAAAAGAGCACCGGCGAGGCCTCAGTTGTCCCGGAGAGTCCTCCGGGACCCTCGCTCCAGGGCAGCCCCTCGGCCGAGGAACGACCGGCCCCGCGGAGGGCAAGACGGCGGACCCCGCGCCTACTACCGGCAGCGGCAACGGACCCCCAGCTGCTGGCGATCCTCCGCCGGCAGCTGGAGGTGTCGGAGCAGCACCTCCAGCTGCAGAAGCGGGCGCTGGCCTGGCGCCAGGAGGCATGGGGGGCCTATATGCAGACATTCAACCGGCTGCTTGATTACCTGGCCCCCCATGCCGCGCCGGCCGAGCCATGGCCCGCCCTGTCCGCTCCTGCAGCCCCACCACCAGCTGCTCCAGCCGTCGCTGGGCCATCCGCCGTCGCCCCACCACCCACCTGCGAGGGCCACAGAGCCGAGGGACCCCTGGAGCCACCTGAGAGTCGCCAGCGCCGATACCTTCCTGTCCAGCCCACTCCCACCCAGCCGTGGACCAGACTGCAGGCACGGCAGGGCTCCCGGCCGGGCACGCCCAGTGCTGGGCTCTAGGGGCGAGGGGCCCGGGAGGTGGCCCCCCCCCTTGTTGTATATAGTTTGAATGTTTGTTTTTGGTGCCCACGTTTGCCCCGTCCCCCCCATGTAAATAGTTCTCCCCATTCTCCTCCCTGCTTTTCTTTTTTGTTGATGGCGCACACTTTTTGCTTTGTTGTTGTATATTGTTTTATTTGTGCACATCTTGCTTTTGTTGAACGCTTGTCCCTCCTTTTTGGTTTGTGTTTCACATATTTATTTATTTACAAAAAAAGAAAAAAGTTTCGTAAAGAGGAAAAAAAAGTTTACCTTCACCCACATGTTTGTGCTGTCATTTGTCCAGGACAAGTGGGAGGGGGGGGCCGTGGGGTGCTCCATGGTGTGGGCGTTGGGGCAGAAGTGTGGGGGAGGAAGGGGCGGGCAGTAGGGGGCCTGGGCAGAGTTCACCCCGCGGCCTGTTGGTTGAAGTGGGCCCGCAAGGCCTCCCGGACCCGGGTCCCCTCTGGGTCCACCTGCCGACTGGGGGCAGCAGGTGGCTGCCCGTGTGCCCTGCCGGCCTCCGCGGCCCAGCCCTGCAGAAAGGTCTCCCCCTTGCTCTCCACGAGGTTGTGCAGGGCGCAGCAGGCACCCACAATCTGGGGGATGTTGTTGGGGCCTGCATCCAGGCGGGTCAAGAGACATCGCCAGCGTCCCTTGAGGCGGCCAAATGAGCGCTCCACCACCTGGCACGCACGGTTCAGGCGCTCGATGCGCTCCTGGCTAGCGGAGAGATGGCCCGTGTAGGGGTGCATGAGCCACAGCCGGAGTGGGTATGCCACATCTGCGATGACGCAGAAGGGCATGGTGGTGTCCCCCAGAGGGATCTCCCTCTGGGGGATGTAGGTCCCCACCTCCAGCCGGCGGCACAGGCCCGAGTTCTGGAAAACCCGGGCGTCATGGGTGCTGCCAGGCCAGCCCACGTAAATGTCCTGGAAACGTCCCCGGCTGTCCACCAAGGCCTGCAGGACGACTGAATGGTAGCCCTTCCGATTGAGGTATTGTCCTCCACTGTGATGCGGGGCACGGATGGGGATATGAGTCCCATCCAGAGCCCCGAAGCAGTTGGGGAAGCCCAGGGTGGCAAAGGCGGCGACAGTGGCATGTGGGTCCCCCAGCCTCATGAGCCTGTGCAGGAGCATGGCGTTGATGGCACGCACGACCTGCAGAGAAAGCACATGGGACAGCCCCAATGAGGGGTGAGCAGGGTGTGCGTGGCCCTGCCCTGCCCTGGCCTGCCCTGCCCTGGCCTCCCCCTGTGGGTTCTCTTACCTCCATGAAGACAGCGCCGACGGTGGCCTTTCCGACACCAAACTGCTGCCCCACGGATCGGTTGCTGTCCGGAGTGGCCAGCTTCCAGACAGCGATGCCGACCCGTTTCTCCACAGGGAGGGCGCGCCGCATAGCAGTGTCCCGGTGCCTGAGTGCGGGGGTGAGCCACTGGCACAGCTCCAGGAATGTCTGGCGGGTCATCCTGAAGTTCCTGAGCCAGTGGTCGTCGTCCCACTCCCCAAGCACCAGCCGCTCCCACCAGTCGGTGCTGGTGGGGTAGCTCCACAGCCGCCGGCGTGTGAGGCGGGGGGTGGAGCGGGGTGCTGCAGGGGTAGGGGTTGAGCCCTGCTGCCCTGGGGGCATCTCCTCCCCTGGGGCAAGTAGGTAGTCAGCTGCCTCCCACATGGCATGAGCCAGGGCAAGCCCTGCTCCTGCCGGGAGGGCTGGGTGGACCTCTAGCTGCTGCTGCTGCTGCTTCCGGGGGGTCCATGACTGCGGCGCCTGGGGTCTGTGTGCCTATGGGTCCTCAGACCACGTGCTGTGCAGGCTGAGTGTATGTGGGAGGGGCCCTTTAAGGGAGCGGCTAGCTGTTGCCCCGGAAGCGCTAGTCCGCCCGTTGACCCTGTCTGCAGCTGTGCCTGGCATCCCTATTTCGATGTGTGCTACTTTGACGTGTAGACGTTCCCTCGCTGCGCCTATTTCGATGTTGGGCTGAGCAATGTCGAAGTTGAACATCGACGTTGCCTGCCCTGGAGGACGTGTGGATGTTATTCATCGAAATAGCCTATTTCGATGTCGCAACATCGAAATAAGCTATTTCGATGTAGGCTTCACGTGTAGACGTAGCCTAGATGACCACACTCCAGGTGTGCTTGGGGTGAAGGTAGGAATTATTACACGTGACTTGCGCAGGTCTTGCATGCGTCTATGAGTTACATGCAAGGAAAATTACATGAACCTATCAGCACCCCATGCAAAGATTTGGGGAGTGCAGGCAGCAGCTGGGATATGAACCTGTATGCAGAAAAATAGGGTGTTGGAAAAAACCCTTAATATTGCTGCAATAGAAGTAAATCCAGTATACTTTTGTTTTAGTGGAGAGTCTTGGGCTTCAATTTTTGGTTTTGATATATTTCATTAATTATACTCCCTGCCAGACCCATCTACACAAACAGCAGTAGGCCAAGTCATGCTTCTTTTTATTTATTTATACAATAGGTCCAGCACTAAGGTTGTGATTGAACTATTTCTTTGAAGGTCAGTTTTGTTGATATCCTTATCTTTTGAAATATATGAAACATCTCTTCCTCACATGGAATCTAACCTTCATTATAAAAACGGTACACAGCCAGCATGACATAAAGGTGAAACAATCTCATAACCTCAACATCCTTTAGAAAGAACTCTTCAATTACTTTGGAAATATGTAGTAAATAAAGTATTACTTAAAAAAGGAAATTGGTATTGGCAGCCAGAGGAGCCAGATTTGTACTAGCTTTAGATTTGATTGTAAAGACTGAACTAAGGAAGACTTGTCCTTTGTAGAACTGTGCCTTTAATCTAAATAGTGATGGGCATTATACATGGAAGTGCATTTTTTAATGATTTTTCTGTCATGACAGGATTGAAGATTGATTCTCCTACAACACAATGATCACATACCATGCAGTCTTATCATGTAAGTAAAAGTCCCAAAATCCCAACTCTCAGGAACAGTAGCTCAGGCTATGCACCCACTTGAAAAGATTTACAAATCAGTCCTGAGTAAAGGGCATTTTCACTCTAATCCTCATCGGCCAGCTAATGTCCACACAAGTGTATAAAATGCAAGACTGTATATTTAGCTCTTACAAGCATGAGTAAGAGCAAATCTAAATTTAAATTTATTTTAGCAGGAATAATTTTCTAATTCTCAGGGACAAATTACATGAGGTAATCCTCTTGATGGGACATAGATTTAAATAGTGCTTTTGTGTGTGTGCCAGTACTTGCCAATACTGAGTACTGGTGCCTTAGCAGCCCCAGGCATGGGAGTGGCTATGTGTGTGGGGGAGGTGTTGAGGGGGACAGGGAGCTGGCTGAATACTGTCTCCTCTTATTTTTTAAACAAATAAAGGCACTGGATTTAAGTAAAATGGACATAATACATGCAATAAGACCTTAACGAATGCTTTTTTCCCACCTTTTTCTAGCAAAATCTATCAAATAGATCAAATGCTCTTTCAAATATAGCCAAGCAGTAAAATGTATTTAACCAAAAAGTGAATGATTGTATGGTAGCTAATAACTTAAACGGTGATCAATTAACCAGTTTTGTGACTTGGGGGAACTCTGCTGACAACTTTTCTGTTTCAGTAAGCCATCTCTGAAATGTTCTCTGAGACTTTTAATGGTACTAGAAAATATAAGTGCATTAAATTTTATGACTGTTTTCCACTGGTTTCCAAGGAATACATGCTGGTTGAAGAACAAAGGTATGTATTATCTATGGCTGGCTGGAAAAGAATTCACTTTTTTGAAAACCAGTTGAGATCTTTGTTTACATTTGGAAAAAACCGAATCTTTTCATAATTTTCCTTAAAAAAGCAAGAAAAAGAGACATGCTAGACTAGCTTGGCAAATAGAACATAACATTCTCAGACAAGAGACCTATGTCTGGGTCACTATGTTGAGCCCATGGGTAAGTACCCTACCTAATATGCTATTGGCTATTTGGGAGTGGGGTGATTAAAACCAGAAATTTCATCTTGGAGTTTAGAAGTTTTGGTTGAAACGTATATGGTTTTAAAAAAAATAGTTTTTGATGAATTGGTAGTTTTGATAGCAAACAAACAAACAAACAAGCAAACAAAAAAAAATATTTTCATTGAAAAATTTTGAACCAACCCTAAGAACATCCCTGGGTACCCACCCCAAGCTTTAGATCCTTCTCTGGTGTAAACTGGCATTGTACCACAGATATCACTCTAAGGCTATGTCTACACTAGCCCCAAACTTCGAAAAGGCCATGTAAATGGCCATTTCGAAGTTTACTAATGAAGCGCTGAAATGCATATTCAGTGCCTCATTAGCATGCGGGCGGCCGTGGCACTTCGAAATTGACGTGGCTCGCTGCCGCGCGGCTTGTCTCAACAGGGCTCCTTATCGAAAGGACCCCGCCTACTTCGAAGTCCCCTTATTCCTATGAGCAGATGGGAATAAGGGGACTTAGAAGTAGGCGGGGTCCTTTCGAAAAGGAGCCCCGTCGGGACGAGCTGCGTGGCGGTGAGCCGCGTCAATTTCGAAGTGCCGCGGCTGCCCGCATACTAATGAGGTGCAGAATATGTATTTCAGCACTCCATTAGTAAACTTCAAAATAGCCATTTGTATGGCTATTTTGAAGTTTGGGGCTAGTGTAGACACAGCCTAACTGTGTCAATTTACACCATTCAAGGATCTGGGCCTATGTGCTTCAATTTGCTCTGTTCTATCAGTGCCAACCCAGAGTAATTTAACTTACCTTAAAGAAGGTACTTCAGATTTACACTTGTATATCGGAGAACTGAGTTTGGTCACACACCTGACCAGGGCAGCATTGGGTGCACAACATGAGAGAATCTGACCCTATACTTATACTTTTTCATTCCATATACCCTTTGTTTCACATACTTCATGTGCCATACTTCTGCCCCTAAATACCTTCTTCAAATCCTGTTTCCATTTATCTTATGTCCTCTCCATCCAGTTCTTGTGTGCAAAGTCTGACAGATTAACACCAAATATTAATTCTGAGTTGAAAACACTTTGCTTTGAATCATATTGTGATTATTTGCTTTTGTTTTAAGATTACAACCTCTTTCAGTATCTAGTTGTTCCCATAATATCAGAGGGGTAGCCCCGTTCGTCTGTATCTTTTCAAAACAAAGCAAGCAATTCTGTTGCACTTTAAAGACTAACATTTTTATTTATTAGGTAATGAGCTTTGGTGAGTAAGACCCACTTCTTGAGATCTGGACCAAAAATAATAATACAGGGCATATATATAGCAGGAGGGAAGGAAGGAAAAAGAAGGGGAGAAAAAAGAGAAGGAGGGGGGTTGTGACCTATCATTAATAGGACCTGTGGAAGAAGTAAATTAAGTAGCACGGGTACCATTCCTGTGAATTTCATAAGTGGGAAATTGTTCCTGTAATGCGTAAGATAACTGAGATCCCTGTTGAGTCCCAGGTTAAAGGTATTAAACTTGCAAATGAATTCCAATATGGATATGTGCCTGTGTTATCTGGTGTTAAAATCTCTTTGTGGTAATACGCCGCCCTTAAGGTCCTTTAGATGTCCTGCGAGATTAAAGTGCTCACTTAAAGATTTATGTATACTCAAATTCCGATGTCTGATTGGTGTCCATTCGTCCTTTGGGGCAGGGACTGTCCAGACTGTCCAATGTACATGGCAGAGGAACATTGTGGGCACATTGTTCCCTTGTGACCCATGCTTTTTATAGACCTTGCCATTGTCGTTTAGGTATATTTGCAAGTGGAATTGTATGCATTTTGTTTTGTAGTGGTAAAAATAATTTTTCTTAGCCACACACAGTGATATGAATGAACTATATGAGACATACAAATATATTTTCTTTCATTTATTCCTGTATATGGTAATAGGAAGACCCATGTACCCATTCAGAGGCTTCACTGAAGCTAAAAGAATTCCGTGCGTGAACTGGTCTACCTTTACACATATAATTGCAAAACTGGGGCTTAGATGAAGTGGTGAAATACAAGCCAATTTAATTGTTATTAGAAGGTAGAACAAACCAGGAGAAGTCGAATAGGCAGACTATATTTATCCACAATGAAATTTATCTAGGGCACAGGGTTAAGCTGATTTCTTTTATGAAAAAGTAGGTAGAATCTTTAATTACTGCAATGGCCAGAGCCTCAATTTTACACTTGATCCAAAGCAATGAGAGATCCTGCCACACACTAGAAAACAGCTCACTGTAAAAAGCATTATAGAGGAAAAATATCTCTAGATTTTGTTTCCCTGTAGTATTTTCTGAGATATTTGACTAATTTTGTACAATATGAAATATGAAAGTAAAGATTCTGAAATATCTTTTTTCTGCTTTCCCTGCCTAACATCTATCTTCTACTTTACTAGTATAGTATATTATAATAATGATTATTTATTCAAAATGTAAGTCTAGTATATTTTGCAGTCCAATAACATACCCAGAGGCAAAACGCTTATCATGCATACAATGCAAGGTATGAGCTTGCTTTAGTCCACTGGGATTCCTCAATATATAACCCAGATCTTAGCTGAAGCATGTAACAGAAATCTCATTTCATAGCCATCACTGAAGAGTGAAGGAAAAAAACCAACACTGTTGACTGAGCGTTATTTACATTTCTTTCTCACATGCGTTGTTTCTTTGAACTTAACCAGTTAAGACTTAATCAAGAACTTGTAAAATGTTTGGTAAAGGCCTGTGCAGATGTTGTTACCTGTGAAAAGACAGTAACACAAAGAATGTATATGAGGTTGGGGACATGTTGCTGGAATTACAAATGAAAAACTTCACATAAGAGTAGATCATGGTAAAGAATTAATTTACTACCTTTCCAACCACAGACTAGTCAATATATCGATCTTGAAATGTTTTAATTTTTTCATTTCATGTCTCAGATGCAGTACACTTTGGAAACTGCTCAGTCAATATATGTAATAGAGACACTAAGGGGTTGTTATACATGGAGGTTACATCTATGTGGAAAGCCTCTGTCAGGAGACATGATTGTTGGCGGAGATTATCTGGTAAAACATCTCTCAACAGAGAGTGAGGACACATAGTAATGCAGATTGCTATAGTGATCCACTCTGTTGACAAACAGCACCCACACACACAGGCCTGTCTGTCGACAGAACTGGCTCTGTAACCCTGGAAGTGCAGCACGCATGGAGGGCAAGCCCTTCCTGGACCACTGGCCCCATACTCTCCCAAACACCTCGACCCCTCACCAGCCCATTCTCTCTGCCCTTGCTGAGACTTACATACCTCCTGGAAGGACAGCAAAGCTAGTGCAGGGCTCCATGGCTGAGTGGGCACTTGTTCTTACCAGACCTGTACCATGCCGGAGTAGCCTGGAGGCTCACCCTGGACTGAGGGGCTACGTCTACACGTGAAGCCAACATCGAAATAGCTTATTTCGATGTAGCAACATCGAAATAGGCTATTTCGATGAATAACGTCTACACGTCCTCCAGGGCTGGCAACGTCGATGTTCAACTTCGACGTTGCGCGGCACCACATCAAAATAGGCGCTGCGAGGGAACGTCTACACGCCAAAGTAGCACACATCGAAATAAGGGTGCCAGGCACAGCTGCAGACAGGGTCACAGGGCGGACTCAACAGCAAGCCGCTCCCTTAAAGGGCCCCTCCCAGACACAGTTGCACTAAACAACACAAGATACACAGAGCCAACAACTGGTAGCAGACCCTGTGCCTGCAGCATGGATCCCCAGCTGCCGCAGCAGCAGCCAGAAGCCCTGGGCTAAGGGCTGCTGCCCACGGTGACCATAGAGCCCCGCAGGGGCTGGAGAGAGAGCATCTCTCAACCCCCCAGCTGATGGCCACCATGGAGGACCCGGCAATTTCGACATTGCGGGACGCGGATCGTCTACACGGTCCCTACTTCGACGTTGAACGTCAAAGCAGGGCGCTATTCCGATCCCCTCATGAGGTTAGCGACTTCGACGTCTCGCCGCCTAACGTCGAAGTTAACTTCAAAATAGCGCCCAACGCGTGTAGCCATGACGGGGGCTATTTCGAAGTTAGTGCCGCTACTTCGAAGTAGCATGCACGTGTAGACACAGCTAGGGACAGCTGCTGCTGTCCCTGCCTCTCCTCCTGATTGGTCTGTTCCACCACATCTGGGAGAACAACCCCAAGAAGCAGCCCCTGGATCATGCCTATGATGCCCCAGTTCCCCGCCCACCCACACCCCCTCAGGGAGCTCTGGCAGGTCTGGTGGTACCCCACCAGCTCCAATTGGTGGGACTGTCTGGTCATGGGACAGTGTAGTAACCAGTACTGGATACAGAACTTCTGGATAAAGAAGGCCACCTGCCTGGAGTAGTGCAGTTGGCTCACCCCAGAAAGGACACCAACATGTGGCCCACTCTTACATAAGAACATAAGAACATAAGAATGGCCATACTGGGTCAGACCAAAGGTCCATCAAGCCCAGCATCCCATCTGCCGACGGTGGCCAATGCCAGGTGCCCCAGAGAAGGAGAACAGAAGACAAGTGATTTATCTCCTGCCATCCATCTCCTGCCCTTGTTCTGAAGGCTAGGGCACCATACTTTATCCCTGGCTAATAGCCATTTATGGACCTGACCTGCAAAAATTTATCAAGCTCTTTTTTAAACCCTAATAGAGTCCTGGCCTTCACAGCCTCCTCGGGCAAGGAGTTCCACAGGTTGACTGTGCGCTGTGTGAAGAAAAATTTCCTTTTATTAGTTTTGAACCTACTACCCATCAATTTCATTTGGTGTCCCCTAGTTCTTGTATTATGGGAAAAGGTAAATAATTTTTCTATATTCACTTTCTCCACACCATTCATGATTTTATATACCTCTATCATATCGCCCCTCAATCGCCTCTTTTCCAAACTGAAAAGTCCCAGTCTCTCTAGCCTCTCCCCATATGGGACCCTTTCAAAGCCCCTAATCATCTTAGTCGCCCTTTTCTGAACCTTTTCTAATGCCAATATATCTTTTTTGAGGTGAGGAGACCACATCTGCACGCAGTACTCGAGATGTGGGCGTACCATAGTTTTATATAGGGGAAGTATGATATCTTTTGTCTTATTATCGATCCCTTTTTTAATAATTCCTAACATCCTATTTGCCTTACTAACTGCCGCTGCACACTGCGTGGATGTCTTCAGAGAACTATCCACTATAACTCCAAGATCCCTTTCCTGATCTGTCGTAGCTAAATTTGACCCCATCATGTAGTACGTGTAATTTGGGTTATTTTTTCCAACATGCATTACCTTACACTTACCCACATTAAATTTCATTTGCCATTTTGCTGCCCAATCACTCAGTTTGCTGAGATCTTTTTGTAGTTCTTCACAATCCCTTTTGCTTTTGACTGTCCTGAACAACTTGGTGTCATCTGCAAACTTTGCCACCTCACTGCTTACCTCATTTTCTAGATCATTGATGAACAAGTTGAACAGGATCGGTCCCAGGACTGAGCCCTGGGGAACACCACTAGTTACCCCCCTCCATTGTGAAAATTTACCATTTATTCCAACCCTTTGTTTTCTGTCTTTTAACCAATTCCCGATCCATGAAAGGACCTTTCCTCCTATCCCATGACCACCTAATTTACATAAAAGCCTTTGGTGTGGGACCGTGTCAAAGGCTTTCTGGAAATCTAGGTATATTATGTCCACTGGGTGCCCCTTGTCCGCATGTTTATTAACCCCTTCAAAGAATTCTAATAGATTAGACAGACACGACTTCCCTCTGCAGAAACCATGCTGACTTTTGCCCAACAATTCGTGCTCTTCTATGTGCCTTGCAATTTTACTCTTTACTAGTGTTTCTACTAATTTACCTGGTACTGATGTTAAACTTATCGGTCTATAATTGCCAGGATCTCCTCTAGAGCCTTTTTTAAATATTGGTGTTATATTGGCCGTCTTCCAGTCATTTGGTACCAAAGTGGATTTAAAGGATAGGTTACAAACCACTGTTAATAACTCCGCAATTTCACATTTGAGTTCTTTCAGAACCCTTGGGTGAATGCCATCTGGTCCTGGAGACTTGTTACTATTCAGCTTATCAATTAATTCCAAAACCTCCTCTAATGTCACTTCAATCTGAGTGAGTTCCTCAGATTTGTCGCCTAAAAAGGCTGGCTCAGATTTAGGAACCTCTGTAACATCTTCAGCCGTGAAGACTGAAGCAAAGAAATCATTTAATCGCTCCGCAATGGCACTGTCTTCCTTGATCGCTCCTTTTATATCTTTATCATCCAAGGGCCCCACTGCTTTTTTAGCAGGCTTCCTGCTTCTAATGTATTTAAAAAACATTTTACTATTGTTTTTTGAATTTTTGGCTAGCTGTTCCTCAAACTCTTTTTTGGCTTTTCTTACTACATTATGACAGTTAATTTGGGAGTGTTTATGTTCCTTTCTATTTTCCTCACTAGGATTTGACTTCCACTTTTTAAAAGCTGCCCTTTTCTCTCTCACTGCCTTTTTAACATGGCTGTTTAGCCATGGTGGTTCTTTGTTAGGTCTCTTACTGTGTTTTTTTATTTGGGGTATACATTTAAGTTGGGCCTCTAGTATGGTGTCTTTAAACAGTTTCCATGCAGCTTCCAGGGATTTTAGTTTAATTACTCTACCTTTTAGTTTCTGTTTAGTTTCTCTTACCCTCAAGAAGTGGGTGAATATTGCTCTGCAAGGAGAGAAGCTGGCCACCCCCATCAGTTACTGATCTGTGGGCCACCAGTTCGAGGTTGGGAAGTCAACCGCTGGGGCTCTACATATGCAGGTAAGGCACCCCAGGTCTGCATAGGAAGAGAGGGAAAGTGGGGAGATGGGGAGGGGGAGGGGAGGGGGGAGGGGGGTTGGGGAGATGGAAGGGAGTGTGGGAGTGGGGAGAGGGGGATTGGGAAGTGGGGAGAGGACGAGTGGGAAGAGGAAGAGAGGGAGTAGGGAGAAAGAGAGTGAGAGATGGGAGGGGGCTTTGAAGCTTGCCGGGGTCCAGGGCCCCCATCCCCGCAGTCACTCATGGGCATCTCCAGTCTCCTCTCCTCTCACATGGTGCATGCTCCAGAGACTCATCTGCATCATTAACATGGGTGCCCCCATAGCCAGCTTCAAACATCTTGGGTTCCCCAGTTGTTTCGGGGTTCTGGATGGGAACCACGTCCCCATTTAGGCCCCAGAACACAGTGTTGTGTGCTTCATAAACAGAAAGGACTACCACTCCGCGGTCATGCAGGCCCTGGCGGCCCACCAAGGGCAGTTCCTCAACATCTGCATTGTGCAGTCAGGCCACTACACATGACACCAGGGTCTTCTGGAACTCCAGCCTGATTTGGAGGATGAAGACGGGAACCTGCACCCCACACTGGGAGCTGGCCATGGGGGATGTGCAGATGCTGCTCTGCATTGTGGGGGATGCATCCTGCCCACTTCTCCCATGGTTGATGAGGCCCTACACCGGGCATCTGGATCCCATATAGGACCATTTCAGTGCTTGTCCCACCCAGGCATGGAACCCTGTGGAGTTTGTTTTTGGTTGCTTGAAGGGGAGCAGAATGTCTGCCTCTTAACGCTGCTGGTTGTGGGGGAGCAGAATGTCTCTAATGTTGTGTCTGCCTGTTGCACTCTCCACAACCCGGTGGAGTGCAAGGAGGAGGACTTCCTCCAGGGCTGGATGGCAGAGGGTGGGAGCCCCCTATGACCACCCAGCATACCCCCCAGCCAGCAAGCCCTGTGGGAGACCTTTGCCCATGGCACCCTATGACCCTCCCCAGGGACCCCTCAGCCCTGCTCCCCTAACCCCCAACACCCATATCTGCCACTACCCACTCCCAAATCCCCACTCAACAAGGAGGGATGCGGGATCAGTGCATAAAAACAAACTATTACTTAAAAAAAAGAACTTGTGCAAAAATACACTGTAGTCAAACAACTATTTACAAGTGCCAAGGTATCCAACAATGTACAATGTGGGGACAAAGGGAGGCAACTGAACTGGGAGGGGGGCATCCAAAATGGGAAGGGAGACCTGAACTTAGAGGGGGACATTAACTGGAGGTGGGGGTGGAGGGCCAAGAGCCATGTTGGCTGTGTGATCCCCCTCCCACCCCATGTGCAGACTTTCCCCAAGGTTGGGTTGGGGCTGAGAGCACAGGGAGGTCGGAAGGTGGGGAGCTGCTGTGGGCTCCAGCCATGTGGGGGGCAGGGAGGGCAGGAGGAGCAGAGGTGGCAAGGAGGCCGGGGGGCAGGGAGGCTCAGGGGCATGGGCAACAGCCACATCCACTCCCCACCACAGGGCCTGGAGGAGGACATGGGGCATGAGATGAGGGGGACCATGGGTGTTGGCAGAAGGGGGAGCACCTGCTGTGATGGGGAGGGGAGTGGTGGGGTCTGTGGGAAGGGCACTCCAGGCCAGCCAGGCTTCCACCAGGTCCAGCAGCCTGTCAACCAGGGCCAGCCACTGGTCAGAAGCCTGGTCCCAGTGCCGGTGCCACCCCTCTTCCCACCACAGCTGCCACTCGGCAATGTCATTTTGCCACTGGAGGGCTGCTGTGTATGCCCACAGAGTGTCCTCCAGGTGATGAAGTCCCCTTCAGGTGTGGGCATCTCCTGCCAGTAGTGGCCTGCCATCTCCCAGGTGTGCCATGCTGGGTTCCACTGGTTCTGACTCCTCTGTGGGGTTGCCTGGGTGCAAGGAGGGCTGGGCTGGCCCTTGGATGGTGGTGCTGTGGATGGAGAGGGTGAGTCCTTCATGCAGTTCACCCACTGGGCCCCACCCCGTGCCCCCCACGTGAGCAGCAGCCCCCACCGCTGGGACATGTGACAGCGGTGTCTCGGGTGTGCACATCTGTGTCTGGTTGGCCCTGACGAGCGGGGAGAATATGGTGTCACGGGACCGGGCCAGCCATGGAGGGATACGGCATGGGTGACAGGCAGCCCAGGTGAATCTGTGCTCTCCCCAGGGCCACCCCCCATGCTCATGCAGCTTTCACCACTGTCTTTGGGGCAGGGTGCTGTGCATTGCCTGGGGTCATGCCATCAGCCATATGGATGTCCTGCTCCAAGCCTTGGTGTAGGCCAGCTGACCCCCACCACCAGGACCCTGGGGGTCCTCATGCTTCCCATGGTGCAGGCAGCAGGCTGGCAGCCATGCCCAGGGTCTGCCTGCTGGTGTGAGTAGAATGCACTTCCATGGACATGGGCACATGTGCTGGGCTCCCAGCATGGGTGCCTGCCTAAGCCATCCTGGCGAGCCCTGTAGCATGCTTCACCTGCCCCCACCATCAGCCCAGGGATGTGCAATCCATGGGGTACTCATGAGATGGCTCTGCAAAAAGGTCTAGCGATACCCATGCCAAGGTGGTGGGCCTGACTCCAGAGCTATGATGAGGGTCCCCAGCTGGACTCAGGGTCAGAGGGTGGGTTGTGGGCTGGCTCCGGCAGGGTTCTGAGGACCGGGGACACCCTGTCCATTGGGGAGCCTCCTCCCTGTCTATAGTGGCACTGCTGGGGGCCCCATTGTTGCCTCCAAGGAGATGGTCCAGCTCCCAGTAGTAGGTGCAACTGGCCATTCCTGCCCCTAACCTCTGCTGCATGTTCCGAGCACACACATAGCCCTGGTGGAGTTCTTTCACCTTTACCTGCACCTGGTTGAGAGTGTGGGCGGGGTGGCTCTGGAGATGCAGCCTTAGTTTGGGTCATTGCAGAGCTTGGTGCTCAGGTCCAGCAGGACTGGCTCATTGGTCCAGAGCACCAGCAGGTCCCAGATCTCGGGACAAGACCAGGATGGGGCATGCTTCCTGGTGCCCCATGGTGCTTCAGGGAGCCCTCTCCTGCGTCTTGGGGGCAGACAGGAGGATCTCAGGCAGCCTGAGCCATTTTTAATGGCAGCTGGGTGTGACTGCCAGAGTGTACTGATGGCCGCAGTGCAGAAGCCACATCTTCAGCTTCCTGCCTGGCACTTCTGGGGTTGACTGCTCCTTTAAGCACAGCCAGAGACTGCAGCCATAGAGCTGTGACTGTGGTAGGGAGTGTGCCTCCAGGTTCCGGCAGGCCAGCATCATGGAGGACATCAGGGTCAACAGAAGGAGACCGCGAACATCTACGTGGCACTTTTGTTGACCATGGACAGAGGTGTCACACTTCAACAAGGAAAGGTATAACTCTGTCAGTGGTCATGTCCACTTCAGTCAGAAAACTCCTGACAATGTGCATTTGTCGTGTGACCGCTCAGT
The DNA here is from genome assembly GCF_033958435.1 of Carettochelys insculpta. NCBI lineage: Eukaryota > Metazoa > Chordata > Testudines > Carettochelyidae > Carettochelys > Carettochelys insculpta. The sequence goes on along the minus strand of NC_134137.1, from coordinate 101,331,326 downwards.
GAGTTTTGTTAACAAAACCATCTTGTGTAGACAGAGCCAGAGTGATTATGGCTGGAATCTTTAAAGCAGCCTAAGGGAATTAAGTACTTAAATCCTATATAGTTTCTTCAGGAGCTGGGTATTCATCTCCATGAAGTTCTTTTGAAAACTAATGCCTACTAAACTAATGAATGAACTAATGTTCCAGATTACAGTAGATAGTACAAATCAGTATGCATACAGCTACTTCAGTGGATCTACATCAGTTTATATCATCTGAATAGCTCAATAAGGACACTAAAGAGATGTATATTACAATCCACTTCCACTTGTTACAAACTATAAGAATGACACAATCCAGTACATTATTATGGAGCTGCGGTTCCAAACCCATCACATTTTGTTCCAGTTTTTAGAACCCTGCCAATCTGCACATATCTGTTTTATATTCCTGGGAATCCACATCCCCAGATGTGGACACAGATATCTGTGACTCATTTTTGCAGATTCAGAGGTAGATATGAATTCAAATTTTGTATGTAAAACCCTTCAAATTTGTGAATCTCCACTTTATATACATTGGTATCCACATCCACAGATGTGAATATGCACAGTTCATTTTTGCAAGTATGGATGTGGATGCGGATGCGAATGTTATGTCTAGATGGGTCAGTAAAAATCCTTTTCTAATTTTGCTTTATAGTCGTCAAAGTATTTTCCAACTCCAGGTATTCCCTTGTAGAGTTTTGCACTCTTTTATACTGCAAGGTCCTTTAGGCAAGAAGTCATTTAGAATATGCTTGCATCAGGTTGGTTTCATTATTATGTGATATTTCAATATCAAAAAAAATAATCACTAGAGAAGGGGAGGGGCTTTGGAAATAGCATTGGTTTATAGGTTCACAGAGCCAAAATTTCCATGATCTTTATTTTTGTAGATGAAAAATTGCATGCAAAATCATACATATGAATTTTGTAAATGTTATCCTTGAAGGAGTGAATTATAAAATACATATTCTACATCTTCAAATTATGGTTGCTGTTTGTTCCCTTGCCCTTTTGTGTATACTACTGTGTGTGCACAGATTTGTGCACATATAACATGAACATATATAAGATATTCTTACATGAAAATTGTGTGAAAATCAGATAAATGTGCTATGTGTATAAACATCCAAACCCTCTGTCCCATTCCATGTGCTTTGCTTTTTTGCAGAATAAGAGGCTGAACAGCTGTCTTAAACAGCTGCAAATTGCCCTTCCATAGGGAAAGTTCCCAGGGAAAGGCAGTATAGTCACCTATATTCCAACTGCTCCTGCCAACTATTGGTGCACAGGCTGTTCAAGAGATGTGACTGGATTAACAGAACACTCTGTAAAAGTCTTTTTACTGCTGGCATAGATAGGGCTGTTGCTCTAACTTGTGCTTCCCAGATTATGGGGGAAAAGTTTGCATTTACCAAAAAATCTGACAACTTTCCTTTCCTCATATTATTCAGAATGCCATAACACATTAATTCTCTCCTGCATTCGAGTTTCACCTGAGTGCTGCCCCACTCAAAAAACACATATATTGAAGAAATCTTTGATCTCATATCAAAGCCAACAGGACTTCTTGGATCCAGCAAGTATTCATTGCACTTTAAAGAGAACACAACAAAAGGTAACAGTATTCTATGGAACCTGAGGATGATAAAAGGACTAAACATAGTGAAAGTTTCAGTGCACATAAATCCATCTGATGTCAAACTTCTTTATCGGTCAGTATACAAGCAATCTTCTTTTATAACGATCACAGTGATTCTTGTCACATACTGTATTATAGCTAACAAACAATACATGCTTCTAACCAGGAACTCTTGATTTTATTTTCCAGATGGAGAGACGGTCATCACCACAGAGAATTACTTAAACAGTAGAGCTGTAGCTAAGAAGACTTGATCTGAAAGGGACACAGCATATCAAGTTACAGAAACCTGGCACACTAGGTCTGGTGTGAGATCTGAAGCCTGAATTACAGTCAGTAAAGTGAGACCAGGAACCAAAGTCTGGGCACATAGGAAAGCAGACGCTTATGAGATTACTCTTGGATATGTGACCTTGGCAATGGTATAACCGCTGTTCAGTGAAGGAGCAGAAAAAAGGCATGTGTGTGAACACACTCCAAAAGATCAGCATGGTATCTCTCGACTAAACACAAGATGACAGGGTTTGACAGAAGCAATGAAGAGGGATGCTTTGCTCAATCACCTAGAGAACTGATCCAGCGGTGAGGGGAGGAGGCCAGCAGTGTGGCCCAGGTAGTGCTGAGAGCTTACTGCATTTGGCCCTGCTCATTGCACACTTGGCCCCACCCCTTCTGTTCTTGGTCCCGTCCCTTCCAGGGCACAGAGCCAGCTCCCCTTCCCACAATACTCCTGGGCTCATGGTGGCTATCAGCACTGCTGCTGAGCCACTCCTTGCCACTGAGCACTCCGAAGTGAGTGCACCTATAAACATGGAGCCAAGATGCTTATATTGTGCTTTGCATGCAATGAACCTTGCCCAAGAGTCTTTTCCACCAAACTATGCCTGTGGTATTTCTTTACAAATAACATTCGGGCCTGCTGGATTAGCGAGACACATTCTCTTAATTGCATAGGAGTTGAAGGAACATTGAACTACTGAAACAGCTGAAAGCAACCCTTGGATAGAGTTACCATGACAACAATATTCTAGCATTTACCACTTAACAGTATGAGTGTGACTTCAAGCACAAGCATCAAGTGACTGCCTGAGGGACACTTTTCCCTGTCAGTTGTGTGCTTGTGTGGCTGTATGGGTGAGAATCAAATGCCACCAAGCTAATTGTCAGACCTTCCACAGCTCTGATTTTTTTTTTTTGTTTCTACAATCATGCACATTTATAATGCTTCGGTGCACATAAAATTATTCCACACATAGATGGAAAAAATTAGAAGAAACATTGATGGGAGCCCCATTTATTATTTCTATTATGGTAAGACCTGAGTATTCCAATTGCAAACCAGAACCTCATTATGTCAAGCACTGTAAAAAGGAACAAAACTACAATTCTTTTGCTAAATGTATACAGACTAAGTCTAAGACAGGACATAACAGATAGATACAGATTGCTGAAAAAGTACAAGGAACCAGAATCCCTCAGCATGACAGGTTGTCTCCACACACCAACAGCTTAGCTCTCATTAATTTTTTGGAGTCATCATGGGAATGGAGAGCTTTATGGAAACACCTGAAGGAGGAAAATGAAGTGGAGCCATTGATATTTATGGGGAGGACCTCCCAGTCACGAGGGTCACCACAGGACAATGCACAACAATGCTTGATGGAAAAACAATTACAAACAAGCAAATAGAAGTTATTTTCATGGCCTACTCAGAGGTGGAAACTGAGCTTTTAATAGTGAAATAGCGATAATAGGTATAGTAAAGGATAGGTCCTGAGGGGCCCTCAACACAAACAACAGAAACTCATTTGCTATGATAGAGAACAGAGGCAGACTGAAAGAGAGAATGACTGACAAAATAACAGTTTAGGCAAATAATCTGTGTGGCAGCCTTCTGAATAGATACAAACAGAAGAAGACAGCAGAGTCCAGATAAAAGGATATTGCAGTACTTGAAATGCAAGATGATTGGATGAGAATTGTCACTGTGTGGATGGATTGGATAGGATGCATTGTAGAGGTGTGTTGCAGAAAGAATCTTAAAGATATGGACATTGATTTGGGCCTTCATGACAGGCAGGATGATGATGTTGTCTACCAGGACTGAGAAAGGAGGTGGCAGAGAAGGAGTTGGGAGAGATACTAACAACGTTTTTTTAGCCATGTTGAGATTGAGTTGACACCATGATAGTCACAAGAAGAGGTCAGTAAGAAAAAATGAGATTATAGTTTGGACAGAAGGAGATGGGTCAGGAGTGGAAAGATAAACCTTCCCATGTCAACATATATAATTTAATTTTAATTTAACTTTGCATTTGTGAACAAAGGTGTAACCAGAAGATAAAGGGATCAAAACTAAATCTTTTTGGAACTGCCACAGAAATGTGTATATTGGAAGAAGAGCAGTTCCAGAAGCAATTAGAAAAGTAGGGGGACAACTAGGAAAAGACAGACTCAGAGCCAAAGGAGGATAACATTACAAGAAGAGCATGGTCAACTGTCTCGAAGGTGACTGACATGTCAAAGAGGATTAGGATGAAGTCCTAGTACTGAGATTTGGAAAAGAACAGGTTGTAATAACAGTTTTTGAGTACCTAAAAGGTTGTTACAAGGAGGAGGGAGAAAAATTATTCTCCTTAACTCCTAATGATAGGATAAGAAGCAATGGCCTTAAACTGAAGCAAGGAAAATGTAGGTTAGACATTAGGAAAAACTTCCTAACTGTCAGGATGCTCAAGCACTGTAACAAATTGCCTAGGGAGGTTATGAAATCTCCATCATTGGAGATTTTTAAGTGAGGGTTAGACAAACACCCCATCAAGGATGGTCTGGATGGTGCTTGGTCCTGCCATGAGTGCGGGGGACTGTACTTGAGATCTTCTTGAGGTTCCTTCAAGTTCTATGATTTCATTCTTCTATTATTTGAAATTTTGGTGAGAGCAGGTTCTGATCTTTTATAGATGGGTGAGTCAGCTGCTCAGAGAAAACCTCAATATTCCCACATACTTCATGTATTTTAGCCATCTGAAAGAAAATGGCCATTCTCCCCTCTCATTGTTCAGATCCCCTGCAATCATAACAGCACTGTTCGATGTTGGACTACATTTAAATGGGCAAGGGAACTTTTAGTGCATACCAGGAGGGTTCACAATGCCACCTTGGTGCATGGCATGCTGTTGTACCCTAGATTTAAATCTCAGATGATTCACAGAAGACCATAGTGAAACAGTTGAGTGTTCCAGGAAAGTAATATATTTGGGAATACTTCACCAAAGCGATGGACTTTTTAATCTGCCTGGTTTCTGAGGTTTATACCAACTGGTTTCATGGGGTTTCTTAGATGTAAAATCTCTGAATAAGCTAAATGTTTTTGTTCTGGAAAAAGAAGGATTACACTTATATCTGTAGAATATAGTGCTACACTTCAGAGAATATTGGGTTGCAAAACCATGTGATGAGAGAGCCTCACTTCAAGAAACATAAGGGCTTCTTCATCATTTCCTGCTATCAGAGAAGCACCATCATTTGCAAGGCAATGTTGGCTACCCAGAACTTCACCATTTGAAAGCTTGCACTGCTGAAAAACAAGGCAATTCATTTTATGTAACTCGTAGAGATAGTGAACAACACTGGAGGTATAAAGTGGAAAAAGCATCTGAAATGAATCATATAGAGGAAAATGTGAAATTACAATCCACTGCAGGGCTCAGAAGTTACGTCTCCATTGAATTGGACTTATTAACTATGTAAGCATACAGAACTATGAACTGGAAGCCGAATTCTGCAGCTCTTACATTTGCTAAGTAGTTCTTATTCATGCAAGTACTCTCATTAACTTCAAATGACTCACAGTGTAAGTACACTCAACATGCAGTAGGATGGAGGATCATACTCTCTAAAATCAATTTTAAATGACGTCTATGTATATCACACAAGACAATAGTTTGGATGGTTTAATGGGCTGGATGGAATGAAAATTGTATTTTTAAAACATTACATTGAAGCTTTAGAATTAAAAGAGGCCAACCCAAAAATAAACAATGAAAAGAGTGTTGTATAGTTAATAAAGAATCTTTACTAGCATACATAAACATTTAATTGCATGTTAATTTCTTGTTTCTAGTCAAATATTTTATTGGATCTTATCAAAATGTGAGGTATGTGGGACAGTTTTTCATATCTTTGTTTTTATTTATAGATTTAAAAAGCTTAAAAAAATCCCACCACACCATTTACCAATTCTCATCTTTCCAAAAGAGTTGCTGGATTTTTTTTCATTAAAAAAAATGGTTTGTGTTGGACATACACATTTCTCAATTACAAATATGATAGACAAATGAGAAGTAAAAAATAAACAGATAACTCCTTTCCCCTCTTTTCACCATGTTCTTTAGAGATTTGGCGTAATACAGACACATTTGCACTGGATACAGTATAGAAACTCAAAATGAACTGGGGGACTTCCTCAGATGCTAGGGAGAAGAAGCAGCAAAACAATCCCCTTCCAGCTACTGGGATGCTGCTCTGCAGCTTGGTGACTTTCTGAGTGAATGTGGCAAGGGAGGCAGCTTTTGATGAGCAATCCAGAGCTCCCTTTCTATCATCATGTTTCTAACTCACTCAGCTGTGATCCCTGGCAGCCAAATCTCCATACGGAGCAGAAACTGCCTCCCTGGCCAGGTTCTCTCAAGCGGCTACAGCGCTGCACAGCAAGGCATTACAAGTACCTCCCTCCCACTCTCCGCCCGGGCTCTGTCCCCGATTAGAGAAACTAGTGAGATGTGTTGATGGAATAGGCGGTGGGAAGGTGTGGCAGGAAGGCCGAGCAGCCCTGCTGCTGGTCACATAGCCCTAGGGTAGGTGCCGGGGATGGGTTGACTGCTGGGAGCCACACATTGGATTGTGCTCCCCAGTATAGGCAGGCAATGCTTATTTCTGGGCACATACATCTTTTTCATGTTGCATTGGCAGGTTCATTAAATAAATAAGACTCTGGTTTTTGTGTGTCATATTAGCTCTTTTTAACTTTACGTTAATTTATCAACCTTGTATTTGTATGAAAGACTAGGATTATTTTATCTGATGCATTGGCAAATTGGCTGTATTCATGCAGTGCGTACTGACAAACAAGAGTTATTGGATTCGCTGTTCTTTACACTTTGGAACCTGAGAAACTATTTATTTTTCAGGATTGTTTAGGTTGATGGGAGACAGACCATTATTATAATGCTGAGTATTGTGAAAAATAAGGAGGGTGAGGGAGGTGCCTTGCTGTTTCTAATTCTTGGCTGTCACTTAGGTAAAATCAGCGTTTTTTTGTACTGGCACCTCTGCAGTGCCAGCCATGGGATTGGCGGGGAATGGAGGGAGGGGAACCAGCTGAGTACCAGCTCCTTTTCTTTTTCCTTTTTCCTTTTTTCTCTTTTTTAACAAAAAAGGCACTGTGTACACTATGCACCATAATATAACAATGCATTGAAATGCTTCAGAAGAAATGAGTGTCATTCTGACCCTTCCATTTATTGTAATGCTTTATGCATTTCTCAGTTTTGTCACAGCCCATCTTGAAGCACAAAATCCTCCACTTGAATGCAAGACACGGTTAACCTTCTGGAAGAAATTACTGAAGTATGTCTTAGAGAGATGCTAAGATTTAGGGCTCCATCTTGCAGCAGTTAGCAATGTAAGAAGACCCACTGACATCAGTGTACCATGTGCATCAGTGCAGCCTTCAAGACTGGCTTGTCAAAGAACACTACAGGAGGTTGCCCTGAGCCTGAACTCATATCAGGTTTTAGAAGATACATTTGTACATTTGAGATCACAACTGACCTCTCAAATGATTTCAAATAAAAGATGTAAAATAAACCCTCTTCAGAAATAGGGACGATTTGACAGGTTGTGTCACCTTAACTCAGCTGCACCTCAAACAAAGCAAAGTTGGTGCATAACTTCACCGTAACTGTGGTTATATTATGTCATCAGGTTTAGGAAGGGCTCCTCCAGTTACCATGCCCTTTACAATGGCAGCAACATTACATTTTGACTGGGACTACACAGAACCTCTCTCCCAGCAGCTCCATGCTAATGAGCAGCCTCACAATTGCAAATGGCTGCTCATTAGCATGGTCCTGTGGCTCATTAGCATAGCCACATGAGAGCTTGCTGTCGGCAGAGGGGGATGCCGGCAGTAAAGAGGCCGTGTGGACATGCCCCTGCCAGCACAAAGCCCCTCTGTCACCAGCCCCTGATGGCACCCCCTTCTGCCAAGAGCGAGCTCTCACACAGCTATGCTAATGAGCTGTAGGACCATGCTAATGAGCAACTATTTGCAATTGCAAGGTTGCTTATTAGCATGGAGCTCCTGGGAGAGCAGCTCTGCGTAGGCCCAGCCCACATTTAATGATTCTGCCATTATAAAGGCCATGGTAACTGCAGGAGTTCTTCCTAAAACTTGATGGCATAATACAACCAGTTTTATCACCTTTCACCCTCTCCTTCTTACTAGGACATAGAGAATCTGCAGTAAGAGATCCTGCCCTAAAGGATGGCTCTGTCCCAACCATGTGTGCTTCCGCACTTGTTGGCTTTCCCTCAGTCCTTGGTTGAAAAACTGCTCTTCAACCTTTTTAATTTTAAGTGCCAGCAATCTGGTTCCATTTTGGTTTGGGCGGAGCCCATCCTTCCTGCGTAGGCCCATCCTTTCTGTATGAAGACAGTCCCTAAGTGGTACAAAGTTGGAGTTATTGGAGAAGATATTTTTAAGCTACCTGGAAGTGTTGGAATTCATCAGTAGCTTGAAAGGATGAGCCACTGGAGAGATTCCTAGCATTCTGTGTGTTTATTAGCACAGCTTGTGAGCAGTTAGTTGCATCTTTTCTGTCCCTATTGCACCTTTCATATTTTTGTAGCTCTGATTCCACTGTGAGAATTTTTAAGAATGGCTGAGGCCATATGTCCTTTCAGTGATGGTGTCGTGCCTGCAATGGATGATCATACACATGACTTTTCTGAGTGGAAAGTATGCAACCTGTTGATGTTCTATGTTTCTACCCTTCATTAACCAGACAGACAACAATCGAAGAAGAATCTTACTTACTACAGTAATTACTCTTTCTTTTCTTGCCCACACTCTCACTTCAGCTGCCTATGGAAACTTTCACCTGATGGCTCTATAGCTCTCATGTTGGCTGGGCTCACATTAATAGTTTCACAGGCTTCTGACCAGTGCTTTTTTTCTACTGGAACCCCACATAACGTCATTTTGGCACCTATTTTCCCTGGGCAGGGCAGGGCACCGTGCTGGGAGTGGCTCTGGGAGGTATGCACATGGCCGCACCACGCGAGAAGCCACTCTGGGTGGCTCATGAATGGCCAGACCAGACCCCGTGGGGAGCCACTCTGGGGAGGAGAGGAGAGGAGAGGACTCACCGGCTGCTCCTGTGTGAGGTAGGTAGGGGGGAGAGTTTGTGGTGGCAGGGGGGTAAAGTCTGGGGATGGGGGGGCAGTTTGAGTCTGTGGAGGGTTAAGTCTGGGGGCAGAGGGAAGTTTGATGCTGGGGGACTGAGGCTGGGGGGCGGGTCGGAGCCAGTTTCAGGCTGTGGAGGGATTAAGCCTGGGGAGAGGGAGCAGTTTAAGGCTGCAGGGGTGGGGTGGTAAGCCTAGGGGCGGGGGGCAGTTTAAGGCTGTGAGGGATTAAGCTTGGGGCAGGGAGTAGGGGTTTGGGGCTGCAGTTGCAGGGTTAAGCCTGGGGACAGGAGCGGGGTGGTTTGGGGCTGTGAGGGGTTAAACCGCCTGTGGGTAGAAGGCGGGGGGGCAGTTGAGTTCTGGCACCCTTTTTTTCTAGAGAAAAAGCACTGCTTCTGAGTGGGGCTGTACGGCCACACAAAACTGATTGTCCAAAATAACACTCTCTTCACACTATAACTCCCCTTGCTCATTAGGACTCGCAGTCCCCATACAAGGAGAAAGAGGAACGAGGTTAAAATTAGATACCTGAATATGGCTGGATAGTTCCTTTACATCCACAGATCACTGTTGCAGATGAGGATGCACTGGACTCTATTTGTAACTTCAGGAAAAGGCAGGGAGAGATGAAGATAAAACATAAAAGACAGCTGCAGTCTAATATTGAATATCACAGTATCTATGTGACACTCCAACCCATGCACTGTGGTAAGAACTGACCCACAGTGCACATTGGGGCCTGTGACTGTACAGCTATCCCCATTCATTTGCTAGCAGCTCCCATATCAGACTGATTACAATTTCTAAGCATGCTGCCCTGCTAATAAATAGTGGTTTATTAGCAGCTGAGATGTCTTCTGTAATGGTCCCACTATTGGGAGAGCCAAAAAGACTATCCTTAGTAAAGTGCCAAAAGTCAAGGTGCTCTGGAAAGTTTTTGGACCTTACATAACTCTTTTGTATTAAATTCTCTCACCCCTTTTGAGATGATCACCAAGGGAGTTTTCCAGAATAAACTTTGAAAGCCTGCTGCTGTTTATCTCTTCTTCACTTATCTCCTTTGCACAGTTCAGGCAACATGTTAACTTGCAGAGAGATCCTTAAACAGTCCCTCTAGCTTCTCCAGACAGCTCTCAAAGAAAGAAAAGCCAAATAAAAGCAACAGCAGCAATTTCATTTCAATTACTTAGTTTTCCTGCCATTCTTTCTAGGACAGGTAGGCTGCTTTTGGAAATCTGTTCCATGTCCTGCGGCTTGCTCTTGGTGACAGATCATTAAATGCTTCCTGTGCTCTCACCGTGGGGAGCAATAAGGTTTAGTAATAGGAGTGAGATTGTTATGTCACTATCACTATCAGTTGTTTGTGTCTGATACTAATCCAAGCTATAGTAGGCAAACAACACCAAATGCCTTTAACTCTCACACTTCCTGTTCCTAGCCCTAATAGCTGTCTTCCACCTCTTCTCAGCTGCCTGGGTTCATTACCAGACTAGTTTTCCCATATAAATCATAATATTAGTTCCAAACCTCTTTGTAACATACAGGGCCTGGTCCAATGCCCACTGATGCCAGGGGAGATCTCTCCATTTGGACCAGGCCATTAAGTGGATGTTTACAGATTCCCATTACTTCAATTATATTTAACCTAAACCAAAGCTGATTTCCATCTTGTTGATTAGCGTTACATCGGCTTTATCACCTTCCATTGAGAGTGTAAATGAAGTTGAGATTGAGGAACAAGAAAAAAATAATGCAGTATTGTAGTGAAAACAGGTACCAATCAAATTTAAATATATGTATGCTGAATTTGCTACGTGTCTAGAGATGTTATGTCAGTCTGCAGTAATCACTAAGGCTGGGTTTACATGTGCCCCTTCCTTTCAAAAGGGGCATGTTAATGAGCGGGTTCGAAAGATGCTAATGAGGCTGTGCAATAAATATGCAGCGCTTCACTGTCACAATGGCGGCCACAGTGATTCGAAAGTGCAGCTTTTTGAATTATGTGCCACCCATGGAGACAGGACCTTTCAAAAGGACCCACCCAGTTTTCAAAAGCCCTTCTTCCTAAAAAGAATGGGGCACTTTTTAAATGAAAACTTGCCAAGATGTTCAAGTATCATACGCAAATTTTTAGACCAAACTTTTATATGCCTCTCTTGAGATGACTTGTATTTAATGAAAAGAAAAAAAAAGGAAAAACAAAACAAAAAAACCCAAACGTAATTTGCTTGAAAAATAATGATATATCTTTCAATAGAAATGATGAGTGGATAATCTAATACGCAATTACATATTCCTACCATGGACACTGTGTACTAGGTACTGTTATACTTTTGTAGTTTCTGTATCAAGTATAATGAGCACATTAATGTACAAAAAACCCTTGTTTTAAAAAGGCAGGAATAGACTTTTATAGACTTATATGCATAGAACTGTATTTCACTTGCATCTAAGTTTTGCTTTGATGAGTGCATATCATAAAAGACTCATTTACGCATTTTTTGTTGTTCCTGGTTTCCAAAATGGCTGCCCTTGCAAGTCCTCCCTGGAGAAGCTTGGTGGACTCACCTTTGCTGCTTTTTCCCTCTTAGCTCACTTCTTCTTGGTGAAGGATGTAGTAGGGCAATGGACCCACCTCACAGGGATCTCTGAAGGTCAAATACACCCCATTATAGCACCTAGACCATTTATTGCAAAACAAACAAACAAGACAAACAAGACATAGGCCTTTACAACCTTTAATCAGCTTCTACCTCTAAACTATGTGGAATTGTGGCTGGCCCTATGATGAAGATTCCCTTTTTGTCACACCAGGGGTGTGTCTACACTGGCCCCTCCCTTTCAAAAGGGCATGTTAATGACGGAGTTTGGAAAATGCTAATAAGGCACTAACATGAATATGCAGTGCCTAATTAGCATAATTGCAGACACACATGAATTGAAAGTGCCGCTTTCAAAACACACACCACCCGTGTAGTCGGGGGCCTAAGAAAAGGACCCCCTGATTTTGAAAGACCCTTCTTCTTATTTTAAAGGAGCCTTTTCCAAATAAGCTCACATTTTAGTGAAAGTAAATGTGCTTCTGCACCACCATACTTAGCAAGCTTCATTATAAAAATAACACTAAATAAATTTATACAAATAATTTCACAATGATGCCACCAAGGTATTTGTGCTTGCCTGTTTTTGTTGAGCCAAGAAAAAAACCTCAGTGCAATTAGTACCTGCTAATATGAATAGTAGTATGCCACCGTATTTAAGTAGTAACTGTATCTGAATGATAATTTTATATACTTTCACTTAGACTTACAAAATTTAAGAATTATAGGTTGAAAAATTCAGTCCTTATACTTTATTGATAATTATCCTTAGCTGTTTATTCAATTCCCCCGCAAGAATTAATCAACATTAAAGAACACAAAAAGTCCAATTCGCTTAAAATTAACTACCTTCATCTGTCCCTAGGAACCTGACCGGGAGAAATACAATTCTAGTTTGCTAGTTAACCTAGAGCAATAGTTTGTGTCAGAAAGACAACTCAATTATTCTAGATCAGCTATTTCCACTATTTGCCCTTGAGTCGTGACTGCAGCCTTACTGAGTTCCACTGACTTTCTGGATACAGGGGACTTCATGGTTGAACCACCCCCTTATATAAATAAGAATATCCATCATAGTCGTACTAATGCACAGTATGGCTGCAACCTTCCTCAGGGGACTCTTTGGCAACTGTGAGTCACTACACCACTCTGCACCATCCTGCCCGTCACACCCCAGTTACATGACTTCTTCCCTACAACACACCATAGCACTTATTTTTGCTGGATGCGCAGGAGCTTGGTAATGGTGTAAAGTCAAACTCTGCCTGCTGAGTCTGCAAATGCTTATGACACAGTGCTTTGTGTTTCAAGATCCACACAGCAGTTAACTTTGAACTGGGTAGCCACAACACTGGCTACTGCTCGCCAGCATGATCTACCTGTTGCTGACAACACTGTTGCCTTGCTTTAATTTCTGCTTCAGTGTCTCTTTGAAACATTTCTTCTGGTTGTCTGCTGTGTAGTTACTCACTTTCAATTCACCATTGAAATGGATGGCACCCAGCGAGTGATTTGGCATTCTGGTGCCATCCATTCTCAATGCACGACCAGCCCATGATAACTGGTTTTGATCTTTTGAGTGACTACGTTTCAGAAGCTTACTATCGGTAACTTTATCCTGCCATCTGACAGAGCATGTCATGCAGATATCAGAAATGGACCTTGTCAGGAGACTTAATGTGATGCTTGAAGCAGTTCCTGCTTGCACACTCAAGTTGGACAGAATAGCTGCTTTATAGTCTTCTAACTTGGTTTGAAGTTCAGTATCATGTGGCTGCCAGAGTCTGCCTGATAGCTCACCAAATAATGAACTGGCTTTGTGGATACAACTTTCAGCTCCTTATTTATGGTAACCTTATTTGATAATATACTGCCAGGGCAGCAGAAATCTGCAACAGCATTCATTCATGGTGATTTTGGGTTTGTGTACGGTTTTCTCTGTACCAAAATTCTTTCTTTTTTGCAGATTGATTGCCAGCCTGTATTTTTCTTCAGACTCTGCAAATCTGTAAGTAATCAATTGTATGTCTTCTAGAGCATGTACCTCTAGAACACTGTAGCAGCATACAACAGCTCATGAACAATTGTTTCAAGAACTCTCATTGGAAGATCATGGTGTTTTCAGATAAAATCACTTTTCAAAGGATCAGAAGCATATCTTGATGTCATCATGGAACTTTCTTGGAGAAACCCAGAAAGCTGCATAAAAGAGATTAAACAAAAATGAAGCAATAACACCTCTGCTTAATATGATTAGTAGTAGGAAATTGGTCAGGCAAAACATTACTTATGCAGACTCCTCCAAGCTTTCCATCAGAATGCTGATGAATTTTTTTGGACAACCAAAGATATGCAAAAATTGCCAAATCCCAGGTCTACTGAAGATTTCATATGTTTTAGCTAACTTAATAAAGAAAGTTCTCTGCCCTTCTCCAGCATCTAACAGGCTACACATAACAGCTACATCTACACTAGCAGCTAAAGTTGAAAAATCTGGCCCTCTTTCAAAACTGTATGGGGAGCATCTACACCTAAAACATGCCCTTTTGAAAGAAAATTGGAGGAAAGTGGTCAGCTTTCAAATGCGATCCCCCAATCCCATATTAGGAAGAGCGCTTCTTTTCAAAATACTCTTTTGAAAGAGAGTGTATGTAAGTGTTTCACAGTCTGCCCTTTTGAAAGAGAAGTGTTCCATGGCACTGGCCATCGAAGACTGCAGAAATGCCCTGCACATCGGCAGCGGAGCTCTATAGTGTGTGCATCCAGCTGCATTTAAAGCTCCACAGTCCCACAAAGCCCTTTTCAGGAAGCTGAGAGTGTGCTTGCAGAAGCCAAAGCATAAGTTCCTGCAGCACGCCTCGCGGCCATCCTCTGAAGAGTGACCTGCAGTGATGGCCGGCAGCCAGTCTCTGTGGCAGTCCCAGACCCCCACTTCAAGCCATCACAGGGCTCTCAGGAAGTAGACCGGTCCCTGGAAAAACGGGCATCTACCTGGACTGAGCTGGAGCTGAGGGACATGCTTAGGCTCTGGAAGGAAGAGGAGGTACTGAAGGAGATGCGGGGGGTGGGGGGGGGTAAGTGGCAAAATGTGGCTGCCTTTTCCCACCTCTCAAAACTGCTGGCAATCCAAGGCCACCCTGAATGCAACCCCGACCAGATCGCTAGTAAGGTAAAGGAGCTGTGGCAGGATTACTGCCATGCCAGGGACTTTGTTGCACACTCAGAGCTCCACTGCCTTCCGGAACCTAGGGAAAGATCTTCCCCACCATCCTTCCTGTACATGGTGGAGGAGGAGGTACACCCTGTGGCTGAGGAGGGGCCTGGACCAGCAAACCACTCCATAGTGATGGACACTGAACCAGCCACTGAGGTCTCCAGAGATGAGGGAGACCTCATTATCAACATTTCATCCCAGATGTCGAGCCAGGCGATGGACAGATGGACATCAACCTGCCTTGTGGAGATACCTTCCAGTAAGTACAAGGAAGAGCACACACCCAGCTTGTGGGGTGCAGGCACCATAGCCACCAGCATCCCCACCACACACCCAGTGTTCCCAGGTGAGACACAGCACAGGTGGCTGTGGCTCCCATTATATCACAGTGGCTGCTGGCAACATTCAGCAATGGCACCCTGGTGACAGCACCATAAACCGCTTGCATGGGGAAGTGTGGACGGGGCAGGACCGCAAGTTGGGAACAGCCCATATAGCTCGGGAACCCCATGGCAAACATGATGCACCAAGGCTGGAGTAGGGGAGATGCCCACATGGGGTTGGAGGGTATGTCCATGATGCAGTAACTAAGGACTGCCTGTGTCTTCCTACCCTTTCTTGAAGCCACACTGCAGGAGGGCTGGAGAGCCTCAACCCTTCAATGTTACCAGAGAGCCAGGAGGAGGAGGAGGGGGAACATTCCTCACTCAGCAGCATGAGATTCCCAAAGGAGGAGGGTGTGACGGCCTGCCAGTGCTAATGAAGGAACCCGTTGACTGGTGGAGGTTGTGACCATGGCCACTCTGCATGGCAGAGCAAGGTGTGATCTGACTTGCTGGGACACCTGAGGGATGTCATGGTGGTCACAAGGGAGCACACTCACTCCCACTCCCACCCATGACTCTCCCACTGCACACCCTCCCAAGCAGGCCCCTTCCTGTGCTCCTGCTGTCAGTGTCAGGCTGAGCCTGCTCCTGCTGGATCCCTTCATGGCCCTACCTCCCTGTGCTGCCTGCCCCTTCACAGCCTGACTGGGGACCTCAGACCTGCCCCAGAGTAGCACCCCCAATCTGCTCTCCTGATTTGAGGTCCTCCCTTCCACCTCCCATAATAGTATATCCCTTTTCCTTCCAGGCTAAGGTCCCAACTTCACCCCATCCCAGCTGAGGTCTCCCCTTTCCACACTACCAGTTCATTTCCCCCCCACACCTGGCTTAATCCACACCCCCACTCCCAGTTAAGGTCACCTCCTTCCCTCCCCCATAATAGTTCCCCCCCTCCTCTCCTGGTTACAGTCCCAAACTCCTCCCCCATCACCGGTAAAGTCTCCCCCTCCCCACTACCAGTTATGTCCCCCCCCACAAGTTTAGGTCCCCCTATCTCTAATTGCAGTTCAGGTCCACCTCCATTTTCATGATTCCCCATCTAGGCCACCCTTGTACCAATTTTGCCCCGGCTGTCCAGTACAGTTCCTTCTTGTTATATTTGTAAACCACACAGTTTGCATTAATCTATAAACCTTTATTTTTGAATCATCCCTGTGGCCCATGCTTTTGGTGGAGTGATGGTGGGTGTGGGTGTGTGTGCGAGGTGGGGTTATGGTTGGGGGATGGTGAGGGGTGTCTGTGGGGTGGGGGATCCTGCATGTGGTGACTGTGGGTGGTGGCCACTGTTGCTCTGGTGCAAATCTCTCCTGAAGTGCCCCTGAACACGGATCCACTTCCATTGTGCCTGGAGGCTTTGGGCAGAGACAAGCTGTATGAGGCTGGGACTATACTCTGCCATCCACCATGGAGGGAACACCTCACCCTTGAGTTCCACAATGTTATGGAGGACACAACAAGCCCCCCACCACCTGGGGGACATTCTGTAGTCCACCCTCCAGATGCATGAGGAGGCACTGCTCCAGCCCTTCAGATGACTGAAGGCCCACTCCACCACATTTTGGGCCTGGTTGAGGTGAGTGCTAAATGCCAACTCTGGGTGG
Source organism: Carettochelys insculpta (assembly GCF_033958435.1). NCBI lineage: Eukaryota > Metazoa > Chordata > Testudines > Carettochelyidae > Carettochelys > Carettochelys insculpta. The sequence continues at coordinate 101,314,392 of NC_134137.1, read as the reverse complement.
GGTTGGGGTGGTTGGCATAGGGATGCATCAGCTAGGGCAGTAGGGGATAGGCGGCATCCATCACCAGGTAGGGGGCATTGGCACATCCCAGACCCTGATCTCACAACAGAGGACATTTGTCCAGGCTTCCATGTGGCAGCAGAGCCTCAGAATACAGAACACATGAGCAATGTGTGTCCATCCTACCCAGTGCACATAAATGTCCATGAAGCAGCCCTTGCTGGGACTCAAAAGACACTGGTTCAATTTTCTACTCATCCACAGGTTTAGCTTGCTCCCTCAATTCCCATCGGTGAAATGGAATAACGCTTCCCTACCTTACATAGTTGTGCAGATAAATACTTTAGATTGACAGCTGGGGGACTAATACAGCTTAGCTGTGCTCATAGGGGAGCAGAGCTGCATGCTACCCAGTGCATCTCCATGCGGCTGATAGGAGGAGCCTTTTCTGAGAGGTTTGCTGAAAAATAAGTGCAATTTGCCATGCCAATATGCAACCACAGACCAGCAAAGGCAACATTACCAGGGTGTGATGAGGCACTGCTTAGTATCTGAAGTCACATCTAAAAATCATAAGTGCCCGATGACAATGTTGTGGCATGGGGAATGTAGCTCGCCATCAGATAAAGCTATTGACACCTCATTCTACATGAGATGAAGGTCTGGGATACATAGGCCCCTGGATTATTTTGGATAATCCAAATGGTGTATGAACCATGATTTGGTCACTGGCATTCATGGGAGCATGGCTCCTTACATCACCTCAGGAAAGACAACCTGTCAGAAAATTCCCCACTGCCTTGTGGATAGGTTTGGGAGATCCAAAGTCTGTGGGAGTAAAGCCAGACTGAAAATCAAGAGTGGAGACCCTAAGGCATTTAGCAGGGAGTATTCGTCCTACCTGCTTTCCTGTATCTCCTTGTAGTCACCTCAGTTCCAAATGTACTGACTCCTGCCTTTTCTTTGGATTCAGCTGTGAAGACCGGGGGGGGGGAATAATGCTGCTTGGGCAATGAAGTTGCTCCAAACACAAGCCCAGGCAATGAAGCAAGCAAGAAGATACCAAATAGAGAGGACACTCCATCCTTGCTGATAGCATGGCAACAACCCAGGAAGTGGCAGTTATGGGTTATAATCCCTCTTCAGTTGGTGAAGGGGATGCCACGGGTCACTGTCATTGGTGGAAGGAGTCATTGAGCTCCCCTTGTCAGCTACTGCCTGCCTCAAACCAGGCAGCCCCGGTCAATAAGGTGCTGATCCACAACATCTGCCTCCCTCTTTGGGTGCATGGGGATAGACCAAAAATCGAAAAGTAGATGTAAATGACATATCCTCCATAAAACAAAATAATAAATCAGCTTGCCTCCAGCTTAGCAGCTGGAATGTGTGGACCATGTGTCCAGGACTTGAATCTGCCTATGACCTTATGAACACGGACTCAATATGCAAAACAGCAGTCATAGACCACCAGCTACACAAATGGAACATCAACATTGCTGATCTCCAGGAAACCAGGCTGGCAGATGCTGAGCTAGTGAAAGAAACCAGCTACCTTTTCTTCTGGAAAGCCTTGAGTTCAGAGGAACACCACCTCTATGAAGTTGGATTGCTATTCAGAACAATCTGCTGAAACTATCAATACACCCATAGCTGAACTGGAACAGATTACATCCTTGAAGCTCTGCATCAAGTCAGTATATGTCAACATCTTCAGTGCCTATGACCCATGTTGGTGTCATGCACCAAAGAAAAGGACCACTTTTATTATAATCTTCAGAAAGATATTGACTCCTTTGCAACTGTACATCCTTGGTGACTTCAATGCAAGAGTTGGATGTGACCATTAGTTCTGGCCCATCTGCATTGGTCATCAGGCATAAGGGTCTGGTGAGAGAGGGGTTTTTTGCTTGCAGGGGCACTTCCACACAGTCTCTTTACTGCCAGCACCCCCTCTGCTGAGACTGAGCTCTCATGCAGCTACGGTAATGAGCCATGGGACCATGCTAACGAATGGCCATTTGTAATTTTGAGGCTGCTCATTAGCATGGATCTGCAGGGAAAGCCGGGCCATGTAGACCTAGCCTATATGACAAAGAAATGCAGAAAGCCAAAGATCAATATCCTCAATACCATAGATGTGCTGAAATGCTCTGTCTTCGCAGATGATCTCACTTGCAAAATGAAACACAAACCTGACCAACAAACCATTGATGAATCACAGTCCATGCTAAGAGATGCAATGTACAAATGTTCCATGTCTGCCTTTGGAACAAGTAAATTCTCTAACAAAGCCTGAATCAATGAAAATGCAGAGATTCTTAGGCCTCTTCTTGAAACAAAAGACCACACACACACACACAAGACACTTCTGAATAACATAAAGTACCCATCACAAAGCACAAGAGATCAACTTCGACATTCAAGATCTGTTCTTCAGAGAGCATCCAGGTGGTGTGCGAACAAGTATATGTTCTAATAAAATAGGGTCGCAACACTTGCGAGGGTTCAGTGTTGAGAACTCTCATGAATGTTGAATTTTGCCAATATGTTTCAAATGGATCCCACAAAGTGGCAGCTACTGGTACTCCTGCCTGGATCCCTGGTGAGGCAGCAGCTGCCAGTGCCCCCACCTGGGCCTCGGCAAAGTGGCGGCCATTGGCACTCGTGCAGAGCCCCAGAAAAGCAGTAGCTGCCAGCTCTCCTGCCTACAGCTTTGGCAAAGTTGTGGCTGCCGGCACTCCTGCCTGGGGCCCCAGGGAGGCAGCAGCTGCTGGCACTCCTGCCCAGAGCCCCAGGAAAGTGTCAGGTGCTCACAAATAATTGATTTTGCAAACGTTAAAGTCACAACCTTGCTGTATTGAAAAAGCATCTGATTTGGGCAACCTGAAAACTATGTGTGATGGACTGAAGAAAGCACACAAACCAAAAATTACAAAAAGTGCCCTACTGAAGCATTTAAATGTACAGGTGATCCCAGAGAAAAAGCTGCAGATGGCAAGATAGGTGGACCACTACTCAAGTCTTTATTCCCACGAAGGTACAATACAACCTGAACTTGACAAGCTCATCCCAACTCTTCCAGAAATATCAGTGCTAGATGCAGAGCCTATGGAGGAGGAACTTTCTTAAGCTCTTGAAGCTCTCTTCTACGGAATAGCACCAGGAAACAACAGAATCCCAGCTGAAGTCCTAAAGGCAAACAAGGCTGTGCTCATCCCCTTCCTCTACGACTCACTCCTAAAAGTTTGGAGAGCAGGAGATATCCCACATGGCATGATGGGTGCAAACATCATCACTCTCTATAAAAACAAAGGTGACAAGGGTGACTGCAACAGCTACAGAGGCATCTCCTTATTGAACATCACAGGCAAAGCATTTGCCCATGTCATTCCCAAATGCCTGCAAAAACTCACAGATCAAGTTTATCTAGAAACATAATATGGTTTCAGGGCTGGCACGTCAATGATGGACATGATTTTCTCTCTTTGACAAATGCAGGAAAAATGCAGGGAACAAGGAAAGCCCTTACTCATAGCATTGGTGGACTTAAACAAAGGCGTTTGACACAGTTAGTAGATCAGAACTATAGAGAGTATTAATCAAAATTGGCTCTCCACTAACCCTACTCAAACTCATAACAAGCTTTCATGAAAACATGAAAGCAACAGTGCAATATGATGGACCTACATTGGAACCATTTGCTATGAACAAGGGAGTCAAACAAGGGTGTGTTCATGTCCCTACTCTCTTAGGCATATTCTTCTCAGTTCTACTAAATCATGCATTTCAAAACTCATGCAGCAACGTATTTCTCCACTCAAGATTAGATGGTTCTCTCTACAACCTGGCAAGACTCAAGGCCAAAACTAAGGTCAGGAAAGTCCTCATTAAGGAACTCCTCTTTGCGGATGATGCAGCTGTCATTGCTTATAATGAAGACACACTACAGTCACTGATGGATTCTCTGTCCAGAGCCTGCAAGTTGTTTTCCCTTGACAAAAGGATGAAGAAAACTGTTGGGGTCACGCAAGGTATACCTCAGCAACCCAATGTCCTTCTGGATAACAGCCCATTAGATGTGATTCAACAAAGCTGGTACCTTGGATCTACTGTCACCACAAACCTATCCATGGGTGAAGAACTGAACATCAGAATCCGGAAGGCAGCTATTATTTTTGGCAGAATTACAAAATGAGTATGGAATAATCCCAAGTGAACAGTGAAAACAGAGATATTAATCTACCGGACATGTGTATTGAGTATCCTGCTATATGGATCTGAGACCTGGACCACCTACCTGAACCAGGAGGAAAAATTGAACGGCTTCCATCTTTGTTTCCTCCACAGAATTATGAATACCTTCTGGAGAGATAAAGTTTCAAATGCAGATTTCCTGTCAAGATCAAGCATACCAAGCCTCTTAGCAATCATCAACAGCAGAAGACTATGTTGGTTTGGTCATGTGAGAAGAACGGGCAATGAACGTCTACCCAAAGAAATCCCCTTCTTTGAACTGCCATTTGGGGAAAGACTAAGAGGAAGATCAAAGCTAAGATTCAAGGATATATGCAAAAACACCATGAAAAAATTCAACATCGATCTAAATTCCTGGAAATCTACATCATCAGATCGAAATACCTGGTGATGGTTGCTATGACAGGGCACATCATCCTTCAATTGTATACGTGCAAGCCACTCAAATGAACTGATTCTCAGAAGGAAAAACTCTCATATATAAGAATTTGGAATTAGACTGACATACAGTTATTGCAATCGACCGTGCAAATCCAATATTGGATGGATAAGGCATGAGAGAAGCTGCAGATTCAAACACTGCCCATAGATCTTCACAGCCACTGCTAACCACCATCTCTCAAAATGAAAAGTGTTCGTATATGTCCTGGTTCTGTGTTCTGGGACACGGATGGGGATGTGCATCCCATCTAAGGCACCAAAGCAGATTGGGAAGCTGAACACAGTGAATCCCACAACATCCATGTCCACATCTCCGACACAGATGACTCTGTGCAGCCACATCACGTTGATGGTGTGCACGACCGCATCACGATGGGAGGGCCGGCATGCGATCTCATGAGGGTGTGACAGGGAATGACCAGGAATAAGATGCCCTACTCTTCTCCCCTCTCACTTCCAGCCACCTTTCCCCCACCCACCTCCCAATGCCTCCGCCAGCAGCCAAGGGTCCCCCTTGGCCAAGATCCACTTCGCCCTTCCTGTGCTGGGCATGTGACCTGAGCATATCTTATCTCCATTATGACAGCCCCCACAGTGGCCTTGTCCACTTCAAATTGGTGCCCCCACACTGCTACCTTCCAGACAGCAATCACCACCCATTTTTCAAGGGGTAGGGCAGGCCTTACGTGGCTGTTCTTGTGCCTCAAGGCAGGAGCAACCCAGTGAGAGAGCCACTGGACCATTTACTTGCTCATTCAGAAATTCTGTAGCTATCAAGTGTTGTCCCAGTCCCCCAGGATCACCTGCTCCCACCATTTTCAGCTGCTGAGGGAGTTCCAGAGGCACTGGGGAATATGGGATTCATGCTAGTGGGTTCCCATGTTGAGTAGCTCCAGGACCCCGGCCAAGGAGGATTGCCTATGTGAAGAGTTGGAGGGTGGTAGTGAGCAACATGGTGAAGTGGCCAACCATGGCATGGAGGATGGCCAGCTCGATGACAAGGAGCTGCTTGTCATCCATCAGGACAGGCTTCCATGCAGCGTCTTGTCCATGCAGGGACACTGAGAGGCTTGTAACAGATCTGTGGGTCTGAGCGGGTGCAGGCTGAGGGTGTTTGGGAGGGTCCCTTTTAGAAAGTGGCTGTATGTGGGCCCCAGAAGGGCTTGGCAGCCATGCAACCCCATCTGTAGCATTTTTTGGCCTATGTTTTTGAAAGAGAAGCCTTGGGTGTGTAGATGCTCCCTTTTGAAAGGGCAGAGTGCTCTTTTGAAAGAGCAGATTGAAAGGTCGATCTGCCTTTTGTGTGTAGATGGGCTCTTTCGAAAGAGGATTTTCCAGATGATATCATCTGAAAGATTGTCTTTTGAAAGAGCGCTGTAGTGTAGACATAGCTATCATGTCTGCAAGCCCTCACATTGACTTAAACCCAAATACACAATTAGCAATCTTATGTAGCAGGTGATCAAAGAGTACTGTAATGAGAACCATTCTCGTGATGGAAAGACATGAGATACTGCAACAGTAACTACAATCGGACTTTCTTTTCCTCTTGTATATGGTGGAAAGATTAGTGTCTTTGAAGCCCTGAAGTACATCTTCAGTACTCCGTATACTAAGAAATAGTCCATGCTTTTGCCTCTGCAGAATAGCATATCCTACTTGAACATTTCTGTCAGAAAGACATCAAATCTAGAAGCCCTGTCATCATTCCTGGCACTTATTGCAGTTCTGACTTTGTCAGAGAATGGGAATAAATAAAGGAATAAAAAAATAGATATTTCGAAGTTGCAGGCAAGTTAAAAATGCCTTCTTGCAGCTCCAGATCTGAAGGTACATTTTGAAATGTGCACTGCTTTCTCTCTTCAAAAACTATTTGTACTTGACTCCTGTAATTAGCCCATACTCAAAAATTAAAATATAGATTTGGTTACAGTTTGTACTGTTTGCTTTAGTTAGTTATGTCATGTTGTATTGTGGCTGTTCCTTGAACAGACAACTTATGTAAATAAGCAGCATAGAATGAAGTGTGAGTTCTCCAACTCAGTATGCTAGCCTAAATTCACTTCTGGCAAGAAATGTATTTTTATGAGCATCTGTGCTAGTAAGCCTCTGACAAATTGTGGGAACTGCTGCAACACCATGGCATCCCTTCCAAAATTCACCTGACACATTCAACATATGGACATGTCAAGTTGTTCACAATGGTGTCTTAACAGTGTCTTTTAGCATGCCCTCAAGAGTGTGACAAGGGTACCTATTGCCAACTTTCCTGTTCCTGACCACAATGGACTGGACCATGAACAGGACTACAAATAACCATCAACAATCTATTAAGTGAATGCTTTTCAAACAGCTAGAGGACATTGATTTTGCTGACAATGTCACCCTCCTTTCATATCAGCATAAAAGCAGGGAAGAAAAGGTCACAACACTGGACAAAACTGCCTTGATGACTGAATTGAGCATTAACAGGGGAAAGACCAAGACAATAATGATTGACCAATCTAACACCACCACCACCACCGAGGGCGGGGGTGATCTGGAAGATGTGGAGCAGTTCACTTACTTGAAGAGTATTATGGATGGAGACAGAGGAACAGTCAAGGATATCAGTGCTAGGATAGGGAAAGCAACAAATGCATTTAAGACTCTTTATCCTGTATGGAGTTCACAAGCAAAATCTGTGAAGATGAATAAGGCTCTTCAACACAAATGTGAAGATTATGCTCACAAGCTACAGGTATTTATAAAGAGATGCCTGAGGTCCATCCTTCACATCAAATGGCAAGACTTTGTCACAAAAGAGGAGCATTGTAACAGGAGATGGCTAGGCCACACTCTCAGAAAACCATCATCCAGCATAGACCGTCAAGCTCTCACATAGAACCTGCAAGGAAAACACAAAAGAGGAAGACCTTGGACAGTGTGAAGAAGACCTACTGAGACTCAAGGACGACAACTGGGGTACTTCTGGAGTCAGCTAGAAGTTTTGTCCTGAGACAGAGGGAAGTGGAGGATACTTGTAGATGACCTATGCTCTACTCAGCATACAATGGTTTAAGTCAAGTGTGCTAGTAAAGCTTGTGTATCCAAATGTTCATAGAAATGAAACAGGAAAGGGCTGTGAACAGGGCTAAACTGAAATTCATGTTTAAATATGATTGAATATATGTGGATTTTTTTCCAGTATTTATTCAGCTCTAATTTTTAAAAAGATGATATAGAATTTCCCCATTTATAGTACCTCAGTTCAGAAAGTGCAGCTAGAGATGAGCTTCAGGTATCAAAGACTTTGAATTATGGGACTATTTCAAAAGATATTGAGTACAAAAAATAGATAGAACATTTCATTCTGAATGAAAGGAGAGATTCAGATGAGATAGGAAGATTTCACCCAAAAGAACAGTAGTATTTTTGTCATAATTCTCCTTTTAAAAATAATTCCAACAACTATCCTTTATTTAGCAGCTCCGTACTTTTCATCTTCCCTGCAGTGAGTTAGTGATGACCCTTGTGATTGTAGTAATTAAACCTTTCAGATGCAATAAGGGCCTCTGACATTCTCAAAAGGAGAATTACAAATTAGAACCTGACAATCTAACCCTCTGAATAAGCTTTTTTATAAAGAGCCTTTTCCCCCATGGTTTTTAAACTCCAATTCAATATTAGTAGAATTAGGTGCAGATAAAAAAAATGTTTCTGCTGCATAATATATATCATGGATTTCAAGATAATAATGACATTGAATATGCATTTTGTATTGCTCTGGCCATGCTGATGATATTGAAATGAAAGATATTCCCTACAAGTAAACTTGTTACTCACATATTAGAAGTACAAGTAACTAAATAGATCGTTATAGATTAGAACTGGATGGTCCTGTGGTGGATGTGATGTGGACTGTTCAGAAACATTCCTTGTTCTGCTGAGTTGAGGCAGGGAAGTAATTTCCTAAAATCTCTTTAAAGGTTGTTGCATATAGGCTACCACTCGGGATAGCCAAATCTGCTTGCCACTGTGTTGGAGATGTGATGTTAGTGGAGGACGCAGACCCACTTACTTCCTGACCCCTTTTGTTGGAGATGTTCTCAGAAATCCTTTGAATGGCTTCACACAACAAAGTCTCCATACTCCTGCAGAATGTCCTCTCAAGCTGAAGTGAACATCGTGATTATTGGAGCTGAGAGTTATGTATTGACACTGAGGGATAATAAATCAAACAAACCCTCAATATATTGTATCATGGGTAGCAACCTAGGGGATATGGACAGATATCAATAAATCGTATAACTACCCTCCCTTGTTATATGACTACAAGAGAGAGGGTTCCAATTGTTTTTTTTTTTTTTTTTTTTTTGGATTGTCATATGGAGTCACTGTATGGAAAAGATTGAGCAACACTTGCCCATATTCACTGTAAGCTATCATCTTCAGACCAGTAGGAAACCTCCTTGAAGATGGTACAGCAGACTCTTTCATGTCTGGCATTCTATTGTCGGGAAATCACAAACTGTCATTTTAACCATAAGTAAATTTCAGTTATTTTTTCCATAAGTACAGTACAGTGAAAGTAAATACAAATAAATACAGCAATTACAGTATAAGTTTAAAGTGTACTGTAATACTACAATGTGTTGGAAAAGTACTCTGCATACATTTTTATTTGTTTCTTAATATCCAAAATTGTTTTTCTTCAGTGTTATACATTGCTAAGTATACCTCCCTCTTATCCCAAATATATGAATATTCGGCAACTTTCTGATCCCAGCACTGATGGACTTGAAAGAATTTATCATACCATCAGTCCGTGTGAAGGTAGTAAGAACCTTGAATTATGTGCATGAATTCTTTAATGAGCTGAATCTTTTCCTGGAATGTCTAAATATGGGTTTAGGAATCTATCTGTAAGCAACTAATGGAGGACTCTGAGTGGGCAGCACAGTGATGCAACCAAAAACAAGAGGTTACTCAAAGGCGTCTCACCAGTGGCAACTGCCTCAGGTTTTACCCCACAACCTGCCTCTATGTCAACGGGGATCTTAATCCAATAAGGTTTACAGGGTTGTGACAAGCTGCTCCGTTCCCAGGAAAGGATGACAGACAACAGAGATAAGTTCAACCCAACAATGACTTTTATTAGGAGTAACAATACTTTTTTCTATTTTTAAGGAATATATTTTGTGTCTATATACTAAACTACACCTAGTTATTTTCCCTATCCTTCTAGGCCTAGCACAGGATTGTTTTACTTATGGACTGATAGCCTTCAAATTAGTGTATCACCACGACAGCAATGCTATAACTAACCCCTCCTATTACTTACTTTGTATCCGAGGTCTCTCATTTTACTCTTCGTCGCGTGCTGCAAATGGAAGAATTGTTACAGAGCTGTTTATTAATCTTAATTGTATCCCTGGTTCTTCCTGAGGTTCACCAGGATCGCTCTACCCTTGACCAAATTACCTTGGGGAGCAGATTTTATTAAATAAAGAAATTTACCTATGCTATGCTATAGGATCTTTATTTGTATTAAACGGGTTGCCCTGCCGGCCAAACAGGGGAGAGCCCGATAAAATATGGTATTTCCACAAAAGTATTTCCCTTGATTACAATGGGGTTTTCCTACTTTACAGGTTATCCCCTTAATTACAATGGGGTTGTCCTACTTTAGAGGTTATCCCCTTACAAATGGAACTGCTTATTCTGACCACCTGATTACAGGTAGCCTTTTACTGCAGAACCTAGTCGCCCCTAAGGGGCTATAATGCTGGGGTTATCCCTATTAATGGGTTTTCCCTCAGCTGGTCTACCCCTCCTAAATAGTGGGGGAGCTGACAGCTCTGTTATATAATGCAAATAATAATAATAGGCTGTATCAACTTATCTAGTCTTCTATTTGGATGCAATATTTTTCAGGCTAGGTCAGTAAGACCGGCCTCCTGTGCTTTACAATTGGACACTACAAAGTAAGGATCACAAAATATAAGACGCGTCTAAATTTGCTCTATATCTCTAACCCTTTTGTGCACATGCCAGCAATAAAAAATTATAAACATCAATGTAGCTACAAGAAATAACATAGATAACAGAAAAAACACATATCCTGTATCCATTCCTAACACATGTAACAACAAGCGAACACACAACACAAGCAATAAAACAAACTCATCCAGTTGCTCATGTTACTGAGAGATCTAGTTGTTTCTAAATACCTTCACTATCCTGTTCTGTTGTCCGGGCGCCGGGCCCGCGGGTCTCTTCCCTTGAGGCTAGGAAAGGATGACCCTCACGGCGCGCTTATACGGCAGCCGCAGACAGGTCGGACAGGAAAGGAAAGGGGAGGAAAGAAGCCAGGAGGAAAAGACCGGCTTGGTAAACAAAAACCTCCTGGAAAAAGGCAGCCTGTATTTCCACCACCGGCCTGCAGGGGTCGGTGGTTGAAAGGGCAGGGCTGCTTCCGCGGCTCACCCGTGCAGGGCAGCAGCTGGCGCAGTCTGCCAGGTGAGCCCCCCAGGTAAAATCACTGGGGCCTTTAAAGTGATTTCAGCTCTCTATCACTGGAACTCTTTTGATCTTCTCTTGGTGTCTTCTACGGCCCACGGCAGCTAGCATGCGACGATTGACACGACGCTCAGCTTCGGCCTTTTCCGCCAGTGGTCTTCAGCTATGGGCGAAAGTCCAGCTCTTATCACAGTCTTTTGGTCTTCCAATCCGCTTCCTTCTTCGTCCTCCGGCGGACTGCCTGGCTGCGGGGTGCACTCCAGAATTTATGGAGCCAGGACGGACCTGGTTGAACACTCCAGGTTGTCAGGTCCGCACCTGCATTGCCCCGGCAACCAGGATGCACTCACCTATTACATATTCATGAGCATCCAGAATCTACCTATAGGATCACAGGATTTCAAACCTTAACTTATAAATATTCATTACCCTCATGAATATTTATTCTAACCGGCCTTCCTAACGGCCATCCTATGTCCCTTACATTACACCTATTTACCTAATCACTTTAACACTACATTTTGAGGTGAATTTTTCTTTATTTTCATTTTATTCTCATGTGGACCGATAGAGAATAAAGTCAGGAGAAACAAAATGTAAACTTTTCAATTTGGTAAAATGCTCAGCTTCTCTAGGCTGCCTGGAAAGGGTAGTGGAAGGCACACAAACCTCACAGCCCATGGCCAGGGACATATTCTCTTAAAAGAGGAATTTACAAGAGCAACAAAGTTTGCAAACTGTGACTTAAAAGTTTCAATAAAATATAATCCACCCCAGTAAAACAAAGCCTATCTGACAATTTTTGTTACCTCCAATTAGCCCCCTATTTCTGACTATATGCTGATCATTGCATAATTGTTCTTGGGTTAAAACGATTACCTATCTTTTTTCTTGTTCAGTATGGACTAATATGTAATACAAAAAGAAAGGAAAGATAAGAAGAAGAGTATAATTTGAGTGGGATTTATTTTTAAAAAAGAGTGTCAGTGACCTAGACCCTAAACTGTTATGCTATGTAGGGCAGAAGTTTCATGCATAGTTAGTACTGAATTATCCTGAGCCCTAAGGCAGCTATGTGGAGGCAGGAGGAGCGTGAGGTACCCTCATCCCTTACAGCTGTATTAGTGCTGCCCAGATTGCATATTGAATCCTACAGAGGAGACCAGTCCCAACCCTTTTCTTGCAATCTAGAGCAAGGGCAAGGAGAAATAGCTGAGATACTTGTATTTCCCTGTACCCATACATGTTGGCCAGGCACAAGGGGGGAAAGCTGCACACTGAAAAAGGAGAAGGTAGTTCATAAGTACACTGTAATTGCACAGAAAAAGAGGCCTGAAGAACCAGCCAGATAGGGCAGAAAGATGCAGCAGGAGGGAAGAGAGGAGAAAAAAATCCTCTGCAAGTAGCTGTTAAGTGGGACGGCCGAGGTCACTGCAAATATCATTACAACATAACGTACAAGGATATCAATTATCTCACACATTACAAGGACAATTTCCCCACATTTTCATATTCTCAGTGACCACAGCCCTCCCGTTTAATAGACACTTGCAGAGGGTTTTTTCTCTTCTCTCCCCCCACTTCTTTCTGCCCTATCTAGTTGATTTGTCAGTTTTTTCTTTTATTTTTCTCTTTCTCTTTTCTTTAAATTCTTTCCTGCTCAGTTATAAGGATTTTCTGGATCTGAAGAAGTGAGTCTGTTACACAAAACCTTAGCACCTAAAGAATAACATTGTTATTAAAGGATGCTTTTTTGGCTTTCTAAGATCCCAGTAAGCAGTGGAAGAGTTGGTAACGCTGCTAGACAATATTGACCTCCTGTGGTTCAGCAAATTGTCTCATTCAGCACTGGTCAAGTTCTGAAGGTGCCAGGTTAGAGAGATTCAACCTGTATTTACCAAATCTCTGTGTCCTTCATGCAAAAATGCCAGGGTTGATCATATGGAGTAAATTCACTTAGTAAAGAAAGGCTGAAAATTAAAAAAAAACGTATATTTTACCTCAACTTTAATCTTTTTTGTATTTTGCCTTTATATCACAAAGGCACAATATGTATCAAACTTATTTTGAAAACCTTATTGCCTTTATAAAATACTGGAGTTTCTCACATGAAAGACTGAGGTCAGGTTATTTATTTATTTATTTGGAAATAAATTAATCTTATATGTTCCTGCCTGGGGGAGGGTCACTCATAGGTGCAGAGGTAGAGATTGAATTGCTCTGAAATGCAGTTCTTGATCTGCAGGAAGTTAGTGGACTAACAATTTCCCTTTATTTCACTTAAATGTAAACTGCATCATGTACCAAATCTTCAGATGAGCTAAATCAACATAAATCCATTAATAACAGAGAAGTATCTGTGTTAGTCTGTATTCTTTAAAAAAAACAAAACAAAAAAACCAGCAGAAATGCAGCACTTTAAAGATTAGTCTTTAAACTAGTCTTTAACTAGTCTATTTAGTCTTTAAAATGCTACATTTCTGCCGTTTTGTTTTGTTATAAATCCATTAAGACTGTGGTGATGCCACTGATTTAAAGCAACTGAGGAGCTGACATGTAAGAATATGATGCAATATGAAATATTATTCTGGTACATAGCATAATCATTAACAGTATTAAATTTGGCTCACCCTAAAGTGCAGAAATGTCCAGAAATCAGAACATATATATATATTTATTTATTTATTTACTGCATTACTCTAACATGCAATATATCCAAGAGTGAGTGAGGATGGCCGTGTCTACACTAGCCAAAAACTTCGAAATGGCCATGCAAATGGCCATTTCAAAGTTTACTAATGAAGCGCTGAAATATGTATTCAGCGCCTCATTAACATGCGGGCGCCCGCGGCACTTCAAAATTGACACAGCTCTCTGCTGCGCAGCTTGTCCAGACGGGGCTCCTTTTCGAAAAGACCCCGCCTACTTCAAAGTCCCCTTATTCCCAGCTGCTCATAGGAATAAGGGGACTTCAAAGTAGCCAGGGTCCTTTCAAAAAGGAGCCCCGTCGGGATGAGCCGCGTGGCAGCGAGTCACGTCAATTTCGAAGTGCCGCGGCCGCCCGCATGCTAATGAGGTGCTGAATATGTATTTCAGCGCTTCATCGGTAAACTTTGAAATGGCCATTTGCATGGCCATTTCGAAGTCTTTGGGCAGTGTAGACATAGCCGATGAGAGAATCAAGCTTTGTATTTCTTTTATAAACTTCAAAAACCGTTTCTGCACTAGCCAGCTATTGTGAAATAGCCGGGCCAACTGCAAAATAGCGCCTGGCACATCTACACGTGCTGAGCGCTATTTCGAAGTTGAAATCGACGTAAGGTGGCAAGACATCGAAATCGCTATCCCCATCAGAAGATGGGAATAGCGCCCTACTTCAACATCCAATGTCGAAGTAGGGCATGTGTAGACAATCTGTGTCCCGCTATGTCGAAATAGTGGGGTCCTCCATGGCAGCCATCAGCTGACTGGTTGAGAGACACTCTCTCCAGCCCCTGAGCTCTATGGTCGCCATGTGCAGCAGCCCCTTAAAGCTCCTCGCCCCCTTATTTCCTGTGGCAGGAAGCTGAGAGCGTGCAGGCAGCAGCACAGACACTTGCACAGCCTGCACGCCCTCCAGACACCCTAATCCACCACCCAGTACCCATGGCAGCCAGTCAGCCCCCAAAGCACCCACAGGGCATGCCCCCAAGGGGACCCAGGGCTCCCAGCCATCCAGCCAGGGCAGGAAGAGGCGGCGGGGCCCGTCCTGGTCTGAAGCTGAGATCCGGGACCTGCTGGGGATTTGGGGTGAGGAGGAGGTGCTCCAGGTAATAGGGAGCAAGCGGCAGAACATAGATGTGTTCGCCCAGCTGGCCAAGGGCCTGGCTGGCCGGGGTCACCCTGTCCGCACTCCTGACCATGTCAACAGTAAGGTCAAGGAGCTGCGGCAGGGTTACGCCCGGGCCCGGGACACAGCCAGCCAGTCTGGAGCTGCCCCCACCGCTTGCCCCTTTTACAGGGAGCTCAGGGAGATCCTGGGCCCCCGGTAAACCACCTCCCCACCAGCCACCCTTGACACCTTGGCCGATGAGCCCCAGCAGGCCCCGGAGCCAGAGTCCGGACGGTAGGCCAGACTTGCACCCCAGGGGCCCTCAGAGGAGCCCACCCCAGGACAGCAGAGGAGGAGAAGGAGGGCTCCAGTGATGGGGGGCTCCTCATTGACCTCCCCTCCTGCAGCTCCAGCAGGGCATTCACTCGATGTGTGTTTCCTGACCGTGGGAGCAGACCGTCAGGTGTGTACCCCAGATGCACACCCCGGGTTAAGGCGTGGGGACAAGGGACACTACCAGGGCCCTCTACACACCCAGCCAGACCACAGCCCTGAGGAAAGCAGTGGCATGTCCCTCAGAGCCCGTCAGCACCTGTCCCCCAGGACAGCACCATGCCCCATACCTAGGGATGGGGGGAGCAGAACCTCAGAAGGGCCCCCCCCGTGGGGGATACCACACCCATCATCATCATCTCTGGGGGGCAGGGAGTGGGGAACCAGCAGCGGAGGGGTGGGGGGATGTGGGCCATGGGTCAGGGCCCAGACTAACGGCTGTCTCTGCTCTTCCTCCCTCTATTCCGCAGACGCACCATCTGAAGTCCTTGACAGCATGGGAGCTGCATCTGTTGTGCCGGACAGCCCACTGGAGCCATCACATCAGGGCAGCCCAGTGGCAGAGCAGGGATCAGCCCCAGGATGAGCCCACCACTGCTGGAGCCAGCCATGGGCGACCACTGACCTCCAGCTCCTCGCCACCCTCCAGCATCAAGTGGAGGTTTCAGAGTGCCACCTGAAAGTGGAGGAACGCCAGCTCCACTTGCAGAAGCAAGCACTGGTCTGGTGCCAGGAGGCTTGGGGGTCCTTCATGAGGACTTTCGAGCTGATCGCAGAGAAGATGGCACCCCCCGCCACTCCAGACGCCATCTCTCTCACCCACCCTCCACCTGTCCTGGAGCCTGCCGAGGAGGGGGACCACGGGGCTGAGGAACCAGCCCATGTACATAGTTCTTCATCATTAATGTAAAAGCTCATCATTGTTTCAAGAAGATTTGGTTTATTTAAAACAAAACAAGTGTGGCCGTGTGTGCTCTTCGGTGCTCAGTGGTGTGGGCGTGGGGGCAGGTAGTGTTGGGGGGGGGCAATGAGTGGCTCACCAGCTGGCCCTGCCAGCATTGACCCCACAGCCTGGTCAGAATGGCCCTGCAGGCCTCCCGGACCCGGATCCCCTCATGGTCGGCTTGGCAATTGGGGGTAGCGGGTGGCTGGGCGTAGGCCATGCTTGCCTCCACAGCCCAGCCCTGCACGAATGCCTCCCCCTTGCTCTCCACAAGGTTGTGGAGTGCACAGCACATGCCCACAACCTGAGGAATGTTTGGGAGCCCTGCATCCAGGTGGGTGAGGAGGGACCTCCAGCGGCCTTTGAGGCATCTGATAGTCCTCTCGACCACCTGGTGTGCATGGTTCAGGTGGGTGTTGAACCGTTCCTGGCTGGCACTGAGGTGGCCCATGAACAGGTGCATGAGCCAGGGCTGGAGGGGGTAGGCTGCATCTGTAACGAGGCAGAGGGGCACGGTGGTGTCCCCCAGAGGGATCTTCCACTGAGGGATGTAGGTCACCGCCTCCAGCCGGTGGCATAGGGCCAAGTTTCTAAACACCTGGGTATCATGGGTGCTGCCAGGCCAGCCAACATAAATGTCCAGGAAGTGGCCCCGGCTGTCCACCAAGGCCTGGAGGACCACCGAATGGTAGCCCTTTCTGTTCAGGGAAGCGTCCTCTGCTGTACTCTGGGGCATGGATGGGGATGTGGGTCCCATCCAGTGCCCCAAAGCAATTAGGAAACCCCATGCTGGCAAACCCTGCGATGGCCGCATCCAGGTCCCCAAGCTGCATGAGCCTGTGGAGCAGCAGGGCGTGGACCACCTGCAGGGGAACGTCATGAGCACCCATGAGGGGTGTGCAGGGTGTGCCTGGCCCTCCCCTGGGCTCCCCCTGGGTCCCCCCTCTGCCCCCAGCTCCCGCCGGGCTCCACCCTCCACCCCCAGCTCCTCCCAGGCCCCCCTCCCCCCAGGCTCCCCCTGGGCCCACCCTGCCCCTAGGGTCCCCCCTCTGCCCCCGGCTCCCCCTGGGCTCTCCCCCAGGTTTCCCCTCCCCACAGGCTCCCCCTGGGTCCCCCTCTCCCCCAGGTTCCCCCTCCTCCCAGGCTCCCCCCAGACTCCCCCCCAGGTTTTCCCTCCCACCGGCTCCTCCCTCCCCCTGGGGTCCCCTTACCTCCATGACAACAGCCCTGACGGTGACCTTGCCCACACCGAACTGCTGTCCTATGGATCGGTAGCTGTCTGGAGTGGCCAGCTTCCAGACAGTGATGCTGACCCGTTTCTCGACTGTGAGGGCACGTCGCATGGGGTGTCCTGGTGCTGCAGGGCAGGGGTGAGTCACTGGCAGAGCTCAAGGAACGTCTGCTGGCTCATCCGGAAATTCTGGAACTAGCGGTCATTGTCCCATTCCCCAAACACCAGCTGCTCCCACCACTCTGTGCTGGTGGGGTACCTCCATAGACAGCAGCGCATCCAGCAGGGGGAGGCTGGGAGGGCTACATGGTCTGGGGTGGCTTCTTCATTCCTGGAGGAGGACAGCTCTTCTTCTTCTAGGAGACGCTGGGTGGCCTCCTCCATGGCACCGAGCAGGGCGGCCACTGCCCCAGAGGTGGCTGTGTGGGCTTCTGTCGTCTGCTGCTGCTGCTGCTGTTGGGTGTCCATGCTGCGTGCACGGGATGCAAGTGGCTGTGGGCTCTGCAGACCTGTGCTGTGCAGGTCAAGTCTGCCTGAGAGGGGCCCTTTAAGGGAGCAGCTTGCTGTTGCCCCAGAAGGGCTAGTCCACCCTGTGACGCTGTCCGCAGGCTTTCCTAGCCCCCTTTTTCCAATTGGGGCTGCTTTTGTGTGTAGATGCTCCCCTGCAGGGCCTATTTCAATTTAGTGCTGTCCTATGTCAACGTTGAACATTGACGGCATCAGCCCCAGAGGATGTGTGGATGCTATGCGTCGAAATAGCTTATTTTGATTTCGCTACTTTGAAATAAGCAATTTCGATGTAGCGTCCTAGTGTAGACGTAACCAAACATTATTTATTGAATATTAGGTTGGAGGAGGTTCTCTAAATTGCATAGGACAGGATTCCCTCAGGTCTCCCAGGCTATGTCTATAGGACAGCCTAAACCTGAAATCAGCTATGCAGTATGCAGACTGAGTAAACTTATTTTGAGTATCATTCAAAATAGAATATTTTGGCATTTGGCACTGTCTATATAGCACCAAACATCAAAATAATGCCCTATTTTGAAACTTCCCTTACTCCTCCTGCAATGAGAACTACAGGGATGCTGAAATAGCATGCCCATTTTTTCAGAAACATATTTTGAAATAACAGGCGCATGTCAAAGACACAGAGTAGCTATTTTGGAATAAGAGGTATCCCAAAATAGCTCTGCAGTATAGACATAGTCCCATAGATTTTCTGAGTGTTTCATTTGCATTCAGGGCTGCAATAAGCAGGAAGATACAGAACTTCATTAAAACTGCCAAGAGGACAGAATGTTACGGAACGAGGTTTCACTGTATGTGCCTTAGAACCACGCTTACACTGCTGAGCCTCTGGTCCCTCACAAACATGGGGTTTTCCAGTAATTTAATCTCCCCTCCCTGATTCCATTCATGACAGAAAGACCTCTCAAAAGGATAATCAACTTCATTTTGTTTTGTTAAAATCATACTGTTTACACTGTACTGTGAAGTTATTTGGGTGATGAATTGAATGATAGCCTTATATAAACACAAATTACTCACCAAACAAGGCATCCAGTTAATACTCCCATTTAAGTCAGTGACAAAAACCCAAAGGGACAGATATTCATCCCTTTTAATTTTCTTTTGCCCTGGCACAGTAGTGACTTACCACTGACCAATTTGACAGCTGACGAGTTTTCCTGTGTTAGGGAACCCAGTTAGAACAGGTCAGGAATATCTGCCTCTATGCATCTGATGAAGTGGGTCTTTGCCCACAAAAGCTCCAAAATATCTGTTAGTCTATAAGGTGCCACAGAACTTCTTGTTGTTCTCAAAGATACAAACTAACATGGTTGCCTCTCTGATACTTGCCTTTATTTTGCCTCTTCTCAGCCTTCGCACTGATGGAGAGCACGTTAAGGCAGGCAGAGGGTCTGCTGTGGGAGGAATTATGGATAGAGCCCACTTGACTTCATAACTCCTTCAACATCAGACTTCCTATGGGTCAGTCACAAAAAGACACAATTTATAGTAAAACTGGGGCTGTTCTAAATTATACTGTAGGTGAAATTTGGCCCCCTGCTGGTATCAGTGAAGAATATTTTCTCAGCAATCAGGGTATGTGTAACTATTTTCTCTTGGATAGTAACAGAGAGATAGCTGTGTTAATTTATATTCTATCCAAATAAAAAAGCAGTCTAGTAGCACTTTAAAGACTAACAAAATAATTTATTAAATTGTGAGCTTTCCGGTATGGTTGCGGTCTGAAGAAGTGGCTCTGTCCCAGGAAAGCTCACCACCTAATAAATTATTTTGTTGGTCTTTAAAGTGCTACTGGACTGCTTTTTTATTATTTCTTGGGATCAGTTAAGTCACCCATTAATCCCCAGGTGTAAAGATCTATGTTCAGATAATCATGTCAGCCTGCAAGTCAGAGAACGGCTTCAACAGCTGCTATAAATGCAAAGGCAATAAGACAACTTTTAATACCGTTAGCAGTGCTTCAAGGGACTGAGTGAGGTTCCTCATAAACATGAACTTAGTATTAGTCTATATTATCCATTCATATTGGATTACTGTGAGTAGTACAAATATGCAGACACATCCTATCTACAAAAATAGGCAAGTGTATGAGAAAGGTGTTGAGGACTCCAGCTACACACAAATAGACCTGCTGATTTAATAGCTCTAAATGCTTTCCTGAAAACCTGTCGTAGTTTAATGAGGGAGTGCTTCTTGACACCACACCACATGAAAGAGACCTGTGTAATAACCCAATTATTCAGTAAGGGTACTACATTGAAAGTTTGCCTTTCATCTAACTCCAAGTGCATTTTCGTCCTATTCCAAAAAAAAAAAAAAATCAACTGGCACTTTCACATCTGCTAAATCCAGATTAGTTGGTAACCTAAAGCAATCTTATTGTTTTATGTTTGAACCCAATGGGAAAATACTTTCTCTTAATTTGATACAGTTCAACAGAAGTTTTCATTACAATTTCAGGGGATTTTTTTTTCTCACCTCCTTTGCTAACTCCTGTGTAGCCCCTGAAGTTGTCATAGATATCCAGGGTGTGGAACTGATGAAAACCAGACTCTGGGAAACCTTCCAGTCTGAGCTCCTGTATTAGCCCTCTGGTCTCTACTGTATTTTCCCCTTACAGAACTTAGTTTTAAGTATCGCAGGGATGATTTTTTTTTCTGTGCTAGTGATGGCCTGAGAAAATTGTGATCTTGTGGCCCATGAACAGAAAAAAAGCCCAAGTCATGGATATTTGTTTTAGTTTCATGTAAATACAGGGGAGAGGGAAAAAGGTGACACAAATATATAGATATGGAGCCTGAGTCTTTGTCTTTTAGAAAGATATCTATTCTTGAGTTGAAGACCTCAGGTGATAGAGATTCCACTACACCCTAAGTACATTGTTCCTATGGTTAATTACCCTAATAAAAACAGTGTAATTGTTTGTAGTGATTTGAAATTACGTATTAAACATACCATACCTCAAAAAGTGTTTGTGCTTCATTTTTTTTATTTTGAACTTTCTTAGCGATGGGGACTACCAGTGCTTTCCAAATACAGATGTAGATAGTGAAATTTGAACATGGTTGGAGCTTTTAATTTGATTCATACATGTCTCTAATAATAAAACTGAAAATAACTTGGCATATTAACTTTCATAAAGTATGGTAGAAAAGTGAGAATATTTTATGGTAAAATTGTGCAGAGAATAATCATACTCAAAGGACGTCCACATGGGAGAAGAATATAATGAAAGCTAGTGTTCTAAAAGAAATATTTTTTCTCATGAATTTTGAAAGTTTATTTAATAGGATAGGAGTTTGCTGCTAGTGAGAAGCAGGTATACCTATTGTTGGCACAGTTTTCTGCTCTTTTGTCCTCTGCATGACTGAATTATAATGGAGAAGGTATGATGCTGAAACGATATGAATTATTAAAATTCCCCTTCCACCAAATGTAAAGAGGGTTTGATGTTGAATGAATTGGAGTGTAAAGAAGTATATTATGATGGTCAGAGATTAAAAATCACCTGTGGGGGTCCCATTCAAGTGCTCAGCTCTCTCATACTAATTTAAATATGAAGTAGAACAAAACACAAATCTCTTCTAGTTGATATGGAGTTTAGCAGGAACCTCACGCAAGGATTCAAATGAAAGTTTGCCCATAATAGACAGTGAAACTTGATGGATATAAAGTTGAGTGTGGACAAATTGCCTCTGGAGTTCAAAATCAAAGATCCATGCTTAGAAATAATAAAAAAGAACAAGTTAACTTATATTATTTTTTTCTTGATGGGGATAATTTGACCTACCATTGCTTTGGCTGTGTCTACATTACCACATTCCTTCGAAGGAAGGATGGCAATGAGGCTGTTTAGAGTTTACTAATGAAGTGCTGCCATGCAAATACACTACTTTGTAGTGCTGGGGCATCTTCGAAGGCCCCTTACTAAAATTTTTAGGAGTAAGGGGACTTCAAAGATGCCCCGGCACTACGAAGTACCGGTGGGTGAGCCACGGCTAGACGCGCACTGGTACTTCAAAGTTTAAAACTTCGGAGTTGCCGCTGGGGGGAATTTGTATGGCAGCACTTCATTAGTAAACTCGGAACAGCCTCATTACCATCCTTCCTTCAAAGGAAGGTGGTAATGTAGACACAGCCTTTGTGTTACATCATCAATTTAAATTACTGCTTTGTTTTAAATTGGATGGCTTTAATTGTAGCAAACCTCATCTTTTGGAAGAAGTTTTCCTATAATAACAGAGAAGGGAGTGAAAGAATGAAAAACTGAAAAAATAAGGGAATAAAGAACAGACAAATGCCAAATGGAAGGGGCTTGTGCTATTTCTAAATAAAGACATAAAGAAATAAATTACTCAAATAGCATGTTTTGACTCTTAAATAGAAAATATAGTGACATTTCGTAAATAGGATGGAACAGGCTAGAATTTCATGTGAAAAACTACACAATGTGAATGCTGAATTTGCAAAACAAAGCATTTATATGTCAGGAAACAGTGTAATGATTTTCTCTCTCCTTTGTGCACAAATGTTGATTTGGTGTTTTATTTCATGGCCAGATTGCTTCTCCAATGCCTCAGCAAAATGTCACACATTTATATAGACATTTGTAGCATGCTGTAAAGACTACTATTATACAAATGGAAGACAGTCACAATCAGAAGTATCATTCATTATTACACTCCCCACGTCTCCTCCCAGCCTCTCCTGATAGCATTAATACTCAGCCAACACTATCTGGCAAGTTTACTAATGTTTACTCTACAGACCTTGCTCCCAACTTCTCCCTAATGCAGGAAATTGTGCAGAGTTGGATCACCAGTCACACTGTACAACAAATAGCAACTATACAGGCCTGGAGAGCTAGTCCTTCACATAACATATTCCCATAGCTAATGGCCTTCCCAGTATTCAGAGGTAATACCTGACTTGCTTCCCATCCCCTCTCCCTCTCACTGGTAACAGTCCTCCTCCACACAAATCCCTGAACTTGTCCCACAAATCACAATACATCTCCCCACAAACAGAATATATTCTATATACTTGTCAAGGCTGATTCCCCTCTGACATGCTGAGTGACAAAGGGGTGGTGGTGGTTCAAGAGCCTCACAAATATCTTGCCTCTGTAGGCTTCTGCTTAAAAGCTTCTCACAGTCACAGATTTCCTTACTCTGGGAGGGCTTGTTCTCACTAGCTCCCTACTTCGAAGGGAGGATGGTAAGTAGGGTGTTGGGAGTTTATTAATGAAGTGCAGCACTGCAAATGCAGCACTTCATTAAGCAAAATCCCCTCCATGGCAACTTCGAAGCGTTAAACTTTGAAGTACCGGCTCGCGTCAAGCAACGGCTCACCCACCAGTACTTCAAAGTGTCCGGGGTACTTCGAAGGCCCTTCACTCCTCAAAATTTTGAGCTAGTGTAGACAAGCCCAGAGGTAGCTGCCACCACCCATGTGAAAAACTCCCCACCTTTAAAACCTCAGAAGACACACTTGCCTCCCCGCAAGGTACCCCAAGCTCTTCACCCTCCCTTAGGAGAGAGCTTGAACCAGAGAGGAAGAAATTAAGCTGCAATCTGATAGCTGACCTTTCAGTCTTAAGCATGCACACACTGATATCCATCTCCATGACACAGAAATCAAATCATTGCCATCAAACAAAAACAAAAACAAAGAAAAGTTGATTCATTAACAAAACAAAAGATAAAGTATATAAAGAAAGTGATAATGCATACTTGGTTGCTAGGTGTTACAGAACAACTTAAAAAGGGTAGATAAAAGCACAGGTAATTTCTTCCCTGGTATCCAGTTTAGAAGTTACAGTGTACAGGGGGGTAAATCAGCCAGCCTGAGAAGTCCCACACTAACTCCCCCACCAAAAAAAAAAAAAAGAAAGAAAAGAAAAAAAACGATAACTGATCACATCTGACTAAATATTTCCTTTCTACTTGCAAATCTGTATGACCAGACCTTCTTGTGGCTTGGATATTTACTGAATGTATTAAGCCTGCTCAGGATTAAACATTTCTGTCTCTCTCCTTTGGTTCCAGAAAAGGACTTCCCTCAGCAGGTAACTGCTTCCATTCAAAAGATCCTTCTCTCTTCCTATTGTCTCACCTGGCTGCTTCCAACAGAGAACCCACTCTCCCTGGGTTTAACCCTTTACAGGCATTCATTTACAAGAACACTTCATCTTAAAAGCAATTTATTAATTTTCATCCTTTTGCACATATACATTGTTCCAGTGTAAATTGTTAAATTCGTCGCTTAAAAGGAAATCCCCTGTGACTTGATAGGTACACACATGTATGAAATGGACCATTGATGTCATCTATCTGTAACCTTCATGCACAAAGGATTTTTTAAAACATTTTGAGTCAGCCAAATGAAAAATGATTTTCCCGAATGACCAAATATCTTTGCTAACTTTAAAAGTTTCTAACAGTTATTATATCATTCATGTTCTAGCACTGATAAAAGATTGGATGCAATTATTATGGTAAACTGTCAGAAATATCTTTTTTCCTCTTCCTTCATTTTCTAAAACAGAACTTCCTTAACTCAAGTTTTCAAGGAAATAATTTGCAACTGGTTGAATTGTGAACTCAACAAATTCCGTCTATTTCTCCATGAAATAAATTGTCAAAGGTCTAAGCATCTGAAAATGACCTTTTAAAATGACCTTACATGCTTAACTTTAGGTTGCATTCTGTGTTTTGACTAAAACAGAAATAAAGAAATAATGAAAGATGCTAGGGAAAATCATTATTTGCTTTTTATGAATATGAATTGAACACATGTTTTTAGGAGAAAACAGTCCTCTTCTTCCCTTCCCTCTAGCAGTTAATCTTTTCTTTCTTCCTTCCTTCCTTCCTTCATTCCCACTTCTGGCATATTTTTGATTAGATCTCATTGATGAACTATATCAACACTACAGCTGTGGAATCCATTGTAAAAAAAGAAAACATATCAAATAAGATTTCTTCATTTTACTTTTTAAATTAATCAAACATTATTTCATACGTAATTACATTTCAATTGTTGTCACTAAAATGTATGAAAGAAAACTTCACAAAACAGTCACTTTTTTT
This sequence comes from Carettochelys insculpta, assembly GCF_033958435.1. Classification (NCBI taxonomy): domain Eukaryota; kingdom Metazoa; phylum Chordata; order Testudines; family Carettochelyidae; genus Carettochelys; species Carettochelys insculpta. The sequence goes on along the minus strand of NC_134137.1, from coordinate 101,289,256 downwards.
CAATAAATTAGAATGAATACCAAACACTTCTATGTCTGAGTCGATACTACCACCCTCCTTCGAAGGAAGGATGGTAATTAGGGTGTTGGGAGTTTACTAATGAAGTGCTGCGCTGCATATGTAGCACTTTATTAAGCAAATTCCCCCCCTGCGGCAACTTCGAAGTTTTAAACTTCGAAGTACCAGCAGTGTCTAGCCACGGCTCACCCGCCGGTACTTTGAAGTGTCAGGGCAACTTGAAAGTCCCTTTACTCCTCATTTTTGAGTAAATTTTGAGGAGTAAAGGGACTTCTAAGTTGCCCCAGCACTTCGAAGTACCGGCAGGTGAGCCGCAGCTAGGTGAGAGCCGGTACTTCGAAGTTTAAAACTTTGAAGTTGCCGTGTGGGGGAATTTGCTTAATGAAGTGCTGTATATGCACAGAAGCACTTCATTAGTAATCTCCCAATACCCTAATTACCATCCTTCCTTCGAAGAAGGGTGGTAGTGTAGACAAGTCCTACTAGTCTCAAAGCTCTGAGAGCAACACGAAAGGGTTGAGCATAGCTGTATGCTCATTGAAATAGTATGGCAGAAGAATATATAAATGAAATATAACTGAATCATTTTAACAGCCTATCAATTTATTTATCTCTTTTTAAAAAAAAAATCTTTGACTCCTTTAAAAAAATGTAGAAAATAAATACCCTGAAAAAAATCACTAAAATGTAATTTTCAATTATGCCCCATAATTCAACAAAAATCTCTTCATTAAAAATGAACAGTAGCTAGAAAGAGATAAGGCTCTGATCACACATAATAAAAATTCTCATAAATGTTACCAAATATTGAGCTCTATGGGAAGACTGAAAGAATTTGGCTTGTTTCATTTAGAAAAGAGAAGACTGAGAGGGGACATGATAGCAGTTTACAAATATCTAAAAGGTATTACAAGGAGGAAGAAGAAAAATTGTTCTCCTTGGCCTCTGCGGATAGGACAAGGAAAAATGGGCTTAAACTGCAGCAAGGGAGGTTTAGGTTGGACATCAGGAAAATCTGCAAACTATCAGGGAGATTAAACACTAGAATACATTGCCTAGGGAGGTTGTGGAATCTCCATCGCTGGAGATATTTAACAGCAGGTTAGATAGACATCTATCAGGAATGGTCTAGATGGTGCTTAGTCCTGCCATGAGGGCAAGGGACTGGACTCGATGACCTTTTGAGGTCTCTTACAATTCTAGTATTCTATGATTCTATGAAATATTTTCTATTTTATGCTTGTGATTAAAAACCTAATGTTACATCTAAATGACATTCAATGACCTAATGACATTCAAATCACATTAACAAATGACCTAAACGATATTCAAATCACATTAACAAGTACAGCATTAAACAAACTATTAAATACTACTTATATGAATGTTTTCAACCATGTGCTCCTATTAAATCATGTGCTTTCCTTAATCTGTAGCATTTTTCCTGGTCGTGGCTACAGTAGCTCCTTTCAACAGGGGTATGCTAATAAGCCACATCAGCAGATGCTAATGAGGTCATCCATGAATATGCATGGCCTCATTAATATAATCACATCCACACGCATTTCAGAAGTGCTGCTTTCAAAACGCACACTGCTCATGTAGACAGGGGCCTTTTGAAAGAATATTTATATTGCATTTTTTGTGGCAGCTATACACAGGGGCCATGGCTACACTAGCCCCTATCTTTCGAAAGAGGTGCTGTCATGAATATACAGAACCTCATTAGCATAATGGCAGTTGCATGCATTTTGAAATCACACATTTATGTCAAACAATAATAGAAATCAGAGGTTTCTGATAATTTCCTGATCAGCCATGGCACAGCAGTCTCCAGAGAAAACTTCTGCCTATTCCCCATCTAACCTGCTTGTCTAGTCCCAAGAGCTAGAGTTAACCATTATATTGGGGAAAGGTAACAAAAAATAGATCTAGAATATTTTTCGGCTGAAATGTCAACATCTTCTCTCCCAAAACATAGTCTATTTGCCCTCATTACCTCTTTGTCTCTGGGATGTTCTGCCCTAATTTATATCTCTAAGTTTAACATTTCATATGCCACTTTAATTGCCACTTTCTCAGACATTACTCACCTTTCAAGCTCAATTTTGGTTTGTATTTACATGATTTTGGTTATAAACGTTAGATCACATTCATATCCCTGATAAACAGCTTCTGTCTTGGCAGGTCAAAGAGGTGGCACATATTTGTCATTTTGTACTGTGGTTAGTCACTAAGAAAACCTTCTTTTGTTGTCCCAATCTATCTTTTGTGTTTCACAAAGTTTCATTGTTGTGGATTACCAGGGAAGTCTCTGTAAACCATCAATGGTTCATGAATTGGAGTTTCAGAATCAATTACTCTGCATTTTGTTCCTATTGTTTCTCAAGATTCAGCTAAATCCTAAACACTGGGAAATTTCTGTTTTATATCAATATGTCTTTATCAGTTTCATGCATGCTCTTAGAGGAAAATTACTTAGCTCCATACAGAGGGTCTAGAAATAAAATATTGAAAAAATGAATTATGATTTCTAACCAAAGTGATTCTTCTGATTATCTGGAAGCAAAGCCAAGATAAATTCTTGTTCTTACCAAAGTGTATGTGTTAGATGTACTCTCTAAGGACTTTCAGAGATTGTTTATGTGAAATGGCAAATAAACTGTGTGTGCAAAAGTGATGCTACTCTTCTGAGGAAAGAACAATTACCAAAAACAATGTCATGACAAATTAGTCATTGATTAGTGGAAGTGAATAATCTGAAGTCACAATTTTAGATGTGCTCTCTAAAAGGTACAATTGTCAATGATCCTTAGCAAATTATTGGCCCAGAAAATCCAGCAGTTAAAAACAAATTTGGATTACTGATGAATGTGATGCTAATAGAATAGTATTCATAAGTATCCAGTGAAGTTTACAAGAGCTACACAATTAGCACACCTATTCTTAATAAAATTGTTATTTTACTTCAGGTGTGACCAAAAATAAATCAAGATTCACCTAATTCAAACTAATGCTTATTTTTTCATTAGATTTGGAGACTGCGGCTATGTCTGCACTAGAGGGATTTATTGACAAATCTGGTGCATCCAGATTACCAAGCATGTTTTGTCAGCAGCAAGGTGACAGAATGCAGCACTTCTGTCAATAGCTGTACCCCACACCCCATGAGGAAGAATGCTTGTGTTGACAGACATCTGTCAACAAAAGATGGGTTTGCATGTTCTGGGGGAGGCTTCTGTTGACAGAAAACGCCTCCAGATGCCACCCAGTTGTCAAGGAAAACACTGTGTCCACACCAATCAGAGTTCTATTGTCCTTTTCTCCCCTTCTTAAAGCCATAGGGAGCCTGGAAAACTCTGTGGCAGGAAGCTGCATGTGGAAGCAGCAGAGGTACCATTTGCGGTCCTCCACACCCTCCACATCCTCTCAGCCATTCCTTTCACCAGAGCCTTCCCACATGGCAGACAGACAGTCACCCTGAGACTCCTCTAAGCCCTCAAGGCAGACTGAAGGGTCCAGGAGCCACCTCAGACCTGTCGAAGATGGGGGCCCACTCGTGGAGTGAGCCCAAGGTGCAGGACCTCTTGAACCTGTGGGGCAATGAGTACATATTGCAGGACCTCAAGGCGAAGGCCACTACACCCCTCCCTATTCCTGGATGGCCACTGCCATGGCAGAACAGAATTCATTGACTAAAGGAACTCTGGCAGGTCTATGTCCAAACCTGGCATGCTGGCTAATGTTCTGGGGCAGGACCCAACACTTGCCCCATTACAAGGAGCTCCAATTCCTGGAGGAAGGTCTCTCCCTTCTTCTCCATTATGTTGTGCAGGCACAACACATGGCCCCATCTGGGAGGATGTTGGTGCTCCCCCCTCATCCAGGCACATGAACAGGCACCTGAGGCATGCATTAAGGTGGCCAAAGGCACACTCTAACTGTATCCTGGCCTGGTTGAGGCAGGCATTGGGAGTTGCTGGCTGGCATTGAGCTGGCCAGTGTAAGAAAGGCTTCATGAGCCAGGCCATGAGAGGGTAGGCCATGTAGCCCATGATTCACAGTGGCACCTGCATGTCTCTGACCACCATCTCACAGCAGGAGATGAATGTGCCCACTTCCATCCTCTGGCACAGGCGAGAGTTGTGGAACACACGCACATGGTGTGCCATGGCTGACTAACCAGCGTAAATGTCTGTGAACTGCCCATGGTGGTCAATCAAGGCCTGAAACACCATGAAGAAGTATCCTTTTCAGTTTATATATTTGGCCGCACTATGATCTAGGAAACGGATCAGGATGTGGGTCCCATCAATAGCACCAGTGCTGTTTGGGAACCCCAGGGTGGTGAATCTGCCCATGACTGCATCCACATCTCCTAGATGGATAATTCCTACAGCAGGATGGTGTTGATGGCTGCTACTACCTACAGAGGGAGGGTACTGAACGCACATAATGGACTGAAGGAAGAAGTCCCTGGGTCCTGGGGGCAGGGGGGTCCATGTCCCTCCAAGCTCTCTGGGAGACTCCCTGTAAGGCCACCCACCCCCCAGCAGCAGGGCTGTGTGAGTGTAGGATGGTCTTACATTTCTGACTCCACTGCCTGAATATCAGTCTTTGGTGGGAATCCCCACCCTCACCATGCAGTGCTTCAGCCTACCTTCATGAGGAGGGCACTGATGGTGGACTTTCCCACACCAATCTGGTTTCCCACTGAGGAGTAGCTGTCAAGGGTGGTGAGCTTCCAGAGAGTGACTTTAACCCATTTCCCCACAGGGAAGGAGGGCTGCAGCCAGGTGTCTCCTCTCCAGTGGAGAGGAGTGAACCAGGCACAGAGCTCCAACAAGGTATCTTTCTGCATGTAGAAGTTCTGGAGCCACTGCTAGTCATCCCCCGCCCCATGACCAGCCAGTCCCATCATTTGGAACTGGTGAGGTGCCTCCAGATACCCCAGTGCACCCTGGGGTGAGGTGGGCACAGGTGTAACCATCTGCAGCAATGGCAAGATCCTTGAAGCTGGTATGAGGCTCGCCTTCTCTGAGGAAGAGGAGGATGTCCGTCAGGAGGTGCAGCAGGTGCTGAAGCACCTATGTTGGGGGCCAGCGTAAGCTTGGGGCCTGCTCTTGCACCATGGCTCACTAGAAAGAGCTGTGTCTTCCAGAAAGAGTTGAAGCCCTGCTCTAGCAGCTGTGCTGTCCCTCTTGGAGGTAGGCACACCTGAGCATTGGCAGGAAATGGGTGTCGGAGGGAGGGCTTTAAGGATGCGCCTCACCAAGGGAAGGTATTGCTGACCATGTGATCCTGCCTGGTGTGAGTCCAGTTGGCTGTTTTGTTGAAAGAGCAGGCAAGCAGTCTGGACACTCTCTGTTGACAGAAGGTTTTTTGGAAGACATTTTTCAAAAAACCTTTTGTCGACAGATCGCTCTAATCTATACATAGCCTGCTAAAAAACTCTGCAATATAAGTTTACATCTGAGCTTTGTCAGTAATCTTTTTATTATTAACGTGTTTAAAACAGAGGAATATTGGGACCATTAATGTTATTATCCAACCAAAGAAGAACAGATTGTAATCAAGCTGTTCAGGTTGTTATTGCTTCATGTTAATGAAACTCTGTTTGGAAAATTGCCCCTTTAAATGTAGTAGTTCATTTTGACAGACAATGTAGTGTCTTTTCTTGGGCATGCTGTTTGCTTGTTTGTTTGTTTGTTCTCTAACTATGGATGTTTCTGGTTGTTTCCTTTTATTCATGCATCACACAAGTAGTCCATTTTCCAAATCTTAAACTCAGTAAACCAAATTTTTCATGCTAGAAAATAACTTCAAAAATATTTGCAACAAACTGACTTTTGCTGACACACAGCAGCATAAAAGAAGCTTAATGTCATGTTTTATAGTTGGCAATTGAACAGTGAGTTTTATGGTGTGCAAAGTTTATTGTACATCTTTCCTCTTTAATATTTTGCATAGAAATTAACTGAAAATATTACTCACATACTGTAGCTGATGCAAACTATAAAAATGGAATTGTATAATTAAGATCTGAAAGTACAAAGCTATTTTTAGATTTACATTTTAGGACTTTTTCTGTTCTAAGTTAAAAAGCTAACATCATAACTGGATGACATGTTTGTTTCTGCTAATAAAACATTGCAAGATATACGAAAACATTTTTAGCATAGATGACTCTGCATAATTGTCATCATAGTAAAGTGATATAGGGAAGTAGCCTATTTTCTTATATTCTCCTTTCCCCTGAGAAGTACCTTTATTTTTATACACTGATTTACAGTGCAGTCCAGAGGAATGATCATCAGTTACTTTATACCTGAATGTTGATAGAGTAGTGTAGCTTTACCTGTACTGGAGTCAAGAATAATTGGTACTGCAGAAAGAACTTTTATAATTCCTACTCACCACTGGGCTTATATATGACAAAATATAGATTTCCTTGGACAGAAAGGCATCTAAAGTCAGAGTGGATGAGAAGCTAAATATGAATCAACAGCGTGACTGACACTTGGAAAAAAAGCAAACATCATTCTGGGATGCATTAACAGGGGTGCTGTAAACAAGACACAAGAAGTACTTCTGTTCTACTGTGCACTGATTAGACCTCAACTGGAGCATTGTGTCCAGGTCTTGCCACCAGATTTCAGGAAATGTGGAGAAATTGGAGAAGGTCCAAAGAAGAGCAGCAACAATTCTTAAAAGTCTAAAAAGCTTGACCAATGGGGCATGACTGAAGAAACTGGGTTATTTAATTTGGAAAAGAGAAGACTGAGATGGGGACATGATAACAGCTTTCAAGTACCTAGAAGGGTGTTACAAGGATGAGGGAGAAATATTATTCTCCTTGACCTCCTATGAACAGACAGGAAGCAATGGGATTAAACTGCAGCAAAAGAGGTATTGGATGGATATTAAGAACAACTTCCTAACTGTCAGGGTGGTTAAGCACTGTAATAAATTACCTATGGAGGTTGTGAAATCTCTATAACTGGAGGTTTTTAAGAACCGGTAAGAGTCACTTTGGTCAGGGTGATCTAGATTAAGGTTTCTCAACCTATGGGTCGCGATTACATTTGAAAGGGAATGCCAGCTATGCTGGGCAGCTCCACAGGTGACTCTTAAGAAGCCATTCACACTGAAGTGGTACTCAACCTCTTAATTGGATTAACAGCTGCCAGACAGTTGAGCCAATCAATTAAACTGAGAACCATTTCAGTGCTGCAGGGCAGAGAACTGCATACCTGAAGAGCAGCGCCCAGCTCAGGAGTGGTGGGGGCCTTAGTCTGAGGTTGGGAGGGAGAGTAGAGCTGATGAACTCCCTGGCTTTAGGCATCTGCTGGAGGTGCGGGTCCCACAGCAGGGTTCCTGCGTCTGGCGATGTCGGCTGGGGCAGGGCTGGCTGCCAACCATGGGGGGATTGGGTCCCTCCCCCCGGCCCTGGCTCCCACAGCTGTCACTGCTGGCTGGGATCTGCCCCAGATGGGTTCCAGCCGCAGAGCTGGGGTGATGGAGTTCCCGCAACTGGCGCTGCCGGCCAGAGCTTTGCCCTCGCCGGCTTCCAGATGCAGGGGTCAGGGTCCCCCCGCCAGCCTTGGCCAGGGTTCCTGAGGTTTGTTCTGCTGGCCAGGGCTCTGCCCCCGCTGGCTTTCAGCTGCAGTATTCAGGGTTCCCCCTACACCCGGCTGGGGTTCTTGCAGCTGGCGCTGCTGGCCAGGGCTTCCAGCTGTGGGCTTGGTGGTCCCTGTCCCTCCCTTAGCCTCCTCCAGCTCTGAATGTGACTCCCATAGCCCCTGGGTGTGACTTCTTCAGCCCCATCCAGCCCCTGAGTGTGAATCCCCTCACCCCCTCCAGCCCCTGAGTGAGTCCTAGCTCCTGAATGTGACTCCCCTAACCCCTTCCAGTCCCTGATTGTGGGGTTTAAGCTGAGGGAAACAGTTTGGGGATGACTATCTTTCCACCACCACAACTTTGATTAACTATAATAAATGTAGTGTTATCTTATGAAGATGTTTCCCCTTTTTCTATGAAATAACTATTATGAATATGTAAACATGAGGAGGCACAATTTTATTTTCTTGCCTCAGGTGCAAATTAGCTAGTTACGGCACTGCTCTTCCCCTCTCCCCTGTTTTTGAATTGCCTTTGGTCACCAAGTCTTCCTGAACTGTTAGAATGGGTCCCCACTTGGAACAGGTTGGGAACTTCTGATCTAGGTGGTGTTAAGATCAAAAGGGTTTAGTTTTTTCTAGTATGACTTCCTGCATATCAGAGCCCAAATAATCTCAGCCAATCATTTTTGCATCAAGCAAATAATGTTTATTTGAGGTATAGAACATCTTTTAAAAAGATACCTAGTCCTGATTTAAAGACTTGAAGTAATGGAGAACTTCTAATTGCCTTTATTTTCCTTAAAAGTTGGCATTTTATGTCTAATCTAAATGTGTCTAACTTCAACTTCCAACCATCCGCTTTCATTCTGTCTTAAACTATATTAAAGAGCTGTTTACCATCAGAAGTATATTCCCTGTAGAGAACATGAACAAATCATATGTTAACTTTCTCTCAGACAGATAAAATAAAACAAGCTTCTTTAAACATTTATTATAAGGCACCATTTTTAGATCTTGAATCATTCCTGGAGTACTTTTTTGGAACTCCTTCTAATTGTCAACATCTACTTTGAAGTATAGACATCAGAACTGGACGAGGTCTTATAGCTATGATTTCATGCTGTACTGTACTAAAATATACTAGCTCCCTACTCCTGCTTGTTTGTCCAAGGACCACATTTTCCCACTTAACTACACTAGTGTATTGGAAACTAATGTTCAAATGATGGCCAACATAATCCCAAACTCCTTTTCAGAGTCACTGTTTTCCTTGTTGCCAGATATACAACCTTATATTTGTTCGTATTAAAATGAAATTTGTCCAAATGAACCACATTGGACTTTAGTAACAGAGAGATAGCTGTGTTAGTTTATATACTATCAAAACAAAAGAGCAGTCCATAGCACTTTAAAGAATAACAAAATAATGTATTAGGTGGTGAGCTTTCATGGGACAGACCCACTTCTTCAGACCATAGCCATACCAGAACAGACTCAAGGCACAGAGAACCAAAAATAGTTATCAAGGTTGACAAATCAGAGAAATTGTTATCAAGGTGGGCAAATCAGAAGAGCAGAGGGGCAGTAGGAGGGGGGGAAGTCAAGAGTCATATAAAACAAAGTATGTAAAAGAGACCATATAATGACCCGGATAATTGGCATCCTGGTTCAAAGCACCTGTCAATGTGTCGAATTTGAATATAGAAGAGAACTCAGCAAAGAGAGAGTGATTTTGTTAGTCTCTAAAGTGCTACTGGATTGCTTTTTTGTTTTCACATTGGACTTTATGATTGATCTGTCCCCATAATTAATTATGAACTTATTTTTTTTATTTCTTCCTTTATATCTTCACTGATAAAGATACTCAATAGAATGGGGACAAGAACAGGCTCCCATGCAATTGTAACCACATACCTTCTGAGTGTGGTGTATTGCCCCACCCACTGAGAATGCTTACAGAGAGAATAATGAGTTACTTTTACAGTCATAGCAAATAGCTGGCTTTTAGCTCATACAGTAGAGGCTTACGTACTAAGCTTCAGAGGTCCCAGGTTTGATTTCACTCACAGACAGTCAGGGTCTGTTGATATTATGCAACCTTGCTAGAAACATGACAGTTCCTTATTTGCAATCCTTTTTTTTTAAATATAACCATTGCCCAGTTTTTAATCCATTTAATATCAACTACATTATATATATACATTATATATACATTAGTTCCATTTTAAAAAGGCATGATTGGAAACTAAGTGAAATGCCTTACAGAAGACTAAATATTTGATGCCAACAGCTGCATTTATCAACCAGAAACATTATCCAATCAATAAAAGGATATAACATTTATTTAACAAACCTTTTTTTCCATAAAGCCATGCTCATTCCATTAACCATTCTGCCATCTTTAAACTCTCAAGTGATTTTATCCCTGTGAGAGAGTGAGAACAGGGCCTAGCAGTGCAGGGGCGAACAGGTCTTTTTTGCCCACTTAGCACTGTTCCGTTTTACCTGCAGCCAATGCCAGGCCTGGAGGAAGAATAAAAGGAGTGAACCTGGCTCAGTTAGGGGCTGACCAGTGAGGAGGCATGAGCTGGTTCTGCTGTTTGCAAGACCTGAGCCAGAATTGTCTGCTGGGTCAGCCGCAGGAGGCTGCAAGCCTCCAAACCCTCTCCTGGGAGCCAAGTGGGAGAACCAGAAAGGAAACCTCACTACAGAGAGGGAAGAAAGATGCTTGGGGCATGCCCCAAACTAAAGGAACAGAATTTAATAAGCGGCTGGAAATCCTACACCCTGAGCTCTCAGCTAACTCTGGGACCTAACCACTAGGCCACCCTGCTGTCGGGGGAGCTGGCCACAGTCCCATATCAGTCTAGTCATGATTTTGCCCAGGATAGATATCAGGCTAACATGTCCATAGTTTTCTGGGTCAGATTGTTTGCCCTTTTTAAATAACAAGGAAGCATTAGCTATTTTCCAGCCCTCTGGATCTTTCCTAATATTCAAAAATGGGTTTAAAATTGGCATTAATGTTTCAGAGAGCTGCTAGGTCAATTATTTTAATATTCAATAGAGGAAGATATCTATTTTAAACATTTTAAAGTATTTAACTTTAATAATTAATATTTAACGTCCTCCCTGGATTGCTGATAGAATCAGAGGTGAAAGGAAGCCAATGCGCCCTGGTGTGCTGCTCTGGAAAGCAGAAACTGGCCAGCTGGGATGCTCGCTGCATCAGGAGGAACAGTGTGCTCCCAGCCCGGCTCCCAGAGCTGTTGCGCTAAGCGCAGAGTTTGCTACATTCCTCTCACTCCTAGCTACCAAGGAGAGGGGCAAAGGAGTAATGCATGCAGGCCATTCAGTTTCCCCTTGTTAACTTATCTGATTTTGTGGTCTTTGGTGGCTCTCTTGAAGTCTATCACCATAGCCATCTGCACAGGGCTAATAGGATATACAGGCACGCAGCCAAGAGATTATCATCATTGATGGAGCAGGAGACCCGTCAGGACAACACACCAGTGACTTATGAACAACTGCATTGGTGATTCTAACTTCTGGCTGCACCTCTGAAGCCAATGACATTGGTTCCCAGGAGAGTGAAGTCAGGCCCTTAACCTTTAGCTACATACTCTATACTTGAATATAGGAAATGGACAAAAGCTGGTAGAAGATAAGCCTGCAAATCCAGCATCATACTGAACTATATTATATAACTTCGCCTCTACTGGTAATGCCTTGAATGAGTTACCAGTACATGAGACTGTATGAGGTCAGAGCTCAGGAACTGTGATTGATTCTCTTTATGAAATATTGAATGTGTGCACTATGGTTGGTCATATATTCGAATGAATGACAGACTACAAGTATGCTTGGGTGCTATCTTTGGGAACGGTTGAGGCAGGTGAATTAAAGTTGCTGTGCATGTGGATTTTTACTCAACTCATCATTTCCTGATTTTTCAATAATTGTGTTGACAGGAAAGTAATTTAAGAAATCTTAGCATAAAGTTAGTGAGATGTTTGTGCCGAGAGGGATTGTCTGGCAGCCCACTGAACTCCTGAAAGCAATAGATCCTTCTTCACAAAAATAATGAAGAAAACTATGTGAAATCTGATACTGATCAGAGCTTCTGTAATTTTAGTGGAAGAAATACTGTGGAGACAGGTGTCTATCAGGGACTACACTATTGTCAACCTTAAGACAGGAAATTATGATTTGTTGTTGACAGCTTGGACAGGTTTCACTCTACATTTCAGGACCTTATGGAGCACCGAGGGGTCACAATATAATTTACAAGAAAATCAATTAACAAAAAAAATAGCAGAAATAGTGAAGATTATTAGCGGAATGAAAAGTAGGGAAAACTTCCACTGGGATCAGAGATGTTTAACATTAAATAGAAAATACAAATCCTTTATGGACATATTTGTTTTATATTTGTATAGCCAAATGTTTCCAAATAAAAGCTGTATTTGTGTATTCCAAGTGTCTCTCTCCAGTAAATATCAGCATTTGCTAAAAATCTTGATGGTGTGCTTCAAGCACTCCATTATGGAGTTTAAGTTGCTCATCTGTTTTCTTGACACTTCAATAAAAAATAGATAGGAAAAATTCAGTCATATCATCTTATTGCCCATCCATTTTGTACTCATTTTGTATCAGGCTTGCACTTGAATTGAAACAGCTTTTTCATCTGTAAATAACAAGCTATTAGTTGACCAAAGCAGCAAAGACAAATAAACCTTGAAAGATTTTCCCCTGCCCCAGTGTTGCTGAGGGCAGTTAACAAGAAGATACAAAATTCCTTGCAAATCCAGTGTAAACTCCTTTCATTTCATCATTCTGGCAAAAACACTTGTTTTTCGCAGGTAGAAAACTGCTGGTTTTCCATATTAACATGGATCCATATAAATGACATCAGGGCATTTTCATTGATTCTTGGACTTGCTGCCTCATTCATGGCTCAGTTATTTTTGATGCTGAGCCCTTCAACAATGAACCAGCAAATCACTTATGCATACCTTTAAATGTGCGATTAATCCCACTAAGTCCTCATTCTTACAGCTATACCTTTCCTTAAATGTTTTGCTTGATAAGGGTCAGAATGCACAATCGTGTCATCAGTCCATAATAGCCTGAATTTCATGTCTTTCGGGGACATGCAGCAAAACCCACTTATTGGACAGTTAGGGAAGGTTGCAGGCATGGGGCTGGCTGAAAGGGAACTTTTCGGTTGCTGAGATTTATTAGCTGATTGTTCTTATCGACATCTGAGTTTTCAATGCTACTGGCTGGCTAAGTTAATTGGATACATGTAACGCTGCTGGGCAGTCATTATTATGTCAATATATGTTAATTGATTTTTAAGATGCCTAGACCTTTTGAAAGAATATATCCTGAAGTTTCTGAAATCCAGATTAATAAATGCTTCAGAGAGCAAGAGCTAGTCACTTCTCACAGCTGTAGTTCAGACTCTAGCAGGGTGAATTCACACCAGTTTAGACGGCTTTTTTAGTTTACTGTAGAAGTGCCCCTAGCTCTACTATAATTAAAGATAACCCAGCTGTTCCATTATAATACAATCTTCTAGGGGGGTTGTAATTTGGCTGTAAATCTCTGTTTTTAGCTGGAATTTGGCACCAGGAGTATCGGTTTTAATTTTATGCCAAATTTAGCTGAAATTGGTCTGTTTCTAATTCAAACTGAAAAGCAATCAGTGTTTTCTAGTTTCAAAGCTTGTTTGTATTCATAAAAAGTTTTTAAATAGTTTTTTTTTTGTTTGGTGAACACTATCAAAATTTCATGAATATTTTCTGTGATCCTGTTATTTCTCTATCCCTTCATTTGTTTTTCTCTATAATAAGTGCACTAACTTGATATTTTTCTACTTCCTTGCTGGTTCCAGAACAAAAGGTAGCTAGATGTAGTTATGTCTTCACTTCACTCTTAGCCCAGACCAAGCTAACACGAGCGAAGCAGCAATACGGAAGCCTTACCTATGTCAGATCAGTGAGGCTCTTTTCACAGTCCATCCTGGGATGTGGGCTGTGAGATAGACCTGAGACTCAGGTAAGAGTTGAAAAGACATTGAAATGTGCCAGGCAGGCATGGATAAATTAAGCTAAGTATGTGTTCTTGGGGACTCAAGAGGGCAGTGTTTATTGTATGTTCCTTAATCCAAATATGCAAAAACCCAACCCCTTTGTATCTCACTCCTGAGGAATAAAACATTACTGTCCCATGAAAGTGCAAATCAAAGACTCAGGATGCATAATGAAACAGCAGAACTGCCCAGCTGGTTTCAATTCCTGATTAAAAAACTGATACGAGTTTGTAACTAAGGTGTCAAATCCAGTTGAGAGGTTTGAAAGTTTGACAGCTGCCAAAGGCCTGTGTTGGAGTTGGAGATGATTGTGGGTAACTTTTAAGCAGTCGTGGTGGTTCTGATATATTTTCTCTGCCATGCTTTTGCTGGAAGAATAAATGCAGTTTGCTTTTTGGAGGCTGATTTGTTACTTAATAGCTCAGAAGAGATTGTTAACCACTGGTACTGGATCTTAGTCAGATGTGGTGGGTAATCAACTTGAGGCCTGGTCTACACTACTAGGGGACATAGATCTAAGCTACACAACTTCAATTATGCTGAAGTCAATGTACTTAAATCTAATTGCAGTGTCTTCACTGACCAGCATTTATATAAATGGTGCTATGAAATAGTGCTATCTGCTGCACCTATGGCGTCAGCTGTTAAAGAACTCGACTGCATGTAGTTGAATGTAATACCTGACATGACTGTCATGTATTTGGTGGCTCATTAGCTGTGGTCTCAGATTAAGACAATGACTAAGTAATGTTCACCCTGTATTTTGATTTTCCATCATGGCCCTGAAGCCCTGCTACGAATTTGGCACTCAGCAAAATCCTCTTCATAATAACTACACTTCGACATACCAAATGGGATGCTTGCTATTTTTTCAATGCACACAGGCACAATCTCATACTGGTCTGAAAGTATTTATTTGTCATTGGTACTCTGTGAGTTGACTCAAGAAGTTATCCTGGACAATAAATAAATCTTGCTTAAAGTTGACTAATAAGTGAAAAGGTAAGAATAAAAACAATACATGTCTGAGGCCTTGTATTTCAGCAATCTCACCTGTTCTGATGATTTGAAATCACTCACATACAAAGAGAATTAACTTAACTTCCAAAAGAAAGTTACTGTTACATTATCATGCAGCATATTACAGTTAAAAGTGGGGAGAAGACATTTATATGTCATGAGTCCTGTACAGAAGGGGATTATATATTGTTCAGTTTCATTACATAAATCACATGCAAGAGAAGACCTCAGCAGCAAATAAAAAAAAAAAGAAAGAGGTGCTCCAAACTGGGTATTCTGGTTAGGTCTATATGTACTTTGTATTGCTTTGTATTGGCTCCACAGTATTGCAGCTACTTACAGTTGAACTGGAGGAATTAGACACTGCAGGGACTACTGGCCCATTATGGAGTGTTTGTGGCACTCTGAAGGATACTCTCTGAACTTTGTCATAGACTCCTGTATTTGGGCAGAAATACTAAGTCAGGAGATCCTGCAGGGATTTATTCTGGGAAAGGCAGCAGAGAGAGGGAAAGCAGGGCGTGGAGCGAAGTTCTGGTGCTGTCTTCTAGATTTCAGTGCCTGGCAGGAAAGGAGACAGTGGCAGTTGCCTGTATTTGGATGTGGATATTTGGAAGGCTCCCCTGTCAAGATATCTTTGCTGAACTCACATGACTGCAAGCTTCAGCCTGTTGACTCCCCTGCAAATAGCCACCCCAGTCTGGTAGTTGGAGAATGGGGAGTGCATGGTGAGTGTTTTAACTGTAAAGAGTCACTTGTGGCTTGTGAGCTGCAGTTTGGCCACCCCTGACATACTACTTCAAAGTAAAGATGGGTTTTTTTTCCCCACTTGGGTGTTCAATGTTTTTCTTAAAGGAATAAGAACATTTCCCTCCCCTCCCCATTTGCTAGGTATATTTCATGATTGAGGCAGAAGTTGTTCCTGGAAACTCCTTAACAGAGTTATACAGTGCATACCTATGAGGAAGCACTTTCATATGTTATTCATCCTGGCTACATCAACACTGCAGAGATCTTTCAAACGATGCTCTTCCACAAGACCTCTTTTGCAATAACTTCTTTCGAAAGAGTGCATCCACACACACAAAAGCAAATCAAAAGAGTGATTTGCTCTTTCGAAAGAGAGCGTTCACGTGCACCTGCTCTTTTAAAGAATGGGCCAGGGATCGAAAATGAAGACTGTTCTTTCAAAAGAAGGGCCCTGCAGAGCATCTACACACATTTTCTTCAGAAAGAAGCTTAGAAAGGGGGAGTTCTTCCTGAAACAGGAAAGGAAAAACGATTTCAAAAGGTGAGCCACATTCTTTCTATTTACTTTCGAAAGAACGCTTTTTGTGTGTAGACACTTCATGGGATCTGTCAAAAGAAACCCTTTCTTTTGAACAATCTTTCAAAAGAACTTGCTAGTATAGACACAGCCCCTGTGAACAGAGACATGTAGTTGTCGGGGTAGAAGATTCCCACCAATACAACACCACTTCTGGGACTACCCAGTTTCTCCATTATCCTCAAGAACATCAGGCACCCAGGCAAGAGGTAAGCACCTGGGTATAAATAAGAACGTGCATATCCTGCTCAGGGATGATCCAGCAGGGAAAAAAGGATTAAAAATGGTAGTGCACTCTCGTGAAAAATATATAGAATAGTGATTATTATAACAAATCCAATAATTACCACATAATCTGGCAACCACGAGTGGCACAGAATTACTTCATATGGTGATGCCCTCTTTGCAGTCACAAAACTTACTGATAAATGAGAACTGAACTGCAGTGAGCTGCCTCAGATTGCTTATTTTAACGCTTGACAGTGTAGAACATTCTTTAAAAAATATTACATGCATACATGCACAGACTGACTTCACTTTAATTGCTTTATATTTACCTAGTTCTTTGCTAACCCAATCCATTGAAGTCAATTAAAGGATTACGGTGGACCTCAGTGGGTCATCCATCCATGAGAGCTACAAACTGGATGCTTCCTATGAGTTTTGTTGGGATGACAGTGTGGGACTCTGGGAGGAAGTGGATGTGAGGCCCATCAGCTAGAGACACAGTTTTTCAGCAAGGCATCTAACAGGCCCATTCTTCCTCTCTTTCTCCAGCTCCATTGCCTGCAGCCTTGCTGGAGTCTGTATTTACAGTGTATTGTAACTCTTCAAGGGGCTTTGGTATTGATTGCTTCCTCTTATGATGATTGATTATTAAGAACATAAGAACGGTCATACTGGGTCAGACCAAAAGTCCATCCAGCCCAGCAGCCTGTCTGCCAACAGTGGCCGGTGCCAGCTGCCCCAGAGGGGGTGGACTGAAGACAATGATCAAGTGATTTGTCTCCTGCCTTCCATCTCCAGCCTCTGACAATCAGAGGCCAGGAACACCATTCCTGTCCTTGTCTAATATCCTTTTATGGACCTAACCTCCATAAATTTATCTAGCTCTTTCTTAAATTCCATTATAGTCCTAGCCTTCACAGTCTCCTCTGGCAAGGAGTTCCACAGGTTAACTATGCGCTTAGTGAAAAAGAACTTTGTTTTATTAGTTTTAAACCTGATACCCATTAATTTCATTTGTTGTCCTCTAGTTCTTGTATTATGGGCACAAGTAAATAACTTCTCCTTATTCACCCTCTCCACACCTGTCATAATTTTACACACCTCTATCATGTCCCCCCACAGTTTCCTCTTTTTTAAACTGAAAAGTCCCAATCTTCTTAGACTCTCCTCATACAGGACCTGTTCCAAGCCCCTAATCATTTTAGTTACCCTTTTCTGAACCTTTTCCAGTGCCAAGATATCTTTTTTTAGGTGAGGAGACCACATCTGTACACAGTATTATTGATGCATAAGTGTAATTATTCAGTGATTGGCAAACCAACCAGTGATTAGATTTCATTTCATATAAGGTGCCCAAAGGTTTCTGCTTCTTCAAATCACTTTAGGCTCAATACCTCTATTCTCAAGGTTCCATCCTTACAGAGCAACTAAAAAATGGCACTCACACTTTTCAGGCAACCATAGAATAAGTATCAGACTAGGAATTTATCTATATCAGTGCCCACTGCCTCCCAGTCACTTATGCACATTCTAACTCAAAGTGAAATGTGTGCAGCTTCAAAACTGTATGGTCTGAAGAAGTGGGTCTGTCCCACGAAAGCTCACCTAATAAACTATTTTGCTATTCTTTAAAGTGCTACTTGACTGCTTTTTGTTTTGAAAGTAAAGTACTGTTTACCTTATTTTTATTATCAAAGATCATTAACGTTGAAATATTCTGCATCAGTTCTTGAAGTATCACAGACCTACTTGCTGTCTGTGTTGACAACTGTTCTTCCCTAGTTTAACTGAAAGATTTCGCAAACACAGCTGAACTACTGGACTTGTTTGGACTATCTACGCATCTTAGAAATGCTGCTACATAGAAATGAAAACACAAGCTTCCAATAACACATTAATACATTATATATGGGAAGAAACAAATGTTTCAGTTAAATAACCAGTGAGTGAGTTGAATTGGCAATTGGAGCTACTTTAACATGCATTGCTTGAATATGTTAGCTTTCAGTTTGTCCTTGATGTTAGTTAAAATTAACAGTCCTACAAAACGTTAATCAAAATTACCTCATGGGGAAATACATGCTTCTGCTATTTTCTTATGGCATAGCTTATATTTTTCAGAACAGTGTTCCTGACCCAAGCTGTGTCTGCATAATATGGCAAAGAAATTAAAATTAACCATGTGATAGATTGAAGTGTTTCCAGACAGCTGTTTAAAAATGCTTGCCCCACAGTTTCCAACATAATATGATGTGTTTGTTTAACATAATTACTATCTCACCTCCAAATATTCCACGAATCAGAAACTCTCATTGTTCTTAAAATCATAAAGACAGAAACTTCAGCTACTTACGACATTCTTTGGTGAGGGTGCGTGACAGCTCAGTATGTAGCTCCCATTGTTCTTGAAAATCTCAGCTGCAAACACTGTACGAAGGATCTGATTTTAAACTCAGGTACACCAAGAGCAGAGTTCATCTAGATTTTCCTTGGTGTATGTAAGTGCTTGGCCTTTCCTTAATTAACATATAAAAATATAATTGTGATGTGATAGATACTGTACGAAGAGCAAGATTTTATTGAAGACATGGAAGATAGTTTTTTGCCATACTTTCATTGCTCCAGAACAGCAGCAAAAGAAGAGAATCAAGCAACCATAGGCTTCAAGTAACTGTGCCTATTTTAAATGACAATAAGAGATTTTTGTAATTTTTTTTCCCTGCATAAATTCAATCATTGTTTTACTGTCACAATGTTTAAGCTAGGTAATTTCAGTAATATGAGCACCCTCTTACTGGAAAAAATGTAAGCCATACAGTACCTCTTTTGTATTTTGTAGTATGTCACCATTTGGCAGAATTGATTGCACAATGCCCATCATTGGTCACTGGTAATATTAAAAAAATAAGATTTTTGCATTTTTAAAGAAAAGTAGAAGTCCCAGGTTTTTTTTATTCCTTTTGTTTAAAAATACTCTTCAGTAAAATTTATTTTGAAGGAAATATTTTGTCTATCATTTTCTTTTCTACTTAACAGTATTGGAACAGCAAGAAAGAAAGCTGAGCTTTGTATGTTCCTTACATTTTTTGAAAGACTTCCTTAAAGGCATGCTTAACATGACTGAGAACTTAGTGGTTGTTTAATTGTAAGTTTTTTGTCTTGCTGTTAGGGAGCAATAAATCTTAAGATACATTGGCCCTATCGTAAAATCCATTCAGATGGAGATGAATATAAACTATTATGAAAGTAAAAAAAAAAAAAGAAAAAGAAAAAAAATCATACTCCAAAGCACTGCATATGGGAATCTTCCTAGCTCACTAAATTCTCTACTTCATTCTATGTCTCTCTTAATGGGTGCTAACAACCTTTACTGTGAGGATTCATATACAAACTTCCTGTACATTAATTAGTGTCCCAGACATGACCCCTCTTTTGAGTAATTACTTTTTTCAGATAATATCAACCATGAATAAAAACAAAAATAATTTGACAAAATGGAACATCAAATTTCAGTGCACTGTCATTTTCTCTATTTTTAACAAGTTATGTTAGGAATAATGGGCTCTTAGGGTTAACTTGGAATTCTTGGGATAGGACTAATGGACTATGGCCCACCAAGAATTAAAGCTTGTAGTTTAAGGGCCAGTTTTTCTATATCTATATCTATATCTATATGTATGTTTTGACTTCTTTCTCTCTCTCTCTCTCTCTCTCCTGCACGCACGCATACACCCACACACACGACATTGTAGAGCAACATCCCAGATGAAGTTTAAGGGTCACTTTTTTCCTCTATCTTTGAAAAGTACAAAATCAATGTTTATGGGGAGTTATAATATAGCACAAACAGGTGTTCTTTTGGTCTTAATCTTGCAAGATACAACACACAGAATCTTAGAGGTTCAGGCCCTTGGAAGGAATCCTTAATTGTATTACAAATACAAGTTGCTGGAAACCAGAGCATGGAATTTCACACTTCCTTTAGCTTTATTTCCCTGTAGTACTTTTATCAAAACCTTGTGTTAAGGGAAATTGTCAGAATTCAGGGACTAAGCCAATGAATACTGTACGCTAATCAGCAAAACACAGTAAGAATTAAGTCTCACCTCCTCTTGAGTGTTGAGGCTCCAAGAACACAGAACAATCAAACAAGATGACAAGAAAACTTTCCCCTCTGAGAAATCTGACAGATCCTTTGAATAACTTTCCCACATGTCTTTGTTGTGCTATACTTTGGTTTCAATAAAAGAACAGGGGAGCAAGTTGCAAAATATAGAGATAGAAATAAATGGAAAGTGGCATTTAGAAAAGCACTCTGGAACCACAATGGTTGCTTCACTTCAATGGAAGTTGAGCCTGGGTGAGGCACTCAGAAAAAGGCCATAAAGAAGGCTTTTCCATCTAGATTATTAAGTTCTTTATTAACATTTGTAATAGATTTGTGATATATTCAATAGAGACATAGCATCACTCAAGAGTGCAGATAGCTACCTACGTAAACATAAGCCTACAAAGTGCTCACTCCCTTACACACCTGATGCTGCTGTGGGATTATCAGTTAATTACAACTTTAGCCTTAGCAGCAGAGATGCATTTGAAATTCTATTGAAATTCAAAAGCTGCTATTTCTCATGGCTCTATGCCAGTCATTTTATAGTTTTAACTGGAAGAGTGTTTAAAATGGTTTTGTAGCCACCTTTTTGGAATAAGTGCAACAAATCCAATGCCGAGAAGAAGAAATGCCAGAAAACATTAGTTACCTAGGTTTCAAGATCCCTCTGTTTAAAGGAGGCAGCTATAAAAAAATGGACCAAATTCTATTCTTATTTATAACTATTCAAAGTATCAAAACAAAAAGCAGTCAAGTAGCACTTTAGAGACTAGCAAAATGGTTTATTAGGTGAGCTTTTGTGGGACAGACCTTCTTCTTCAGACCATAGCCAGACCAGAACAGACTCAATATTTAAGGCACAGAGAACCAAAAACAGTAAACAAGGAGGACAAATCAGAAAAAGATAATCAAGGTGAGCAAATCAGAGAGTGGAGGGGTGGGGGGGAAGGTCAAGTATTAGATTGAGCCAAGTACGCAGACGAGCCCCTATAGTGACTCAGAAAGTTCCCATCACGATTTAAACCATGTGTTAATGTGCCGAATTTGAATATAAAAGCCAGCTCAGATGTTTCTCTTTCCAAAACGGTGCGATAATTCCTTTTCTGTAACACACATTCCTTTAGGTCATTGACAGGATGCCCCATTCCATTAAAATGTTGACTAACTGGTTTGTGGATCTGGAGTGTTTTGATGTCTGTTTTGTGCCCATTGACCCTTTGTCTAAGGGAGTTAGAAGTCTGTCCAATATACAAAGCACCTGGGCATTGTTGGCACGATGGCATATATGATGTTAGTAGAGGAGCATGAGAAAGTGCCCGTGATTCTGTGAGTAACCTGGTTAGGTCCAGTGATGGTATTTCCAGAGAAGATATGTGGACAAAGCTGGCAGCGGGCTTTGTTGCAGGGAAAGGTTCCAGGACTGGTATTCCTGGGGTATAGACTGTGGCTGTTAGTGAGGATCCTCATGAGGTTGGGAGGTTGTCTGTAGGAGAGAACAGGCATGTCACCCAGGGCCTTCTGGAGTGTAGCATCCTGATTAAGGATAGGTTGTAGGTTTTTAATAATTCGTTGCAGTGGTCTGAGTTGGGGGCTGTAAGTGATGACCAGTGGTGTTCTGTTCTTGGCTTTTTGGGCCGATCTTGGAGTAGCTGGTCTCTGGGTATTCGTCTGGCCCTGTCAATTTGTTTTTTTACTTCTCCTGGTGGGTAATTCAGGTTTATGAATATTTGGTAAAGTTCTTGTAGTTTTTGGTTTCTGTCAGTTGGATCAGAGCAAATGCGATTGTACCTAAGAGCTTGACTGTAAACAATGGATCTAGTCACGTGTGCAGGGCAGGATGGAAACTGGAAGGGTGTAGATAAGTATAGTGATCAGTAGGTTTTCCGTACAGTGTGGTACTGATCAGGCCATGCTTGATTAGTACTGTAGTGTCCAGGAAATGTATCTCTTGCATGTTGTAATAGAGGCATAAGTTGATGGTGGGGTGTAGATTGTTAAAGTCTCTGTGGAATTCCTCTAGAGCCTCTGTACCATGGGTCCAAATCATAAAGATGTCATCAATGTATCTTAAGTAGAGGAGTGGTAATCCCCTATTACCATGTGACTAGATCCATTGTAGCCCCCAACTCAGACCACTGCAACGAATTATTAAAGACCTACAACCTATCCTTAATCAGGATGCTACACTCCAGAAGGCCCTGGGTGACATGCCTGTTCTCTCCTACAGACAACCTCCCAACCTCATGAGGATCCTCACTAACAGCCACAGTCTATACCCCAGGAATACCAGTCCTGGAACCTTTCCCTGCAACAAAGCCCGCTGCCAGCTTTGTCCACATATCTTCTCTGGAAATACCATCACTGGACCTAACCAGGTTACTCACAGAATCACGGGCACTTTCTCATGCTCCTCTACTAACATCATATATGCCATCGTGCCAACAATGCCCAGGTGCTTTGTATATTGGACAGACTTCTAACTCCCTTAGACAAAGGGTCAATGGGCACAAAACAGACATCAAAACACTCCAGATCCACAAACCAGTTAGTCAACATTTTAATGGAATGGGGCATCCTGTCAATGACCTAAAGGAATGTGTGTCACTGAAAAGAAATTATCGCACCGTTTTGGAAAGAGAAACATCTGAGCTGGCTTTTATATTCAAATTCGGCACATTAACACATGGTTTAAATCGTGATGGGAACTTTCTGAGTCACTATAGGGGCTCGTCTGCATACTTGGCTCAATCTAATACTTGACCTTCCCCCTGACCCCTCCACTCTCTGATTTGCTCACCTTGATTATCTTTTTCTGATTTGTCCTCCCTGCTTACTGTTTTTGGTTCTCTGTGCCTTAAATATTGAGTCTGTTCTGGTCTGGCTATGGTCTGAAGAAGGAGGTCTGTCCCACGAAAGCTCACCTAATAAACCATTTTGCTAGTCTTTAAAGTGCAACTTGACTGCTTTTTGTTTTGATAGTGTATAGACTAGCACGGCTTCCTCTTTGTTACCATTGAAAGTATGTGTAACTCCATGGAAGTTAACATACAGGTAATCAATCAATGTAAATCAATACAATGAAGTCAGTGAATAGATATAAACATAGCTATAGATATAGGTTATGACTACACTGTGCCCTAGTGCCAACAGTTTGATGCAAATAAGCACACTTGAAAATGCAAAATAGCAAGCCATGTGCATATTCACACAACTAATATGCATATTCATGAAGCTAATTTGCATTTTCAAGTCAGAAATCATACTGTATAGATGTGGTTCAGCCAGTAAAAATCTCCTTTGTTGGAAGTCCCTTATGCCTGATTTTTTCCAGGCATAAGGGGTTGCCAACAAAGGGAGCATTTCTCCATTGCTATTAAAGTATCTTCTGGTATGAAGACAGCAAAAATTTGCAATTCCTTTGCAAAGACAGTTCCTCATATCCTTTGAGGTGACCAGCTACAGCTCTTCCTTTTTGCTTCCTTCAGTTTCCAAAAAGCCTGCTTTAACCCTGACATGACCATGGAGTCTTACTGAGAGAAGGAGGGTAGGTCAGCCTGACCTTTTGCAGCTGAGCAATTGCATGGAAGAAATTGTTCCAACTCCTGGTGCTTCTCCAATGCAAAAGTGGAAAATTAAAAGACTCCCCTTCCTTACTTTTGTTGCTGTGGCGAGATCGCCCAAACCATTGAATACATCATAATGCAGTGCCCCAAGAACGGATACGATGGAGAAATGAAAGCTATTTACAACATTGCCATTGCAAAGGTTTAGGGATCTACAACTGCATCTGTGATGTTGCTCTAAAATGTTGTGTGTGTGTATGAGAGAGAGAAAGAGAGAAATAAAAAAAGATAGACACCACAATTAGTTGTGCTTGTCTGCTTCCACCTGGTTCCAGCTTAGACACTTCTGCAGGGATATAGGGGAACTTATTATCATTTATCTACATTACCAGTGTATCTCAAATGTCTAATTAAGGATGAGGACTACATTGTGGTATGTGCTATGCAAACAAAATAGAGGGTTTAACACCATAAAGTTTGCAATCCAAGTAAGAGACAAGAAACAAAAATGGAGAAACAGATAGATACTGGAAAGCTGTTATCATGTCCCCTGTCTCTTGTCTTCTCTAAACATACCAAATTTATTTCAATCTTCCCTCACAGGTCATATTTTCTAGAACTCTAATCATTTTTGTTGCTCTACTCTGGACCTTTTCCAATTTCTCTACCTCTTCCATGAAATGTGGTGGACACAATAGTCCAGCTGAGGCTTAATCAGTGCAAAGTAGAAGAATTACTTCTCATTCTTGCATCTGACACTCCTGTTAATACAGATCTTCTCACAGAAGTGGTAGGTGTTGTCTTAGAGGAGACATAGTTCTTGGTTGAAGAATTAGGCTTTTTTTTTCTTTCTTTGTTGTTTCTGTGCCTCATGAGCATGTACATTCTCAGAGGAAACTGTGGCTTGGCATTTGACATGCTACTACTGAGTTCTGTTCTGCACCAAATTCGCCCAATGTGTTGGGTTGAAGTGTACTTTCAGTATGTCTTTGAAGTGCATTCACTGCCTCCATGAGCTCGTCTGCTGGGACTTACCTGCCAGGTGAATACTGGCTTCTGGAGGTAAGTGTCAGGCGTCTGTACACAGTGGCCAGCCCAGGTGAGTTGGTGTTTCATGACCAGCATTTCTATATTACTGATGTAGTCTGCAGAGGGAATGCTGATGTTAATACACCAGTCTTCTTGGTTGATCCCCAGAATCCTTCTGAGGAAGCACTACTGGAACTGTTTGAGATACCAGTAGCTTACCCATATTTAACACTCATAGAGAAGGGCAGGGAAAACCAGTGCCCTTTACACCAATATCTTGGTGTCTGTTTGCAGAACCCTGTCATGGAAGCCTCATGTCAGTAGTTTTCCAAAGGATATGCTCACATAGCAGATACTATATGCCACCTTAATGTACTTGATATCAGTACATTTTGGAAATAGCTAGGTCTTAGGTACAATTCTTTTATGATTAATCGGATCAGAATAACACCCATCAAATATCCTTTAGCGAAATCATGGCCCTTTAAAGTCAATAGGAATTTTCCTATGGATCTTAATGGATCATCACTTGTATCTGTTGTAGCAAATATTTTTTATAATTTATCCACTTTCACCCATAACTTTTCTATCTTGCAGAGCAGGGAAGTGAGTCCACACCTTATGGCTACGTCTACACGTGAAGCCTACATCGAAGTAGCCTATTTCGATGTGGCGACATCGAAATAGGCTATTTCGAAGAATAACGTCTACACGTCCTCCAGGGCTGGCAACGTCGATGTTCAACATCGACGTTGCGCAGCACCACATCGAAATAAGCGCTGCGAGGGAACGTCTACATGCCACAGTAGCACACATCGAAATAAGGGTGCCAGGCACAGCTGCAGACAGGGTCACAGGGTGGACTCAACAGCCAGCCGCTCCCTTAAAGGGCCCCTCCCAGACACACTTGCACTAAACAGCACAAGATCCACAGAGCCGACAACGAGTTGCAGACCCTGTGCATGCAGCATGAATCCCCCGCTGCAGCAGCAGCAGCCAGAAGCCCTGGGCTAAAGGCTGCTGCCCACGGTGACCATAGAGCCCCGCAGGGGCTGGAGAGAGAGCATCTCTCAACCCCCCAGCTGATGGCTGCCATGGAGGACCCCACAATTTCGACGTTGCGGGACGCGGATCGTCTACACGGTCCCTACTTCGACATTGAACGTCGAAGTAGGGCGCTATTCCGATCCCCTCATGAGGTTAGCGACTTCGACGTCTCGCCGCCTAACGTCGAAGTTAACTTGGAAATAGCGCCCGACGCGTGTAGCCGCGACGGGTGCTATTTCGAAGTTACTGCCGCTACTTCGAAGTAGCGTGCATGTGTAGACACAGCCTATGAGTCCTAACACATATAAGCCGTGTCTACACGTGCACGCTACTTCAAAGTAGCGGCACTAACTTCGAAATAGCGCCCGTCATGGCTACACGTGTTGGGTGCTATTTCGATGTTAACATCGACATTAGGCAGCGAGACGTCGAAGCCGCTGTCCTCATCAGGAGATAGGAATAGCGCCCTACTACAACGTTGAACGTTGAAGTAGGGACTGTGTAGTCGTTGCGCGTCCCGCAACGTTGAAATTGCGGGGTCCTCCATGGCGGCCATCAGCTGAGGGGTTGAGAGACACTCTCTCCAGCCCCTCAGCTCACTGGTGGCCGCGTGGAGCGGCCCCTTAAAGGTCCCCCCCCTCTTCCTGTGCAGGCAGCTGAGGGAATGTGCAGGCAGCAGCTCAGACACACGGCCAGCCTGCATGTTCCTCAGCAGCCACAGGACCCTCAATGGCCACCCGGCAGCCCCCCCAGCGCCCCCAGGGGACCCCCCCCCCAAGGGGAGCCAGGGCAGCCAGCCCAGCCAGGTGGGCAGCCAGGCTGCCAAGCGGCAGCGGGGCCCCTCCTGGATGGAGGCCGAGCTGTGGGACCTGCTGGGGCTCTGGAGCAAGGAGGAGGTGTTCCAGATAATGGGGAGCAAGAGGCGGAACGCGGATGCGTTCGCTCAGCTGGCCGAGGGCCTGGCCGCCCGGGGTCACCCTGCCCGCACTCCTGATCACGTCAGGAGTAAGGTGAAGGAGCTGCGGCATGGTTACACCCGGGCCTGGGATGCGGCTGGACGATCTGGGGCTGCTCCCGTCACTTGCCCCTTTTACAGGGAGCTCAGAGACATCCTGGGCCCCCGGCACACCTCCTCCCCTCCGGCCACCCTTGATACTTCGGCCGACGAGCCCCAGCAGGCCCTTCAGCTGGAGTCCGCCCCGGAGGTAAGCCCTGCACCCCAGGGCCACCCCCCGGAGCCCACCCCCGGGCCATTGCGGCAGGAGGAGGAGGAGGAGGAGGAGGGGGGCTCCTCCTCTGCAGAATCCAGCCTGCAGATCCTCCTTTTGCCATCCCGGAGCAGCAGCCGGGCCTCCGCCCCCCCGGGGATCTCCAGACCGTGGGAGTGGACCGACAGGTATGTACCCCCTTCTGGTGTACACCCCTGGGCTTGAGAGGCGGGGGTAATAGATATGTGCCCAGGGCCCCCCACATGCTCACATGGCCATGGCCCCAAGGACAGCAGGGCCATGTCCCTCACAGCAGTGCATCAGCCCCTGCCCCCCTCCCGCACGACAGTGCCATGCCCCATCCCCGGGCCAGGGGGGAGCGGAACCTCGAGGGGCCCCCGGGAGGAGGGGGTGGGACACCCCGCAGTAGCAGCAGCAGCAGCAGAAGCATGTGATGGAGTGGGGGGAGTGCAAAAGGGAGACTCAGGCTAGATATGAGCAACAAGAGCCAAATAGCTCCCAGGGGCAAAGGAGGATCCTGGGGCTACAGCTGGCAGGTGACACCTCTGCCCTGAACAAACAGGAGGGAGGAGCCGAGCTGGCTTGGAATTGGGGGGCGAGGGCGGGGCCCACAGGGAGAGGCTAGGGGAATGGAGAGCTGGAAGGCAGCCAGCCTGAGGAGGGTGAAAGCTGCTTCCCCGAGGGGCACCCCTTGGGGTCTTCTCCCCACGACGGGTTGGAAGGACTGTCTCTTCCAACAGCTGGTGCTGTCACTCCTGGCAGAAACTGGGCATCTGTGGCCTAAGAAACCTCTCCTGCTCTCAGACCCTGCGGGGTGAAGTGAGAGTTGCTCCCACCAGGGGACAGGGTGCAGGGCAGGGGGACCCCTGAACCCCATCCATCACAGCAGCATCTCCCGGGGACGGGGATGGGGAACCTGCAGCACAGGGCGGGGGGGACAAAGGCCACGGCTCGGGGCCCACACTAGCGCTTGTATCCATTCTTCTTCCCCCCCTCCTCTCCTGTGTCCCGCAGCTGCACCATCGGAAGGGCTGGAAGAGAGCGCCAGCGAGGCATCAGTGGTCCCGGAGACCCCTCCAGGGCCATCGCTCCAGGCAAGCCCCTCGGCAGCAGACCGACCGGCCCCACGGCGGGCTAGACGGCGGACCCCGCACCACCACCAGCCGACGGCGACAGACCCCCAGCTGCTGGCCATCCACCATCGGCAGCTGGAGGTGGCGGAGCAGTGCCTGCGGGTGGAGCAACGCCTCTTTGAACTGCAGAAGCGGGCGCTGGCCTGGCGCCAAGAGGCATGGGGGGCCTACATGGACACTTTCAACTGCCTTGTGGACTACCTGGCCCCCCATGCCGCGCCGGCCGCCGCAGCACCCACCCTGCCTGCTCCACCCGCCTCACCACCTGCTGCTCCGCTCGTCGCCGTCCCGTCCGCCGTTGCCCCGCCATCCACCAGCGAGGGCTGGACCTCTGAGGGACCCCTGGAGCCAGCTGAGACTTGCCGGGCATATCTTCCGGTCCGCCCAGCCCCCAGCCAGCCCCGGACAGGGCTGCGGCCATGGCGGGGCTCCCGGCCACCCACCCCCAGTGCCGGACTTTAGGGGCGTGGGGTCCAGGACGTGGCCACCCCCGTATATAGTTGATGTTGAAATAAGGACTTTGATGGACAGTTTTAGTTCTCTTTTTTTGTGCCCCCCCTTTGTCCCTTCCCCCCCATGTAAATAGTTCTTCCCTTTATCATCCCTGGTTTTCTTTTTTTAGTGAACAAACTTTTTTATTACTATTGTTTTCTTTGCACACATTACTTTTGTTACACGCATCATCTTGTATATAGTTTGTTCTTGTTTTAATTCTAGTTCCAAAAAAAAAAAGTTCTCAAAGAAAAACCAGTTTAAGTTCAGCCACAAGTGCGTGCTGTCATTTGTCCATGAAAAGTGGGGGCGGAGTGTGGTTGGGTGCTCCATGGTGTGGGCGTTGGGGCAGGGAGTGTTGTGGAGGAAGGGGTGGGCAGTGGGGGGCCTGACAGAGTTCACCTCGCGGCCTCATCATCGAAGTGGGCGCGCAGGGCCTCCCGGACCTGGGTCCCTTCGGTGTCCACCTGGCGACTGGGGGCAGCGGGTGTCTGCACATTGGCCCTGCCTGCCTCCACAGCCCAGCCCTGAAAAAAGGCCTCCCCTTTGCTCTCCACCAAATTGTTCAGGGCGCAGCAGGCACCCACAATCTGGGGGATGTTGTTGGGGCCCACATCTAGACGGGTCAGGAGACATCTCCAGCGTCCTTTCAGGCGGCCAAATGAGCGCTCCACCACCTGATGCGCGTGGTTCAGGCGCTGGCTGAAGCGCTCCTGGCTAGCGGATAGATGGCCCGTGTACAGGTGCATGAGCCAGGGCCGGAGGGGGTATGCCGCATCTGCGATGATGCAGAGGGCCATGGTGGTGTCCCCCACAGGGATCTCCCGCTGGGGGATGTAGGTCCCCACCTCCAGCCGGCGGCACAGGCCCAAGTTCCGGAAAACCCGGGCGTTGTGGGTGCTGCCAGGCCAGCCCACATAAATGTCCTGGAAACGGCCCCAGCTGTCCACCAAGGCCTGGAGGACCACAGAATGGTAGCCCTTGCGATTGATGTAGCGTCCTCCACTGTGATGCAGGGCGCGGATGGGGATGTGAGTCCCATCCAGAGCCCCGAAGCAATTGGGGAAGCCCAGGGTGGCAAAGGCCGCGATGGTGGCATGTGGGTCCCCCAGCCTCACGAGCCTTTGCAGGAGCATGGCATTGATGGCACGCACAACCTGCAGGGAAAGCACATGGGAGAGCACCAATGAGGGGTGAGCAGGGTGTGCGTGGCCCTGCCCTGCCCTCCGCTCCCCTCCCCTCCCCTCCCCTGCCCTCCTCTGCCTGGGCCCCCCTCCCCTGCCCTGCCCTCCCCCCGTGGGTTCTCTTACCTCCATGAGGACAGCCCCGACGGTGGCCTTGCTGACACCAAACTGCTGTCCCATGGATCGGTAGCTGTCTGGAGTGGCCAGCTTCCAGACTGCGATGCCGACCCGTTTCTCCACAGGGAGGGCACGCCGCATGGCAGTGTCCTGGTGCCTGAGTGCGGGGGTGAGCCACTGGCACAGCTCCCTAAATGTCTGCCGGCTCATCCTGAAGTTCCTGAGCCAGCGGTCGTCGTCCCACTCCTCAAGCACCAGCCGCTCCCACCAGTCGGTGCTGGTAAGGTACCTCCACAGCCACCGGTGTGTGAGGCGGTGGGGGGGCGGGGTGCTGCAGGGTTGCGGGTTGAGCCCTGCTGCCCTGGGGGCAGCTCCTCCTCCGGTGTAGCAAGGAGGTGCTCAGCTGCCTCCCGCATGGCATGGATCAGGGCGAGCCCTGCTCCTGCTGGGAGGGCTGGGTGTACCTCTGGCTGCTGCTGCTGCTGCTGCTGCTGCTGCTGCTGCTGCTGCTGCTGCTGCTGCTGGGGGTCCATGACTGCGGCGCCCGGGGTCTGTGTGCCTATGGCTCTGCAGACCGCGTGCTGTGCAGGCTGAGTGTGTCTGGGAGGGGCCCTTTAAGGGAGCGGCTAGCTGTTGCCCCGGAAGCGCTAGTCCGCCCTGTGACCCTGTCTGCAGCTGTTCCTGGCATCCCTATTTCGATGTGTGCTACTTTGGCGTATAGACGTTCCCTCGCAGCGCCTATTTCGATGTGGTGCTGCACAACGTCGAAGTTGAACATCGACATTGCCAGCCCTGGAGGACGTGTAGACGTTATTCATCGAAATAGCCTATTTCGATGTTGCTACATCGAAATAAGGTATTTCGATGTAGGCTTCATGTGTAGACGTAGCCATAAGGAACAATAATGAGTGTTGTTTATTTATAACAAGGTTATAGATAATTACATTGTTTTGTGAACAGATTCACTACAAAGATGTTTAACAATCAATTATACATGGTCTTGCTGGCCTTGATGCAAAACCCACTTAAGTCAATGGGAAAAAAATCTCATTAATTGCTTTAGAGAACAATAGAGTAAAATAATTACTTAGAGATAAAAAGTTACTCCATTTAGTATCTCTGTGATTTCATAATCAAAAGATAAGTTCCAGTTTGACTTGCTATAGGGGCAAAAATGTACTGAACTATTAACAGTCTCTGAAGTCTACACATGTGTTCTGTTTTATTATCCACTAACAACTGCAGAGAAAAAAAGCGACCTAATGTTCCCACTTGTCAAGGAGTATTTTATATAAAGAAATTCATAATACTGAATATCCTTGTTCTCTGACAAAATTTCAAAAGTCTCAAATAAAGAAAAAAAAACAAAAATATTGTGCACTTACATTTACTCATATGAAACAGTAATGTTCACATCACACAACTTTTACCCTGTGCTTGGCAAGCCATTGACCTTAAAAATGTGAAAGAGAAAATGAAGCTGTTAGTAGACAAAATAGACAACTATGTAACGGAGGTGCTATAGGATAGAAGGAGAATAAAATCCAGGAGAGACCACTATAATGAAAGAACATTGCTAAGGATGGTGGTCTGTTGCAATAAAAGTGCTTTGTGAAGGCAAACACATTTGTTGATAATAAGTGCGCAAGCATCTGGCGCTCTGGATACAATGATTTAAAATTCTGTATATAGTAAAAGACATTCATTTAAGTTGTTTGTGTGAAGTATGAGTTCTGAAGACATTCTGTTTCAGCCATGTACTGCTATATGTTCTACTGATATCAAAGTCCATTTGATCCTGCAATATCTAAATATTCTGTGCATTACAATGGGAAGGCATATTTCATTCTTATCTGTTACACTTCCTTGTATGTACTAATAGTGTTTTAATCTCTATTTCCAATATTTTGGCCTCCTTGAAAGTATTAAGAAAAATGTGACTATAAAGTAAAAGCCACAATGTATTGTAGTTCAGGAACAAAGATGATCAATGCACTTTCTGAAGGCAAACTGTAATATATAAAAAGCATCAATAATAATTTATGCTTCTCTACTCTGGGGATGTATTCCCTTCATATCAGAAGACATTAATCTATATCTGCCATGTTTCGGATTGCTCAAAATACCCAAATAAAGGTCAAATGATGCAGCACCTGTACATATCTATAATCCTTGCTTTTAAGACCTATCAATTTCAATGCCTAAAAATTACTCACATAAGTAAAGATTGCCAAATGGGCTCTAAAGTTCAAATATTTCTCATAATTTTAGACAGTGGCTTCTTTTACTATAATTGAGAGGTCATGAAGTCCAATCCCCTGCACCCACAGCAGGACAAAGCACTGTCTAGATCATCCCTGAGAGATATTTATCTAACCTGCTCATAAATATCTCCAATGATAGAGATTCCACCACCTCTCTAAGCAATTTATATCAGTGCTTAGCCACCCTGACCAATTTTTTTTCCTACTGTCTAACCTAAGCCTCTGTTGCTGCAATTTAAGCCAATTTCTTCTTGTCCTGCCATCTGAGTTAAAGGAGAGTGATGTTTCTCCTGCTTCTTTCTAATGACCTTTTAGGTACTGGAAAGCTGTTATCATGTCCCCTGTCTCTTCTCTTCTCTAAACAAACCAAATTATTTCCATCTTCCCTCATAGGTCATATTTTCTAGACTTTAATCATTTCTGTCACTCTACTCTGGTCCTTTTCCAATTTCTTCACCTCTTTCATGAAATGTGGTAGCCAGCACTGGACACAATAGTCCAGTTGAGGCCCAATCAGCTCAAAGTGGAAGAATTATTTCTCATTCCTGATTACAACACTCTTATTACTACATCCCAGAATCATGGGTTTGTTTTTTTTTTGCAGCTGTGTCACACTGTTGACTCATATTCAGCTTGTTGCTCAGTGTGACCCCTAAATACCTTTCTGCAGTAAAACTTGCTAGAAAGTCACTATTCCCATTGTGTGGCTACATCTACATTAGCCCCTTCCTTTTGGTAATGAGCAATTTGGGAAGATGCTAATGAGGCACTTCCTTGAGCATGCAGCTCCTCATTAACATAATGGTGGCTGCTTATGATTTGAAAGTGTGGACTGGGGCCTTTTAAAAGGACCCCCAGGACTTGAAAGCCCTTTATTCCTAAAACCAAATAGGTGGCCATTATGCTAATGAGGTGCTGCATATTCATGGCAGTATCTCATTAGCATCTTCCCAACTTGCTCATTACCATGCCCCTTCTGAAAGGAAAGGGCTAGTGTAGGTGAGTCCTGTATGTATGAAACTGATGGTTTCTCTCTAAGTGGAGTACTTTGAATTTGTTCTTATTGAACTTCATTACTAATCCATGGTATTACTTTTTATGTTATTTTCTTCCAGCTGTTTGCTGATGGTTTCCTTAATTATTTGCTCTATTATCTTACCTGGCTTAGAGGTTAAGCTGACTGGTCCATAATATCCTGGGTTGTTCTTATTACCCTGTTTATAGATGTGCACTATATTTGCCCTTTTCTAGTCTTCTGGGCTGTCTCCCATCACCTGTGACTTTTCAAGGATGATAGCTGATGGCTCAGACAGCTCCTCTGTCAGCTCTTTGAGTGCTCTAGGCCCTGGTAACTTGAAGCCATCTAAATTTTCTAAGTAATTCTTAGCTTGTTCTTTTCCTATCCTAACTGCTGAACCTGTCTAATTTTTTCCAGCATTCACTTGTGCCAGGCATCCAGTCTCCATCAACCTTCTTTGTGCAAACTGAAACAAAGAAGTCAGTAAGCACCTCTGCCATTTCCCCATTTTCTGTTATTTTTTCTGCTTCTTCATTATGCAGTGGACCTACCGTGCCCTTGGGCTTCCTCTTGCTTCAAATATATTTGCAGAATACTTTCGTTGTTCTCTTTAGCTGCGTCTACACGTGCACGCTACTTCGAAGTAGCGGCACCAACTTCGAAATAGCGCCCGTTGCGTCTACACACGTCGGGTGCTATTTCGAAGTTAACTTTGACGTTAGGCGGCGAGACGTCGAAGTCGCTAACCTCATGAGGAGATAGGAATAGCGCCCTACTTCGACGTTCAACGTCGAAGTAGGGACCGTGTAGACGATCCGCGTCCCGCAACGTCGAAATTGCTGGGTCCTCCATGGCGGCCATCAGCTGAGGGGTTGAGAGATGCTCTCTCTCCAGCCCCTGCGGGGCTCTATGGTCACCGTGGGCAGCAGCCCTTAGCACAGGGCTTCTGGCTGCTTCTGCGGCAGCTGGGGATCTATGCTGCAGGCACAGGGTCTGCAACCAGTTGTCAGCTCTGTGTATTTTGTGTTGTTTAGTGCAACTGTGTCTGGGAGGGGCCCTTTAAGGGAGCGGCTGGCTGTTGAGTCCGCCCTGTGACCCTGTCTGCAGCTGTGCCTGGCATCCCTATTTCGATGTGTGCTACTTTGACATGTAGACGTTCCCTCGCTGCGCCTATTTTAATGTTGGGCTGAGCAACGTCGAAGTTGAACATCGACGTTGCCGGCCCTGGAGGACGTGTAGACATTATTCATCGAAATAGACTGTTTCGATGTCGCAACATCGAAATAAGCTATTTCGATGTTGGCTGCACGTGTAGACGTAGCCTTTATGTCCCTAGCTAGATTAAGCTCATTTTGTGCCTTCACCTTTCTAATTTTGCTCCTACGTATTTGTGCTATTTGCTCATATTCATTCTTCATACTCTTATTTAGTTTCCACTTTTTATAGGACACTTTCTGATTTTTGGATCATTCAAGATCTCCTGTTAAACTAGGGTGACGTCTTGCCATATTTCTTGTCTTTTCTATACAGCAGAATAGTGCGCTCATGTTCTGCTTAATAATGTCCCATTGAAAAGTTGCTAACTGTCTTCGATTGTTTTTTCTCTTCGTCTTGCTTCCCATAGGACCTTTTCCTACCACATCCCTGAGGTTGCTAAAGTCAGCCTTCTTGAAAACCACTGTCTTTATTTTGCTGTTCTTCCTCTTACTATTCCCTGGAATCATGAACTCTATCATTTCATGATCGCTTTTGCCCAAGCTGCCTTCTGCTTTCAAATTCTCATCTAGTTCCTTCCTATTTGTTAAAATCAAATCTAGAATAGCCTCCACCTCAAGCAGCTTTCTCCACCTTTTGAATAAAAAATATTTATCTCGAATACATTCCAAGAACTTGTTGGATAATCTGTACCCTGCCGTGTTATTTTCCCAATGGATGTCTGGATAGTTGAGGCCCCCCCATCACCATCAGGTCCTGTGCTTTGGAGACTCTTGGTGCTGGCATAATATTGTAATAGATTGTGTTAGCCCTCATTGTCAGCTGGGAGTAAGTGTGAAGTAATGGAATGAATAATCTCCAAAACCAAAACACAGGCACATGTCTCTGCCCAAAATAAAGGTAAATGCAAGGCTGCACCGGAATTTGGATTATCTGACTATTGTTTTATGTGTGTGTTTGTGTGCGTTGCGGGGTTGAGGGGGGGCAGCTGCATCTACACTATGAGATAAATTCAAATTTAAGGCACTTAGCTGGATATTACCAAGCGACTGCCTTCACTGTAAATACAATTTGCTTAATTTAGGGAGCACTAATACTGATCTCATAATACTGTCAGTACCTGCTGGGTAGAGCATCAAGCTCAAATTCAAAAGTTCAATTAAAGGCCAGTGTGGATGTGCCACATCTTAAATTCATATTTATTAGCCTCCAGAGGTGTCCCATTTGTAGCCCCCAATGCCCCACAGTGCTCCTCTCTGGCTGCTGCTCTCCAGGTGCACAAAAAATAAGTAACAGGAAGACCATGAATTTCAAACTGGTACCAGGAAGATTGTGGCTGTGGGGTCATGTTTGTGTAAGAGCCTGAGAAACATTTTTCTTTTTTTGCTATTAGCACTGTGAGGGGATTTACATGTTACCAATAGCCCCTGTGTGAAGTTTGTGTTTTGTCTCTATATTTATTATTTTTTATTACACTGCCTAGCATCAGCTGCTGCTCATCCGCACCATGTGTCAGTAAAGCTGTTTTGGGGATTGTGCTTGCATAAGAGACCAAGACATTTCTTCACAGCAGTTTACATTTGTGCGCCTCCCCCAGCCCACAGGCGCCACACAGTCAGGGTCTTTACCGTGCTCAGCCACATTACATGGGTAGCCCTTGACCCAATAAAAGGACTTACCTGCAGTTCAGTGCTGAGTATGCTGCCAGGCAGCACCATGTCCTGACTTATGTGTGGTTAGGGCTCCAAAGGTGGGAAATAATTTGGGGGGGCTTGCAGCTGCTGGGGGGATTTCTCCCCCTGTGGCTAAGCTATTCAGAGCTTTGCTTCTGCTGGGGTGGGGCCACATTGCAACCAGCTCTGCAGCCATAGACTACAGCCCCCCCACTGCACCCACCAACAACATTTTGGGAGCTTGCTGCCCATTGCAGACACCTTCTGCTTTTTTGCAAAATTGTTGATATTTCATTTATATTTTTTCCTAACCTTTCCTATCCTTTCTTCATGCTTTGACCTCCCACCCCCCACCCAAAAAAAAAAAACCACAGGGAGCAGTGGGTGGAGGGCCAGTTGAGATACCTGTTCCTGCTGTAAGTTCAGTGTATGAGATTTCACTGCCATTCCCCATATTGGCAATGTCTGTGTAGTGAAGAGGTAAGATAAAAATCTTTTTTCCTAGCCTTTTCTATCCTCTTTCTTCTAACTTTGCATCCCTTCACGGAGGGAAGAGTGGGAGAAGGGCCAGCTGAGAATACAAACTGTGCACAGAAGCTGTGTAATGAACTTGGAAGCCAAATACCCTCCTCTTACCTACTCTTTTTCAAAAACTGTACTATCATCTCTTTCTTCATGTTTTTCATTGTCCCTGTGTTATTTTCAGTGATCGGATGCAATCATAAGAAGGGAGAGAGCCAGTAGATGGCCAGTTGAGAAGACACAGGCTTGCTGATTTTAATGAAATCCTTGCTAATTCTGTTAGAATTTGTTACTTTGCCATCTTTGTTGATGCTCTACTTTTCTTTCCTTCCTTCCGACTTGAAAAATGGATGTTTGATTAACATGGGAGGGCAATGAGGACAATACAATGTGGGAAGATGATGTCAAAGACTAGCGAATGTACCCAGAATGCTATGGGGATGAGGGAACTATGGCATAGGTTCCAATTATGCACTACTGCAACAGTTGATGTTTGCCAGTTGAGTGTGGCAGCAATAAGTCAACTTTTTGAGGACCATTTGGGGAGGTGATGATAGCCAAAATTAAATGTATAAATTCAAGCATTACAAAATCAATATTAATAAATTCAATTTTGTCTTGTATTTAGGCACAGCTTGAGAGAGGAGTCAACATGGCAGGGAGAGACATAGCTTGCGCAAACATGGTATATGGCCCTGAGAGAAGCTTACAGATGAAACTATTGAGGTTAGTGCTGGCTGAAACACAGAAACTATTCTCCATTGTTGGGTTCTTTCTGAGTTGAGGAAAATGGGATTATGTATGAAAATTACAAATAAACACAATTTTATCAAAGAAAATATCAAACATCATCAGATTCTCCTAACTGGAATAGCTTGCAACACATCAACTTCAACTAACTGCTCAGGTCAAAAGGAGGTAACAATACAAATTGTAAATAATGTATATTATAAGATATCAGGATTTTCACTTCTTTGTATACTCTGAAATCTAGACTGTCCACTAAATCTGTGTGAAGTGATGGCAATACCTACAAGCATGTCTGACAACTTATTTTGTTTAGAATATCACCAGATTGTATTATCACTGTGAGACATGAACTGTTGCCATCCAATTTTAAAGTTCTCAGACATTTTGACATTATACATTGTAGGTGTATTGTATACAGGTATAATGTAGTACATATCTATGTCATGCCAAGAACTTATACCATTGTGATACTACAGGTATCAACCACTCACCACTGTTAGCCCAGAACTATTTAGCATGCAACAATTTAATTGATTATATGAAGGAGGCTGAACAGATAAGTAATTTAATTCACATGCTTCCTACTCCCCTGGAACAGAAAGGACTTTCTGCTGCTGGCAATAATAAAACTGATAGTCATAAATAATCTTCCATCACTCCAAACCCAAAACTAATTATGGACCCAAAATTAAGGATCACAGGAAGAATGTATTAAGCAATGCTACAGAGATGTATGACGTCTCTTCTCCAATGACCACATCATAGGCATAGAATATGGCCCATATTTTCAGATGCTTCCCATGCTTATGTTTCCTATATTCAGACCATACCTGTCTTCAATATAACTTTTATTAAGAACCTCTATTTGATCTTGGCTTATTATTTGGGTCAGAGAAGATGGACAGGATTTGACTTTTTCCTTGATCTGTCCTAGGCATCTATTGATAAATTTGTGATCATCTTATGATTTATTCAACGGAAAAGTTCCAGTAGTTTCAGATCGAGGGGTGTTTCGTCTAAATGTTTTTTGGTTATGGATTATTTCCTTCTACATATTTGTTTTAAGGAAACACATCACTAATCTCACTAATAAGATAATGTGGCCTTAATGTTTCTCCTCAGTATGTGGCAGCTGGCTCATTGCTAATCTCAAGGAAATTCTGAACTATGAAACATGAAGTCTTTCAGTAACCGTCACTGATTACGTATACCTCAGCTAGCTGTGGAAGAGGCATACTGAAAAGATGAGCAACAAGCATGGTACAGGATGACCAAAACAATGTCGTACTCATTTAAAAAGGCTGCATGGTGATTGGCATTAAGTTCTGCATGTCATGGAAGACTAAGAATCACTAAGAATAATTGATATTGTTTACCTGAGCCTTAATATTAAGAGACCTAGTCGTAAATTGACTTTGCTCTCTAAATCAAAATTATTTGAAAATAAACCCACTCTTTACTTGCAAGACAAAACTGTTGAAATAGTTTGGCAGGTCAATTTGGATAACCATCCAAAACTCCAAACTTCTGCAGATCTGTATGATATATAAACACAGACTGAAAATCTCCAGAACGTGCTGCCAAAGCTACAAAGTGATTCAAGTGTTGCTGTGTTCACTGATACTAAGCAAATCTGGGCAGCAAGTGGAGCACTGCTAATTCCCAAAAAAAAGCTGATGGGTTTGGCACTAGCACCTCTCATAACAGATGTTCTCAGACCTTTGTCTCTGCTTTCAGTGTGTCCAAGAGGTAGAACAATAAAAGATTTTCTTGGGGGTAAAAAAATAAAAACCGAAACCGAGTTTGACTGCCCATCTATGGAATAAAAACTCCCATGTTTTGAAATCACAAGATTTCCCCTCCCATATTACTTTAAAAGTGCCCTCATGTGAAGAGAGTAATATGTCTGTGCTTCCTACTGGTAACCAATAATAAAGAGTCACTTCCTAGTGCTATTTACATGAATTGTGCTGGTTTGTACTACATGAGTATGAAAATTGCTCATTTGTCACCATGAAGTCTGATTTAACTTCATTATTATTATTTCTTGTATTACACCTTTTGAATAAACAATAGCTCATTGGATCTCTGTTGACTACATCATGTCAAATATAACCCTGTGTTTTGTCCCTTTGATGACCATTATATCCAATAGAGATAATTTTCATATTTTTATGAATTTTTATCAACTTGTATTTCATCCCATTCACCCCTGATGACCTAGTCCCATCAGTTGGTGTTGGTCGGGTAGTGCCATAACCTCACCATGCTTCGGGGGGATCAGTGGGAACACACTAAGGTGCTGGGCTCCGGGCCCCCAATGATGGGGAGGGTGCACAAGAGGCCTGTAAAGTAGGGCGACTGCTGCTGCCAGTATAAGCAGCAGACACTGAAGCTCCTCTGCGATCTAGGGCATGTCCGAAGCCTGGTCCCAATCCACGCCTGGGTGCTTGGAGAGGGGGACTGCCTTGGGCTGCGTGCTGTCACTGCTCCTGCCTACGCCATCCCTCCTGGGACTGCACAGACTCAGGGCTGCAGGCAGCAGCTGTTGGGGAGAGACTCTTTATGGAGGTGCAGGACCCCGTGAGGGTTTACCAGCCATGCGACTCCCATCTGCAAGATTCTGGGCCCTGATCTGTCAACAGAGCGGCCTGGCTGTGTGGATACTCTCTGTCAACAGAGCAGATTGCTTTTCCAAGACACTTTTATGTGTAAATGTCATTTGTCGACAGAGGTTTTCTCAGGAAATCTCTTCCAACAGTGACTGCTGTTGACAGATGCTTCTAGCATAGACATAGCTGACAAACACAATGTTCCATCCTGGCCTTAATATCTGTGAAGAATTAGCTTAGAAAAAAAGAGGATTAAAAGAGTCTGGTGTTTTAAAGCATAGGGACTCTTCACATTAGAATTCTGATATTTCCTAGTTGCGTAGTAGCAATTCTTCAGGTGTGTAATAACCTCAGTGCTGAATTATGAGGTTTCCCACCCAACATTGCAAGTGTTTGACTCTAAAATATGCAAAAGCACAGGCTCTGTGTTCAGACTGGGACATACTAAATGACATGATGGGACATTGGTTTAAATGCAGACTACATGATTTTGATACAAAGAGGTTGAACAGGGCAAAAAGACTTAATATCTTTTATACCTGAAGCATCAAAGAGGATGCTGGCAAGTTTGCACATTCAGCTGCATTTTAATAGTAAACATCTTCAGGGCACTTGAAATTCTTTTTCATAAAATCCTATTGCATCTCATCCAGAAAGCTTTGGGCTTCCAATCAATTTTTACTGAGAAATGTAGGCAAGGGGTTTTATATGGTGATCTCACAACAAAAGCAGCAATATACCCACTTCATAAAATGATACGCCACATCAGTACATCAACTATATTTAGGCAAGTGCCGTAGGCTTAGTAGAATTTCTGTCCAAGTTTGAACATTGGAATTGCTGGATTCATTTTCTTTGTTGCAGAAAAATAAAATGTTTACTGTGCCTTCAAAAGAAAAAAGACTCACTACCAACAAAAGGAGGTTGTAATTTTGTTCTTTCTCCAAAATCTTACTTAATGTTACTTTTGCAAATATTGCTGAAGCAACTCTAAATAGAAGTTGTTATTCAAATAGATTTAGTCAAATAGTTCATTTAGAAAAACATAAGTGTGATGAAATTAGCATTCTATATAGAACTATTTTTGTGCACTATATATTTTCATCTTCTCTCCAGATCAAGAAAAAAGGACGGGATTTTCTTCTTGTATGAGTTACCATGAATGTTACTTTAATTGAAGTATATTGACTCACAGAAGCTGTGTATATTATCCACAAATAATATACCTCTTTCTGTTTATTGCAACAGTTATTACAATTGGGCTGTGTCTACACGTGCCCCAAACTTCGAAATGGCCATGCAAATGGCCATTTCGAAGTTTACTAATGAAGCGCTGAAATGCATATTCAGCGCTTCATTAGCATGTGGGCGGCAGCGGCGCTTCGAAATTGACGAGCTTTGCCGCTGCGCGGCGCGTCCAGACGGGGCTCCTTTTCGAAAGGGCCCCGCCTACTTCGAAGTCCCCTTATTCCCATGAGCTCATGAGAATAAGGGGACTTCGAAGAAGGTGGCGTCCTTTCGAAAAGGAGCCCCGTCTGGATGCGCCGCGCGGCGGCAAGGCTCGTCAATTTCGAAGCGCCGCTGCCGCCCGCATGCTAATGAAGCGCTGAATATGCATTTCAGCGCTTCATTAGTAAACTTCGAAATGGCCATTTGCATGGCCATTTTGAAGTTTGGGGCACGTGTAGACACAGCCTTGTAGTCAATAAGGCACTGTCTACACTAGAGAGTTTTGTCGACAGAAGTGGCTGTCTGTTGACATAACTCAGGGAGCATCTATACACTTAAAGCCACTATTGACAGAGTCTAAACAGAACTCTGCATTTGCCTCGACAGTATTATTTCTCAAAAACTTGAGGCATAACAATCTGTCAACAGAGATCTCTTACAACAGTAACTTCTGTCAGCAGATCACTGTAGCGTAGACATAGTCCTGTACAGTTCCAGCTTGATACAGGCAAGCTGTTGTTTGCCAGATTGAGTCCTCCTAGGTGAGGTATGTGGAGAAACACCTCCAGTTCATTCATTGTTTTGGGAATCATGTGTGCTGATACCTGCTGGGGCACACCAATGTGCATTCTCAGAAGCAGAAACATCTTTGTTTCAGGAGCTTTTATTGTAAACATTTGGGTATTAATGGGAGGTTAGGTTCTTACAGAATACAGTGGCTCCTGAGAAAGGGCTTTGTGAATCTCACTGAAGTCTAATTCTGGGATCTTACTGCCTAAACTGGTATTTTGACACATTTCCTTTTGTGAATCTTGCTACAAGTACATAAACTGGACTGATATGTGAACAAGATGAGATCATTTTTGTTCCTTAGTTTGTTCTTCACACCACTTGGGAGCAGAGTCTTTATTTTTTTATCCTTTATCAATTTGTAGTTGTCTGATTTTCCTGCATCCCTACAGAAGTTTAGGTGTAAACTTTCAAAGGAGCCTGCAGAAATATGTGTTAATTTTGTTAATATCTTTGGAAGTTGTGAGACCAATTCCATCAAAAGCCAAGGGAATTTTATCTATACCTTACTGCCTTACACTAAAAAAAAAACAGTTAGATTTGTGTTTTTGAGGACCCATTTCAGACTTGTTTCCCTTACTTAGGAAAGACCTAAGCAAACATTTTAAGAATATAAGTTTTAATTGTACTTCTTTTATATTAATAATTTATTGTAATATTTCCTAAACTTGTTTAAATTCAGCGTTCAGATTATACAGTTTTGCTGCCAAAACAAATAATTCTTGTAGCCTACTGTGACCTGGCACACAGAGTTAGTTCCCCAGGTGAGTTAGGTGGAAAGTTAGTAATTTCTCTATAAACTTAAACAATTTTACAATTTTATGAATACAGAACCAATTATTTAAACAGAGGATCTCTTAGCTGACTAGCAGATGCTCACAGTATTTTACGTAATGTGGTCTGGGGATCAATCTTAAATTATTGTGGCTTGTTATATTTTCAGTTAAAAATCAATGAAGAGGATGATGTTACAGAGAATATTCTCGTTCTAGTCACTTTTAAAACAATACCCTTGATAAGGATTGAAAACAAAGTAAGTGGCAAGGCCTCACCATGAAATCTTTGCTGTCAGTTCACTGCAGGCACTGTCCATCATCATCTTGCTACTTCTAAAAAAGGGATATTTTACTTACATTCTTCTGCCTTAACATTTGCATTGTCATTCCCATTATTAACTCTGAATGCCTTGGCTTAATGTCTTCATGATTTCAACTTACAATTGCTTTGTACAATTGCTAATCAATATAAGATGAAAGTTTGAATCCCTATTTTGCTCAGGTTTGTATTATCCATTTCCTCTTCTACATGATTTATGGCACCTAATTGGAGGGGAGGAATGGGAAATAACAACAGAGTCAATCAATTAAACAAACTCTAAAAATCTCTTGAAAAGTGCATGTGGATTTCTTAGGCAATTTTCTAAGAAGAAGGCAGGACCTGTGATTGTTCCTCAGAGGAGAGAAAATGTAAGTATCAGTGGTTGTATCAAGCCAGAGAATAGTCTTTGAGTTTACAGACTCCCCAAGGCAGGTGGATCATAGAGGCAGAGATCTGGTAGGAGATTCTAGCAGGAGATTCCTCTGCTCTATCTTTACCTTTCTCCCTCTCCTCTTCCTCCTCCTGCTCCTCCGTAGTGGTTCCTGAATTTCTGGGCTAGTTCTCAAGCAAGGTATTACCCAGCTTCTCCTTGCAAACGACTGTGACAAGACTATGGGAGCCATACACATTTCTGACCACACAGTCTGAACAAAAACGATCTCCAAGAGAGGGATATTTTTGCAGGGAGAAGATTCTACATCCATGTCCTTGAAATCTATTTGATATTCCTGTTCTTCTGGTTGTAAATCTACTGACACAAAGCTGCAAAACAGCTCCGTCTCAGGTATTGGCTCATTCTTGCTACTGAAGAACATAAATGATGACCTGGGACAGAGGATATCTAGAAAGCTGACTGGTGAATGTGATATATCACTGTTGGGACTGATTATTGT
Source organism: Carettochelys insculpta (assembly GCF_033958435.1). NCBI lineage: Eukaryota > Metazoa > Chordata > Testudines > Carettochelyidae > Carettochelys > Carettochelys insculpta. The sequence goes on along the minus strand of NC_134137.1, from coordinate 101,244,975 downwards.
CATCCTCACTGACAGACATGAGAATAGATCCCTTGTCCATACTGGCAATAGTTTGTATCTGGCCAAAAAGACTGTATATCAGCAGTTCTCAACCATTTCTATTCTTGGAATCCTGGCTTGACATCTCTCCCATGTAAGAAGGATCAAGCCGGGACTCAGCTCCTTTTTCACAGTATGGGAAGCCCAGTGTGGTAGGTGACCTATTTACACCTGCAGGAGTCCCTTCAGCAGTCACAACCTCCATGCTGACAACCCCATCATATTAACACAATAGTTATGGAGTCCCAGAATTGGAAAAGTAAGGGAATAATGAGTTAATATAATAAGGTCATCTGCAACTTATAACTAGATATTTTAGCAAATATAGTCTGCTTAGATGGTTGTTAATACCAGGAGGAAGAGAGGAGAGTGCTTGAAACTGTTGGTGACTAGAGACGTCCCCAGCTTGATTCTGTTTAGATTCACCCCACTCCTCCCTCCACCACACACATCTGCTGGATAAATTAGGAGTCATAACAGTGACATCAGTGTATGGACACAGGTTTAAAAGCAGTATAAAACCAGATTATGTCCCAAACATGCTTCATTATGCACAAGAGGATAAAGGTACAAAGTGGGAATCTTAAGTTTCTTCTGTGCATTAGACTGTTTCTTTTAACTACATTTTTGTCCAGTTAATCTACGAGTGGATTGTCCTGAGACTTTTTATTGATTTCAGCATTTAAGGCCCTGGCTCTTAGTTTCTATCTTACAGTTCTTCCTTTCCTCAGGTTGTTAGTCATGAATGATTTGCATTTTTAATGGATTCTCTTCATGCTTGACCTCCTTCACATGTGTCAACTTCTTTTTTCCCCCCTCTCAAGCTGCATTGTTATTGGTTTAATTGCCCCATGTTTCCTTAGTTTTTACAAATTAGTAAAATAAGTAATCTGCTTTGTTATGTTTCTAGGCAGGCTAACTGCAGATTGTTACGACAGCAGTGCAGGTGGAGGACTGCACTGTATGCACAGAACTGATGGTGCACATGTAATACCCATTCAGTACCCTACCAAAGTATGTGTGTGCTTTTATTTGCATGAGTCATCTCACTGGCCTGAATGAGACTAATTTTTTTTTTGGAAGACTCACTTATGTGTTTCAATGCCTTTTACAACATATCAAACAGTTCCATGAATAGGAGTAGTTATATATCTTAGATGTACAGTGATGCCTTGTGGGTTATCCTGTAAAGGAGCAAGGCTAAGAGAGTAAACCCTGACAGAAAATCTGGAGGGGAGTCCTAAGGCGGTTCTGCGCCAACTTCTGGCATTGACCCAGCAACTCCTGCAGCTGAGCTGGTACCAGACAAAGAGGTTATCCTCTCCTTTGGACTATATCAGTAAAGCCGAGAGGGGAACACTGGCGTCTGGGCAGCCCAGGGTCCCAATAATCGACCAAGCACGCGCCTGGAGAGGTACTCCAGCATCGCTAACAGCGTTGAACCAACACGGGAGGTAACAGATACCGGTTATAAGTTCTTGCTCGATTGGCGTAGAGAATGAGCGCCAGGGGTTGCCTCCGACGGTGGGAGAGCTCGTCGCATCTCACTGGACAGTCACTGCCCGCCTCAAGCTGGACAGCCCCCAGCCAATAGGGTACTGTCCCACCACAGTTCACCTGCCTCACTGGGTGCGTGAGGCTTAAGGTTCCCAAACCTGACAAGTAATCTGAAATCTGAGCACCAGGCAAACCAATAAGAAAATCAAGAAGAAAAGGAAACCATCAAAGTTTTAAGCTTGCTTGCTGGAATGTGCGGACCAGGCTGACAGGTCTGACTGAAGATCTTCAGGACATCAGCGACACCCGAAAGACTACTGTCATCGATGAGGAACTGAAGATGCTCCAAGTTGACATTGTTGCTCTGCAAGAGACATGTCTCGCAGATTCGGGATCTCTAAAGGAAAAGGACTACACCTTTTTTTGGCAGGGTAAAGCCCGAGAAGAACCCAGAGATCATGGTGTTGGCTTCGCCATCAGAAACACCCTTCTACAAATGGTGGAATAAGACTCCTTCAGATCATACTTCAAACTCGCGCCGGTCCTGTCCACCTGATCAGTGCTTACGCCCCAACCCTGTACGCTGCACCAGAAGTAAAATACAAGTTTTATGACGTGCTTAGTGCTGCCATAGCGCAAATACCTGCTCATGAACAACTGTACATTCTGGGTGACTTCTATGCGAGAGTTGGAGCCAATCGTGACTCATGGCCTTCCTGCTTAGGCCACTTCGGTGTGGGAAAAACGAATGAAAATGGTCAGTGTCTTCTCAAACTTTGCACGTACCACAATCTGTGCATCACAAACACATTTTTCCAAACCAAGCCACAGCACAGAGTGTCATGGAGGCACCCATGCTCAAAACACTGGCATCAACGAGACATGGTCATCGCTAGACGTGATAACCTCAAAAACGTCCTTCTGACATGCAGCTATCATAGTGCTGACTGCGATACAGATCACTCGTTAGTTTGGTCCAAACTCAAGGTGATTCCCAAGAAGCTGCACCACTCTAAACCAACTGGAAGGCCCCGCATCGATGCCAGAAAGATGGCTAACTCAGAGAGAGCTGAAAAGTTCAGAGCAACCCTCGAGGAGAATCTGTGTAGCAACCCTGTGGGTGCCAATGTGACATCAAGATGGCAGCATCTGAGGGATACAATGTACAACACGGCCTTGTCGGTGTTTGGAAGAAGAGCTAGAAACACAAATGACTGGTTCGAAGCTAACTCCAATGAGATGATTCCAGCCATCAAAAAAAAGCATGTTACACTCATGGAGTACAAACGTTCGCCGAGCCAGAATACCCTGCAAGTGCTCAGAGCAGACAGAAAGACAGTACAGCAGATGGCCAGTCGCTGTGCCAAGAACTACTGGCTCGAGCTATGCAGCAGCATCCAGACCAGTGCTGACTTTGGTAACCTCAGGGGAGTGTACGAAAGCATCAAGAAGGCATTAGAACCCACCCAGAACAAGATGGCACCTCTGAATTCCAGATCTGGTGATGTCATCACTGACAAAGCCAAACAGATGGAGCGCTGGAAAAAATCAGTTAGATCAGAGAAGGGGATGTGAGCCATTGTCAGCGTTTAATGGGGAGCTATCTGGGTGTTGATAGCTCCCCATTAGATGCTGACAATGGCTCACATTCCACTGTCTGATCTGACTTGTTTTTTCCTCTTTTGATAAGTACTGTTGATACTGGGCCGTTTCCACCTTGCTGAATAGACCTTGTCAGCTCTGGCCCTCCCCCTTTACTGGGAGCCCATCCTTTAAATACCCCTCTGAAACCACCACCCTCCCCACTCATGCATCTGATGAAGCGGATCTTTGCCCATGCAAGCTTATGCTCTAAAATATCTGTTAGTCTATAAGGTGCCACAAGACTTTTTGGTATTTATAATCAATGAAATTTCTGCATATATAATGATGGAAGCATCAGGCTCTGTTTTCTTAAGTGAAATCTATTTCCTGTTCTTCCCTGTTGACTATTACCCATGCGTGACACATATGCTTTTGCTGATCTAATCACAATTATGACTATGTTCATTATAACTTTACCATTAATTTAATACATGGGTGGGAACCTCTGGCTCACAGGCCAAATGCAATTTGTTGGAGTCAGCCAGTGGCAAAGCCACCAGATGGTTTGTTTTTGTGGGCATCCACAGACACAGACACGTCCAGCTCCTGGCAGCCATAGTTCACTGTTCCTGGCTGGGGGAGCAACAAGAGGCCAGGGCCACCACTTTCCATAACTCCCATTGGCTGGAGATAGTGCACCCCAGCCATTGTAAGTCGCAGGGCTCCATGCCTGCAGTTGCTAAGGAAAACAAAATGTCTGGCAGCCTGGCCCTCGCTAACCTTGACCAGCCATGTCTGGCCCATGTGCTGGAAGTTGTTCATGGATTTAAGATGAATTACTGACTTATAGAAAGAGTAACATTTATTTATTTATTTATTTATTTATTGCTTATGACTTGGAGGCAGCATGCCCCAAATGTTATGTCCTTCAGGCCATAAATTCTAGTCTGACTTTTGGGGTTTTTTTGTTGTGGTTAGTCACAGTTACATTGAATTATCATGTCCCCCTGCTATTGCTATTCATGTGAAATCCACTTTATTGCCTGAAAGCACTAATAGGGAATGGCAACTTATCTGCAAACTAAACAATAATGCAATGTGTGTGTGTGTGTGTGTGTGTGTGTGTGTGTGTGTAATTTTGACATATTAAGTTAAGTGAATCATTAAAAATGTCATGCAGAATTGTGGACTTGTGTAATTAGATCTACTTGCTTGTGCTTTGCTTCACAATATTTTGATTTCTTTAAAGTTCCATTTGCATTGCTTTACAGGAGTTTTTACGTTAGTGGGTCACACTCACACTAAAGAATCCCAGCCCTTTTTTATTTTATCTTTCCAGGGGTAAGGTATATCATGTGGATCAAATAAGGGTCTGTTTTCCCTTTTTGCCCCTTATTTAATCTAAGGGGTTTTATTTTAATATAAATAATAATGTAAACATCCCTAATCCCCTATGTAATAAAACTGCACTTTCTGTGTCATAAACCAAGAGAATAAGCACTGATGGTTTGTTCATGTTTCATAAGTTTAACGTAGACATGCAGTTTAGTATCTATAGTCTGATAATAAATTATTTAATAAAATGCAAATTATGACTAAAATGGCTACTCCATATGTTCATTAATTTTACTTTCCCCTCTCATTTGGTTTTTAATTGCATGACAGTTTTCTGTTCCCACAAATTCACTGTTTAGTTCAGCGTGGCTTTCATGGAAACCTTGTCTTGACAGTTTAATGTAGAAAGGTTATTTACACTTGGGAAAAATTAAAAATCAAACTCCAAGTATCAAGTCATATGCATCTCAGTATAAATTGGTCCTGAATGACTCAGCTGCTGATGCCACAGGGCTATTTTTAACTCCTATATTTATAATCTTCTCCACATTCCCTCTTGTACTATGGATGGCTGAGCTCTCAGAAGGTAAATATGGTGCAGTCTGCCACGTGCCCACAATAAACATTTCTTATACAGCACCAAAACAGGTACAGAACAAGTAAGATAACCATGTCACTGTCTGCCTGGAGGTTTCTAGGTTAGTGGTCTCCAAACTTACAGTGCCCATGATCACTTTTTGTATTTAAGGGCAACCCAGGATCTACCCTTCTCTTTCCTCAAAGCCCCACTCCTCTCACTCCATCCCTCCTCTATCTGTCATTGGCAGTCCCCCACCTTCACTCACTTTCTCTGGGCTGAAGCAGGGGGTTGGAGCGCAAGAGGAGGTACAGTATTAAAAATAGAATACATTTACATAAATACATTTAAAAATAAAATCACATATAATATATGTGTAATGCAGGAAATACCAAGTAGTAACAACAAGTATGTGCTGGGAGTTAAGCCTGAAAGATACGGTGTGTGTGTAACCCAGACAATGTGTGTGTGAGAAAGAGAGACTGTGGGATGTTGCTGGGGAAATCTCAGAAACAGTGCACTGCCTCTTTAGGAAAGACACCATTCAGAATAGACCTCAGTCCTCAGCAGCTGCCATTTTTCCTGTTTTGACCCATGCTTTGCCTAATGCTCAATGCAGTGCAGAGATGGGATAAAGGTGGAGGGGAGGGAGAAGGGAGGGAGAGAAGGGGAGAGAAAATGAGACACACAGAAAGGCAAAGCTAGTGTGAACTGTCTTCTGAGCTTTCGTGAGCACAGACTCACTTCAAGGTGCCACAGGACCCTTCGTTGCTGTTACAGATCTAACATGGCTACCCCTCCGATACTTGTCTTCTGAGGAAATTTCAGAAACGGTGCACTTTCTCTTTAAGAAATGCAGACAGTCACACATACCATTCAGAGACTGCTCAGAGTTCTAGCCAGTCACATGGTTCCAACTCTTTTCTACTCTGCAGAGATGGGATACAGGGGCAAGGCGACAAAACAGGGCAACATGGGTGGAGCGGCAACTGAACACACACTGCGTGCTGGGTGTGCTCTGATTATCAGCAAGTCGGCCTTACTGCCCGAGATTGTGACTGACTGGGACAGTCTGCAGGAATGACCAGTCAATCAAGATCAACCAGCTGGTCATCACTGTTCTTGGCCCTGCTAGCTGAATTGGGCAGAGAACCTCACATCTTCTCCCCAATGATTCGCTTCCTTTCTTTGGGCCAAGCAAAGTTAGATATCGCAGAATAAAGCACATGGGTTGCACGCGTGCAGTACAAATGCCCACTCCCACACTCTCAGTCAGCACAATCTCAGTACAGAGAGAGTTGATCTGGCTACTCACAGGGGGCAACAACAAGAAGAACCTCACCACTCCAATTCTCACTACAATAGATGAGAGTCAACCCAACAGACCCCTGTGACCCAAGCTGTCCAATTGCAGCAAGAATGGGGGGACAATCTCCACTGTCGGAATGCCATGGGAGTTAGCCTGTTCCCCAACTTGCACTACAACATGGGCGGGAGAGGAGGTGCTGATAGGGTTGGTGAACTTGAAGGAGTAGAGGGAATGAAAAAAAGAAAAGAAGCAGGACCTTTCCCTTTCAGGAGAGCACATGTAGTGCTGCTCCCAGCTGCTCCTACTTGAGATTTCTCCCTACTTCACCACATAGGCTACGTCTACACGTGCACCCAACTTCGAAATAGCTTATTTTGATGTTGCGACATCGAAATAGGCTATTTCGATGAATAACGTCTACACGTCCTCCAGGGCTGGCAACGTCGATGTTCAACTTCGACGTTGCTCAGCCCAACATCGAAATAGGCACAGCGAGGGAACGTCTACACGCCAAAGTAGCACACATCGAAATAAGGGAGCCAGGCACAGCTGCAGACAGGGTCACGGGGCGGACTCAACAGCAAGTCGCTCCCTTAAAGGGCCCCTCCCAGACACACTTTCATTAAACAGTGCAAGATACACAGAGCCAACAACTAGTTGCAGACCCTGTATATGCAGCACGGACCCCCAGCTGCAGCAGCAGCAGCCAGAAGCCCTGGGCTAAGGGCTGCTGCCCACGGTGACCACAGAGCCCCGCAAGGGCTGGAGAGAGAGTATCTCTCAACCCCCCAGCTGATGGCCGCCATGGAGGACCCCGCTATTTCGATGTTGCGGGACGCGGATTGTCTACACGTCCCTACTTCGATGTTGAACGTCGAAGTAGGGCGCTATTCCCATCCCCTCATGGGGTTAGCGACTTCGACGTCTCACCGCCTAACGTCGATTTCAACTTCGAAATAGCGCCCAACACGTGTAGACGTGACGGGCGCTATTTCGAAGTTACTGCCGCTACTTCGAAGTAGCGTGCACGTGTAGACGCAGCCATAGAGAGCAGTGGGGTGACTCTTTTTTGCTCCTGTATTAATCAAAGACTCTGGATAATGACTAAAAATATGTGGATGTCTATTATATCAGAGGAAGCTGAATGATTTTAGAGAACTAAGAAATCTCAGAGGATTGCTCCAGGATAATATGGGTCTCTACAGGTAAGTTAAAATCTATGTCTATGTTGATTTCCTCTCACATCATGGGCTAGGTCATTCAGCAGATATTTCTGGGCTTTATGGTTTGGGACTTTCTGATGGACTACACTTCCTATGATGCACTATGCCCCCCCAGCCTAAGGGACTCCTATGACACAACTGCCTTTCCTAGCTATAAGATGAACCTGTGAAGCATCCTGGGAAATGTCATCTGACGAAGGAGCCTTGCTGATACATGAGAATATCAGTATGATACACCCAAGCTATGTCTTCCATGGATCACCATCAGAATTTCTGAAGTAAAAAAAAAGGCCCAAAGTTCAGTTATTCATTTTTCAAAACAAAGTTAAATTTATCTCCAGCCCTTCTTCAACTAGCTATATAAATTATACATTGATAAGTAAGTACAAAGAGATCTGAGGAAGTGGGTCTGTCCCACAAAAGCTCATCACCTAATAAATCATTTTGTTAGTCTTTGAAATGATACAGGTCAGCTTTTTTGTTTTGTGAAGATACAGACTAACATGGCTACCTCTCTGAGACCAAGGAGAAGGAGGTGTGTTTTGCAATAGGTTTTGCTTACAGAGACTCTAATATGTCTACCTACTTATAATCGCTCTATCACTGTTGACTAATCTCAGGGAGGTAGCTGTGTTAGTCTGTATCAGCAAAAACAACGAGGAGTGGGCTTTGTTTTGTTTTGTTGTGTTTTGTTTTACATTTTTTTAACCCATGAAATCGTATGCCCAAATAAGTCTGTTAGTATTTACAGCGCCATAAAACTCCTCATTGGTTTTGCATTCTGTCACTGTATAAATTAAGGTAACTTGCCTGCTATGAGCTAGAACAAAAAATAAACTGAAATATGATTTGAGTTACTTTATTCATGCCACCATACATCATATTCCCATTCTTCAAAGTGTATGTAAGCTCTTAGAAACCCTTACACATTAGCAGAATGGATGTAAAGTATGTCTTAAGCATCAGTACTGTATATTGGTCTCACATAATGTACCATCCTATTTAGTGTTTTGAATTTTCTCCACCAAGTCTATGATGTTATAATAGCCTACTCATTAATAATAATTACACACATTAACATTTTCAAATTACGGCTCAAGGAAATGAAGGTGACTTATTTAAAATGGGTCTCTTGAAAAATGGTCCACTTGCAGCAGAAATCTTGAAACCAATATTTTTAAGACATAGATCAACAAAGGCTAAATATACCAGAATATTGAAAAAGAGAACTCCAAAACTCTCTTCACGCAGATATTTATGGATATACATATTATGCAATCAGCTGCAAGATATTCTTTGGGGAGAACCAAAATTCCTGGAAAGGACCACAAAATGACAATAAAGAAAAAAAAAACGAAGAAGAAAAAGCAACACTTTGCTAAATTTAAACTAAGGCTTCCTCTATGCTACAGGGTTTTGTCGACAAAACCCGGGGAGCATCCAGATTCCCAAAGCATTCTGTCAGCAATAAATCAACAGAACACAGCAGTTTTGTTAACTGTATTATCTACTACTCAGGAGGCATAATGCCACTGTCAAAGAGATCTGTCAACAGAAAGCTGATCCAGACTTTCCAGGGTGCATTCTGTTGACAGAAAAGGCCTCCAGATGATCATGCAGGTGCAGCAGGGTACAACCTAACTGCAGCAATCAGCACTCTTTCATTCCTGCCTACAGCCTTTCTTAAAGGCACAGGGAGCCCAGGAAACCCTGTGGCAGGAAGCTGAGAGTGTGGAAGCAGAAGAAGTACTATCTGTGGTCCCCAACACCCTTTCATTCACTCCTTTTACCAGAGCCTTCCCAGACAGCGGACATCCAGGCACCCTGAGACCTCCCTGGGCCCTCAAGAGGGGTGACTGAGGAGTCCTTGGAGCCACACTGAGGCACCTAGAAGTGGCCCCCCTCTTAGGCCAGGATGCAGGTGAAGGCACTCCTGGACCTGTAAGGCAAGGAGGAGTTACTCTGGGACCCCAAGGCAAAACATCATAATGCCCTCGCCTAGGTCCATCATCCACATGCAGCATGGAGCAGGTCTGGGTGAAAGTTAAAGAGCTCCAACAGGGGTACATGTGGGCCTGGGATGTTGGCCAATGCTCTAGGGTGGACCGACCACATTCACCTACTATAACGAACTGCACCGCATCCTGGGGCAGAGGAACACCTCACCACTGCATGTCAGCTTTGGTACGGTGCTCAAGGCCCACCCACCCTAGCGGGAGCACCACCACAAGGAGAAGGAGGCCTCTGAGTTTCAATTACTGCAGGAGCCAGAGGCATACATGTCCTCAGAGGCTTACAGAAGCACTCTGGTCATCTTGTAGCAGCATCCTGCTCACCCTGGAGCCAGTCCCCATCAGCAGGCCACCTCCTGGCTTTTGTTGGTGTTGGGTGAGGTTCCTTCTGGTGAGTACCCTGCACATCACACACACCAGGGTGTTGGAGGCAAGCACAGAAGGAGCATGCCGCAAGCATAGACCAGCCAGCTTGGGTGAGACCTCACACTGTGGTTCCAGTACAAGGAACCATGTGCAAGGGAGTGTGCACCACCCAGACCCAGCAGGCAGCCCCTGGACATGGATACCAGTATGCTGCCAGCCTCATTGGGGGCCATATGATCCCCAGGCACTGGGGAGGGGTCCTTCCATCACCTACAATGGATGGAAGCAGGCAAGCCACAAGGATGACTGCCTGACCCCAGACACTACCAGCAGTGCAGCTCCTGGCATGCAGGTATGGTCAGTCCTGTGATCTGAAGCCATGGTTGGGGGGAGGGGCTCCGGGGAGGGTCAGGCTTCTCCGATCTCATGCACCGCCTATAAGGGGATCCCTCTGTGGCCAGATAGTTCCCTTGCCCGCTGGCCCACTCTTGCAGTTGGTGGTGGTAGGTGGCAACACAGCAGTCAGCATGGTCCCAGAAGCACCGCAGAGTCCCTGTGTGGCAGGGCCTGTTGTGAAGGCACACATGGCTTTTCTCCTGGAAAATTCCCATCCCTTGGCTTTGGGGGTGTTGGTTGTTGTTCATGGAATGGGAAGGACCTTAGGGCAGTGTTGCGTGAATGACTCACCACCCCCCAGTCTCCCTTACAGCTGGATCAGCACTGAGCGAAGGCCAATACCAGCCGCATCTTGCCACCAGGGACAGCCAGCCCTACCCCAACACCTAGGTGGGCCTGCAGCTGGAGAGTCGATTGCCACATCCTGGAGGACCTCCAGAGCGACAACAAAGCCACCTTCTAGAGAATGAATGACCTCCTGGAGTGGCGGCGGTGTGATGAAAGGGAGTGGTGGTCATGGGCCTGGGCCAACTAATGTCCCACCGTGACACCACCACTAGCTTCTTGAGGGACATGCTGGTGCAGCTGCTCATGGCTACCACCCCTGCCCCTGCCACAGTCCAGCCACTCTCTGTTGACAGTGTAGATCAAAAAAAACCCTACCTTGCAGTCTGGACGTGATCTGCCAACAGAAGTTTTGTTGGAAAACATCTTCCAAAAAAAATTTCTGTTGACTGATTGCACTAATCTACACATAGCCTAAAAGAATAAAAAAAATCATAATACAAACATGTCCTTTGCTTGGCTTTAGGACTTTGCTGATAATAAATAAAAGAATAGAATTAAAAATACATTATTCATTTTACATTTAAACTTTCAAAAAAGATACAAATAAAGACTGTTCTGTGTAATGCAAGATTTTTTTTGAGAAATTGGAAGCTGTGAATGTTGAATAGAAGCATAAGTTTCAAAACCTGAGAAGTGTGGTATTCAGTTTGTATAGCCAGAACTTTCTCTTTTGCCAAGGTTTTGCTAAATTCTTTCAGTAATTGTTCTCAAACAAAGAAAGGTGAAGAAATTAAACAGAAACTAAAATGCATATTTAGACATTGAAGGATCAGAAAAAAAGAGTTCAGGACAGTAATGGCTACTATGCAAAGCATATCTACTTAATTTAATAAAAAGGCAAGTTTTTCTTTGTTTTGCTACTGCACCCCGAGAAAAGGTATGTGTTAGTGGGAGTCTGAGCAGACTCTCTCACTGTCAACAGAAATAAATTCCAATTGCAGGGCCATATATGAAACACCATTGTCTTCACACAATGCCCTTAAATGAGGTGATATGTCTTATTTGAATGCTCTGGGGTAGGACAGATGTAAGAGGGGGCATAGTTTGAAGACAAAAGGGTCACACAGGTATAAATGACGGCAGTATTTGGTGCGCAGATATTTTTAACACTAGAAGGCTGCATCTACACGTGCCGGCTACTTTGAAGTAGCGGCGCCAACTTCAAAATAGCGCCCGTCAGGGCTACATGTGGCGGGTGCTATTTCGAAGTTGACGTCGACATAAAGCAGCGAGACGTCGAAGTCGCTATCCCTATCAGGAGATGGGAATAGCGCCCTACTTCGACGTTCAACGTCGAAGTAGGGAACGTGTAGTCGTTGCGTGTCCCGCAACATCAAAATAGCGGGGTCCGCCATGGAGGCCATCAGCTGAGGGGTTGAGAGACGCTCTCTCCAGCCCCTGAGCTCGATGGTCGTCGTGTGCAGTGGCCCCTTAAAGCTCCCCGCCCCCTGCCTTCCTGTGCAGGAAGCTGAAAGAGCATGCAGGCGACAGCCCAGCCACGCGGACAGCCTGCACGCTCCTCTGCAGCCACAACAACCCCCCAGTGCTGCGATGGCCGCCCCCCAGCCCCTAAGCGCCCCCAGGGCACCCCCCCAAGGGGAGCCAGGGCTCCCAGACCAGCAGCTAGGCTGGGATGCGGCAGAGGGGCCCCTCCTGGACAGAGGCCAAGCTTCGGGACCTGCTGGGGCTCTGGAGTGAGGAGGAGGTGCTCCAGGTAATGGGGAGCAAGAGGCAGAACACGGATGCGTTCGCTTGGCTGGCCGAGGGCCTGGCCGCCCGGGGTCACCCTGCCCGCACTCCAGATCATGTACACAGTAAAGTGAAGGAGCTGCAGCAGGGTTACACCCGGGCCCAGGATGCGGCCAGCCGATCTGGGGCCACCCCGTCACTTGCCCCTTTTACAAGGAACTCAGGGCCATCCTGGGCCCCCGGCACACCTCCTCCCCTCCGGCCACTCTTGATACCTTGGCCGACGAGCCCCAGCAGGCCCCGGAGGCAGAGTCTGCCCCGGAGGCAAGCCCCGCACCCCAGGGGACCCCCAGGAGCCCACCCCTGGGGCACCGGAGAAGGAGGAGGAGGAGGGGGAGTCCTTCTCCAGCGACGCAGGGCTCTGGATCCACATCCCGTCCCGGAGCTCCAGCAGGGAGTCCACCCACCGGGTGTCCCTCGACCGTGGGAGTGGACCATCAAGTACGTACCCCTCCCCCGGTGCACACCCCCGGGGTTGAGGGGCGGGGGTAATAGATATGACCAGGGCCCTCCACATGCCCAGAAGACCATGGCACCAAGGACAGCAGTGGCATGTCCCTCAGAAAAGTGCATCAGCCCCTGCCCCCCAGCACGACAGTGCCATGCCCCATCCCCGGGGTTGGGGGGAGCGGAACCTAGGGTCCCCCGGGGGGAGGGGGTGGGACACCCTTCATCATCAGCAGCAGCATCTCCCAGGGACAGAGATGGGGAAACTGCAGAAGAGGGGTGGGGGGACAAGGGCCACGGCTCAGAGCCCACACTAAGGGCTGTCTCCACTCTTCTTCCCCGCTGTGTTCTGCAGCTGCACCATCAGAAGGACCGGAGAGTGCCGACAACGTGTTAGTAGTCCCGGAGAGCCCACCAGGGCCATCACTACAGGCCAGCCCCTCAGCGGAGGACCGACCAGCCCCACGGCGGGGACAATGCAGGAGCCAGCACCACCACTGGATGGCGACGGACCCCCAGCTGCTGGAGATCCACCATCGGCAGCTGGAGGTTGCCGAGCAGCACCTGCGGGTGGAGGAGCGGCGCCTGCAACTCCAGGAGCGGGTGCTGGCCTGGCACCAGGAGGCATGGGGGGCCTTTATGCGGACATTCAACCATATCGCGGACTACCTGGCCTCCCATGCCGCGCCGGCCGCCACTGTGCCCACCCTGCCTGCTCCACCTGCTGCTCCATCCGCTGCGCCATCCGCCGTCACACCGCCACCGAGGGCCCTTCCGCCGAGGGGGACCTGGGGCCAGCTGACACCCACTGGCCTTATCTCCCGGTCCGCCTGGCCCCCAGCCAGCCCTGGCCAGGGCTGAGGCCGAGGCATGGGTCGCGGCCGCCCACCCCCAGCGCTGGACATTAGGGGGTGTGGGGCCCAGCATGTGCCCCCCCCATTTGTATATATCCCCTTCAGTTTAATCTTCTTTTGTAAATAGTTTCTATTAGAACCCTGTTATGCTGATCCCTGCCCCCCCATGTACATGGTTCTCCCCTTCCTTGTCTTCCCCTTTTTTTCTTTCATCTTATCTCATTTATAATACATATATATAATTTTGATATTGCCTGTAAATAGTTACTCATGATAATAATAATAAGAGTTCAACAGATATCTGATTTGATGAATAAATGTCTGCTTTTATTTACAAGAAAAGTGGGGGGGTGCTCTTGGGTGCTCTGTGGTGTGGGCGTAGGGGCAAGGAGTGTTGTGGAGAATGGGGGGGGTGCAGTGGGGGGTCTGCCAGCGGTCACCCCGCGGCCTCGTCGAACTGGGCCCGCAGGGCCTCCCGGACCCAGGTCCCTTCGGGGTCCACCTGGCAACTGGGGGCAGCAGGTGGCTGCACATCGGCCCTGCCGGCCTCCACAGCCCAGCCCTGAAAGAAGGCCTCCCCCTTGCTCTCCACCAGGTTGTGGAGGGCACTGCAAGTGCCCACAATCTGGGGGATGTTGTTGGGGTCCGCATCAAGGCGGGTGAGGAGACACCTCCAGCGCCCTTTGAGGTGGCCAAATGTGCACTCCACCACCTGGAGCGTGTGGTTCAGGCGCATGATGAAGCACTACTGGCTGACTGACAGGTGACCCATGTATGGGTGCATGAGCCAGGGCCGGAGGGGGTATGCCGCATCTGCGATGATGCAGAGGGGCATGGTGGTGTCCCCCACAGGGATCTCCCGCTGGGGGATGTAGGTCCCCGACTCCAGCCGGCGGCACAGGCCCGAGTTCTGGAATACCCGAGTGTCGTGGGTGCTGCCAGGCCAGCCCACATAAATGTCCAAGAAATGGCCCCAGCTGTCCACCAAGGCCTGGAGGACCACAGAATGGTAGCCCTTCCTGTTTAGATAGCATCCTCCACTGTGTTCTGGGGCGCGGATGGGGATGTGGGTCCCATCCACAGCCCCGAAGCAACTGGGGAAGCCCAGGGTGGCAAAGCCCACGATGGCGGCATCCGAGTCCCCAAGCCTCACGAGCCTGTGGAGGAGCAGGGCGTTGATGGCGCGGACGACCTGCAGGGGAAGCACATGGGAGAGCACCAATGAGGGGTGTGCAGGGTGTGTGTAGCCCTCCCCTGCCAGGGCTCCCCTCCCCTGCCAGAGCTGCCTCCCCCTCCCCCCGTGGGTCCTCTTACCTCCATAAGGAATGCCCCGACAGTAGCCTTGCTGACTCCAAACTGCTGCCCCATGGATCGGTAGCTGTCTGGAGTGGCCAGCTTCCAGACAGCGATGCCGACCTGTTTCTCCACACTGAGGGCACGCTGCATGGCAGTGTCCTGGTGCCTCATTGAGGGGGTGAGCCACTGGCATAGATCCAGAAACGTCTGCCAGCTCATCCTAAAGTTCTGGAGCCAGCAGTCGTTGGCCCACTCTCCAAGCACCAGCCACTCCCACCAGTCGGTGCTCCTAGGGTAGCTCCACAGCCGGCGGTGTATGAGGCAGAGGAGGGGGTGCTGCAGGGTTGGGGGCTGCATCCTCCTCCCCTGCGGGCAGCTCCTCCTCTGTGGCAAGGAGGTGCTCAGCTGTCTCCTGCATTGCATGGAGCAGGGCGAGCACTGCTCGGCTGGGTGGACCTCTGGCTGCTGCTGCTGCTGCTGGGGTCCATGACTGCGTCGCTCAAGGTGTGCTTGCCTATGGCTCTGCAGACCGCGTGCTGTGCAGGCTGAGTATGTCTGGGAGGGGCTCTTTAAGGGAGTGGCTAGCTGTTGCCCCGGAAGTGCTAGTCCACCCTGTGACCCTGTCTGCAGCTGTTCCTGGCACCCTTATTTCGATGTGTGCTACTTTGGCGTGTAGACGTTCCCTCACAGCGCCTATTTCGATGTGGTGCTGCCCAACGTAGACGTTGAATGTAGACGGCACCAGCCCTGGAGGACGTGTAGATGTTATTCATTGAAATAGCTTATTTCGATGTCGCTACATCGAAATAAGCTATTTCGATGTAATGTTCACATGTAGACGTAGCCAAAGAGATGCAAACATTTGTTATTCACGTCCCAGGCTGAATTTGTGTACCTTACAACTAGAGAATAATTAATTAGTCACATGAGCACATTTCTTATGGAATAACTGATATGGAATAAATGTGCCCACTTGGCTCTCCAAATGCCCTCCTCGCCTCCCACACAAATACACCTGTGATATCTATGCACCAGACACTGGTGCTCAAACTTTCTTTCATAGTCTACTTGGAAATTGCTGAGGGTCTCAGCAGACTACATAATGATCTTTCCAAGTGTTATTTGTAATGCCAGGTAACCATTGTAAAGTGATTTGGATGAAAATGCTACATATAAAAAAATCTTAATTAACTTTTTTGTTCTAAAATTGAAAACACACAATTCATATTTTAATATCTGTAGGGGTCTCTCCCCGACCACAGCAGTCCCTGAGCTGAAGCTGGGAAGGAGAGCCATTGATTTCCAGCAGCTGCAGCCTTGGACCTGGGGAAAGTCCCCTCTTTCTCTGGCCACCACAGGCCTGCATGTCCCATATATACCCCCAATCCTTCTTCTCACCTGACTGCCCGCCACCTACCTCTTATTTCTTCCCACTGTCCGCTCCTACTGACACCCTATTCCACTCAGAGCCACCGCCTCACCTTACATGTGCATCTTCTTCAGGGCCCAGGCACCTACTTTGGGGAGCCATAATTGTGAGCTGCTAATTAGGCGATCAGCCCTTCACTCTCTTGTGTGCAGCCACCCAGAGCTGTGTCTACACGTGCACGCTACTTCGAAGTAGCGGCACTAACTTCGAAATAGCTCCCGTCGCGGCTACACGCGTTGGGTGCTATTTCAAAGTTAACTTCGACATTAGGCGGCGAGACGTCGAAGTCGCTAACCCCATGAGGATATAGGAATAGCGCCCTACTTCGACGTTCAACGTCGAAGTAGGGACAGTGTAGATGATCAGCGTCCCGCAACGTCGAAATTGCCGGGTCCTCCATGGTGGCCATCAGCTGGGGGGTTGAGAGACGCTCTCTCCAGCCCCTCAGCTCACTGGTGGCCGCGTGGAGCGGCCCCTTAAAGGTCCCCTCCCCCTCCCTGACTCTGCAGGAAGCTGAGGTAACGTGCAGGCTGCAGCCTGCACACGCGGGCAGCCTGCACAGCCCTCAGCCACCCAGCCAGCGGCGATGGCGAGCCAGCAGCCCCCCCAGCGCCCCCAGGGGACCCCCCCCAAGGGGAGCCAGGGCAGCCAGCCCAGCCAGAGGGCCACCCAGTCTGGGAAGCGGCAGCGGGGCCCCTCCTGGACGGAGGCCGAGCTGCGGGACCTGCTGGGGCTCTGGAGCGAGGAGGAGGTGCTCCAGGTAATGGGGAGCAAGAGGCGGAACGCGGATGCGTTCGCTCGGCTGGCCGATGGCCTGGCTGCCCGGGGTCACCCTGCCCGCACTCCGGATCATGTGAGGAGTAAGGTGAAGGAGCTGCGGCAGGGTTATGCCCGGGCCCAGGATGCGGCCAGCCGATCTGGGGCCGCCCCCGTCACTTGCCCCTTTTACAGGGAGCTCAGGGACATCCTGGGCTCCCAGCACACCTCCTCCCCTCCGGCCACCCTTGACACCTCGGCTGACGAGCCCCAGCAGGCCCTGCAGCTGGAGTCCGCCCCGGAGGTAAGCCCCGCACCCTGGGGGCCCCCCCGGAGGCCATCCCCGGGACATCGCGGCAGGAGGAGGAGGAGGAGGAGGAGGGGGGCTCCTCCTCCGCAGAATCCAGCCTGCAGATCCTCCTCCTGCCATCCCGAAGCAGCAGCAGGGCCTCCGACCCCCGGGGATCTCCGGACCGTGGGAGCGGACCCACAGGTAGGTACCCCTCTCTGGTGGACGACCCTGGGCTTGAGGGGCGGGGGTAACAGAGATGTGTCCAGGGCCCCCCACACGCTCACATGGCCATGGCCCCAAGGACACCAGGGCCATGGCCCTCACTGCACTGCAGCCATCAGCCCGTGCCCCCCACACCCTGCATGTCAGTGCCATGCCCCATCCCCGGGGCAGGGGGGAGCGGAACCTCGAGGGGCCCCCGGGCGGAGGGGGTGGGACACCCCACAGCAGCAGCATGTGATGGAGTGGGGGGAGTGCCAAAGGGAGACTCAGGCTACATATGAGCCACAAGAGCCGAAGATCTCCCAGGGCCAAAGGAGGATCCTGGCGCTACAGCTGGCAGGTGACACCTCTGCCCTGAACCAACAGGAGGGAGGAGCCGAGCTGGCTTGGAATTGGGGGGCGAGGGCGGGGGCCACAGGTAGAGGCTAGGGGAAGGGAGAGCTGGTAGGCAGCCAGCCTGAGGAGGGGGAAAGCTGCATCCCAGAGGGGCCCCCCTTGGGGTCTTCTCCCAACGACGGGTTGGAAGGACTGTCTCTTCCGACAGCTGGTGCTGTCACTCCTGCCAGAAACTGGCCATCTGTGGCCTAAGAAAGCTCTCCTGCTCTCAGACCCTGCGGGGTGAAGTGAGAGTCGCTCCCACCAGGGGACGGGGTGCAGGGCAGGGGGACCCCTGAACCCCATCCATCACAGCAGCATCTCCCGGGGACGGGGATGGGGAACCTGCAGCACAGGGCGGGGGGGACAGAGGCCACGGCTCGGGGCCCACACTAACGCCTGTCTCCATTCTTCTTTCCCCCCTCCTCTCCTGTGTCCTGCACCTGCACCTGCACCATCAGAAGGACCAGAAGAGAGCGCCGGCGAGGCCTCAGTTGTCCCGGAGAGCCCTCCGGGACCATCGCTCCAGGGCAGCCCCTCGGCCGAGGAACGACCGGCCCCACGGAGGGCTAGACGGCGGACCCCGCGCCTACTACCGCCGACGGCGATGGACCCCCAGCTTCTGGCCATCCTCCGCCAGCAGCTGGAGGTCTCGGAGCAGCACCTCCAGCTGCAGGAGCGGGCTCTGGCCTGGTGCCAGGAGGCATGGGGGGCCTATATGCAGACATTTAACCGGCTCGTGGACTACCTGGCCCCCCATGCCGCGCCGGCCGAGCCATCACCCGCCCTGCCCGCTCCTGCAGCCCCACCACCAGCTGCTCCGGCCGTCGCCGGCCCATCCGCCGTCGCCCCACCACCCACCCGCGAGGGCCAGAGCGCCGAGGGACCCCTGGAGCCACCTGAGACTCGCAGGCACCGATACCGTCCGGTCCAGCCTGCTCCCACCCAGCCGCGGACCAGACTGCAGGCGCGGCGGGGCTCCCGGCCGCCAACGCCCAGTGCCGGGCTATAGGGGTGAGGGGCCCGGGATGTGGCCCCCCTCTTGTTGTATATAGTTGGAGCCTGTTTTTTTGGTGCCCCCGTTTGCCCCGTCCCCCCCATGTAAATAGTTCTCCCCTTTCTCCTCCCTGGTTTTCTTTTTATTATGTATGCCACACAGTTGTTTCTTTGGTTTGTTTTATTTGTGTACATATTGCTTTGGTTGAACGTTTGTACTTAGTTTTCTGTTTGTGCTTCACATATTTATTTACACCCCAAAAAAAAGGTTCGGCCAGAAAAAAAAATTTACGTTCAGCCACAAGTTCTTGCTGTCATTTGTCCAGGACAAGTGGGGGAGGGCGGTGGGGTGCTCCATGGTGTGGGCGTTGGGGCAGGAGTGTGGGGGAGGAAGGGGCGGGCAGTAGGGGGCCTGGGCAGAGTTCACCCTGCGGCCTGTTGCTCGAAGTAGGCCCGCAGGGCCTCCTGGACCCTGGTCCCCTCGGGGTCCACCTGCCGACTGGGGGCAGCAGGCGGCTGCACGTGTGCCCTGCCGGCCTCCGCGGCCCAGCCCTGCAGAAAGGTCTCCCCCTTGCTCTCCACGAGCTTGTGCAGGGCGCAGCAGGCACCCACAATCTGGGGGATGTTGTTGGGGCCCGCATCCAGGCGGGTCAGGAGACATCACCAGCGTCCCTTCAGGCGGCCAAATGAGCACTCCACCACCTGGCGCGCACGGTTCAGGCGCTCGTTTGGGTGTCCGGGGCTGGCAGTGAGGTCACACTTAGGCGAGATGGAGCCCCAGGGAGGGGGATAAGGTTTGTATTAGCAGGGGGAGTTCACTCATCCATTGGGTAAAGGTAAGTATACATGTCCCTCATTTTAGTGAGTGCTCATAAGTAAAGTACTCATTTAATGAGGGAAGAGTGTACTCCACTTCCATCTGAAGAATTGAGTTTTATCCACAAAAGTTCATGACCTAGTAAATCTGTTAGTCTCTAAGGTACCACAGGATTGCTTGTTACTTGAGAAGCTGTCATCATAGCAATTCTCTATTGGTTCCTCAACAATAAAATAAAGCAGGAGATTGAAATGCCGGTGATTGAAATAAAAAAACCCAAAAAAAATTGGGATGTTGAACTACAGGGACATCTATAAATCTATAAACTAGAGACATCATAAATTCAGGTGTATCCACAATCTGCTTGTTCCCACACATGGGCTGTGTCTACATGAGCCCCAAACTTCGAAATGGCCACACAAATGGCCATTTCGAAGTTTACTAATGAAGCGCCGAAATGCATATTCAGCGCTTCATTAGCATGCGGGCGGCCGCGGCACTTCGAAATTGATGTGGCTTGCTGCCGCGCGGCTCTTCCCGATGGGGCTCCTTTTCGAAAGGATCAGCTGATGGGAATAAGGGGACTTTGAAGTAGGCGGGGTCCTTTTGAAAAGGAGCCCCATCGGGAAGAGCCGCGCGGCGGCAAGCCGCGTCAAGTTCAAAGTGCCGCGGCCACCCGCATGCTAATGAAGCGCTGAATATGCATTTTGGTGCTTCATTAGTAAACTTCGAAATGGCCATTTGCGTGGCCATTTCGAAGTTTGGGGCTCGTGTAGACACGGCCATTGTGGAAGCTGTGCTTTTACATCTCTCCATGTTACTCTAGGTAGAGTGTACAGAGAGGCAAATCCATCTGCAACATCTAATCAAGAAATTTTCAGCTGCCAGATGTTTTGTCCATAACAATGGAATTTTTTCTAGATGCTCATATTTTATAGTATTGGTCAGAAAATACTGATTTTTTTACTCTTTCTGTAAATACTTTTTTCCAAATGTTGAATATTTGAACTTTTTCAAACAGCTGTACTTTTTCTGTTTACTTAACATATCATACTGATTTTTTTTGTAGGCTCAATGTAGGGGTTTTGTTTTGTTTTTGATAGTTGGCATTTTATGTTTTTTTTACTTGACATTAAATAGTGTTCTTATTAGACCCTGATGAATCATGGAAAATATAAACATGTAATGATGCTCATTCCACATCAGAACTTCATAAAATCTTGCATTTGGCTTCTTAAACTGGTTAGAACAATATGCTTAAACTGGTTGCAGAAGAAAATCCACACTGTACTATAATGGAATAATCTTCCCACAGGGACATTTTTCTTACTCTGTTGGTTTAATTTTTGAACAAATAAGGTTTATATCACTTCTACAACTTTAGTATAAAAAAGACAAATAATTTTATTTACCTTTAATCATGAGATTGTAACTACATGCCTTGTCACCAAAGCTTTTTTTATTCTGCTTTTGTTTATATTTTCCTTGGAAGTTACTGTTGTTTATTACAGTACAACAAATAAAACAATATAAATGTAGATAGGAATTCTAAAAGACCATACCAGTCACAGGTGATATCGTTCAGATGTTTAATCAAATTCAAAAGATATTATTTACATTTTGCATTGTATATCTAAACATGCATTAATTCCTTTTTGAACATTTGAACTTTTCTAGTCTTTCATCTAACTACAGTATTTGCTCATCCTTTTCAATGGCTTTTGATGCTTCGACACGTGTAACAGCTTTTAGTTGGTTGAAAGAATACAACATTTGCCCTCAGCTGTCTAAGTGGTAGTGGGTGAATTCCATCTTTCTCCTCAGAGGCTGTTTTCCTTCAAGTAGGATGTTACACAGAAGCAGTACTAACTTCAAAAGCTGGGTTCTGAAATGCGTGCATGTGTACAAACAGTGACTCGAGAAAGTATCTGAAATAAAGGAAGAAAGTATCAAGATTGAGATGCAACAACTGTAAGATATAGCTCTCACAGCTGATCATCAGGTTAATAGCTTGCTAAGACTACTGAAGCAGTGACTGCATTTATAAAACTCTGCCAGCAGGGCTCTCCCTTGCATTATAATTTAGTCAAATAAGGACACTGTTTTTACATATATTCTCTCTCTCTCTCTCTCTTTCTTTTAAAAGAAGGTTAACTGAGATTCTAAATACTGCTACAAAGCCTGGATCCTGGTAGTGATAGGTTAGTACTTCTTGATGATTCACATTTACAATGTCCAAGGAAAAGCATATGAATGATTTTCAGATACATCATGCGCATTATGCCCTATGCTATTTGGTGTGATTTTATGCATTCTTTTGATTTTGGCATTGAAAAATAGGCATCTGAAAGAAATTCCCCCTCCCTGTCTCTCTCTCTCTCTCTCTCTGTCCTACCCTTCTCTTTAGTTCAGAAAAACAATGTAGTGTGAATGTTATCACTGGGGAGGACATTCGAAGGACCTGACAGTAAAACACCAACCTAGTCCCTCATTTGCTTTCAGTCTGAGTTAGGCCTTAGCTATCCTTTGTGTCTCTGAAAATCTTTCTCTAAATTCAGGTACTTTATCTACCCCCCATCAGTACTGTATTGAAGCATTTCAGAAACATTAATGGGATAACTTTTCACAACATTAATGTGAGGTAAAGAAATATATAATAATAATAATAATAATAATAATAATAATAATTTGAAACAGGTGGTGAAATGAGACAGAGGAGCCCACTGATACTAGTGGTGCTACACCAATTGACAACCGCTAAGAATCTGGTTCATATTGCGTTCTTCTTCTCCAGACTTTAAGAGACACACATGAGTGCTTTCTTTGCAAGCTTTCCAGACCTGCCTGCCTCTCTAATGTTTTTATTTTGGGAACAGTTTCCAAGAACAGTGGTAGTTAAATAAATATAAATATTCTGAATTTTTGAAGGCATTTATTTCCAAACTATCCCCCCACCCCTTAAAAACCATCTCTTTTATTTTGTTTAAGTGGTCATGTACCACCCAAGTATTGCTCAACACCGTTAAACTGTAGTGTCTGTTGGAACTCCAGGAAAATCTTAAGACTGGATCAGAAATATTCAAAACTCACATGACTCAAACCATATTCACCATGCAGATCGGGGGTGATTTTCAACGGTTAGACACTCAACATCTCCTAGGCAGCATCCACACTACAGCGATCCTTCGAAAGTAGTTCTTCCAGAAGATCTCTTCCAAAAAAAAATTCTTTGAAAGATCACATCCACACACCATGAGTAGATCGAAGGAGATCACACAACCCCAGCTGACCTTTCAAAAGAATGGGCCAGGAAACGCCGCAGGTGGGGTCACATGGCTGACAAGGCCTTCCAGAATCTCTGTCCATGTGCTCCCTTAAATGGCCACTGCCATACAAGCCCTCCCTGCATATGCAGAGGCCTGCCTTGCTGCATGCAGCACAGCAAAGCACGTGCACAGTCCTGAAGCTCGCAGCTGAGATCAATGGACCGACTGCAGCTCCAGACCTCCATGCTTGCCCTAGCTGGGCTGCTGGCCACCATCATTGTGGCCACCCTCTGGTTCCTCTGGTGGTAAAGATCTGGCTCTGGGGACGGGGAGCCCAATGCCCCCAACAGCCCCAATCACACCCCACCAGGCCACTAGGCATGTGTGGAGCTACCCAACCAGCTCTGACTGGTGGGACTGACTGGTCCTGGTCCAGCAATGGTGCCTCCTCAGGCACTGCAGCGGTGCTTCTACTGTGGTGTCAAGGATGGCATAGGGGAGGGGGAGCTGTTCTCACCCCCAAGGAGGTCATGCAGCTCCCTGTAGAAGGGGCAGGTGGCCGGTCCTCCCCCCGAGCACCTGGCGGCATCCCTGGCATTGATGTACCCCTGGAAAAGCTCTTTGACCTTAGAGTGGACCTGCTCCAAAGTCTGGCTGGAATGTCCTCGGGCTGCGATTCTGGTGGCCAGACAGCTGTGGGCGGGGGCATTGTCCTTCTTCACTGTTGTCATCTTCAGGATATCCTCCTTGTGCCAGAGACCCAGGAGATCCTGGAGCTTGAGCTCTGTCCAAGAAAGTGACCTCCTTTTTCTGGTTGGGGAAGGCTCCTGGAATCCTCTGCTGTTTCTTCGGTGGACACTTTCGATTTGTGGAGCAGCAGGATAGCCAACATGGGGCTATTCTCAGTTTCATGGATGGGTGTGAGGGTGTGGGGCACTCAGGGTCTGTTCTCCCTGCCTCCAGAGTCTCAGCTTCCTGCCATGGGGTCTGCAGGGCTCCCTGCACCTTTATGGTGGCCAGACGCAGGGAGCATAGAACTCTGATAGCACTGGCCAGGGCATCTCTGTGCTCCAGCTTGCTGGCACCATGGAGGACTCCTCTTTCAAAAAGAAGGTCCTCAGAACATTGCCACACAAATTTTTTCAAAAGATTCTTTTGAAAAAAAGCAGTCTTCCTGATCCAGGAGTGGAAGATGGACACCAGAAAAAGGATTGTGCTTTTTCAATTCCAGATTGAAAGAGCGTATTTTGTACATAGATTCTCCACAGGTTCTTTTGGAAAAGGCCTGGCTTTTTTGAAAGAACGTGCTAGTGTAGATGCAACCCTACTGATTTAATCACTCTTGAAAACTAGGCTACTTATTTATGTGCCTACATGTGGATTTAAGCAGGTACCTTTGAGAATCTTGTCCTGCACCCTTTTTTTTTTCCTAACAAAGTGTGCTAAGTGTGCCTCCCATGACTAAATTATAGCATGGTATGTATAAAACAAGAAAGTTCTCTGATTATTTATTTTCTCAGTGTTGGCTGTGTGAAAAAGGAAATAGGAAAATTATTGATATGTGAACTGGTTTGATATGAAACAGTCCTGGATTCTTGCCCGGTTTTGAAGACTGAATTATTTCAGTGTGCTTTTTATTTCCTATTTAGGTTTTCATCCGGGACCAGAGCCAGAAGTAACAAAATTATCATCAGAAAACCTGTTTTTCTCGTATTTCTGGTCAAGAATGGAAACTAAATTGCTAGAACATTTAAATTAAAAAAAAATCACATCACGCCCTCCATCTTATTTTGGTGGAAGACATGGGAGCCGTTCTGATAAACTTTGGCTAAACATTCAAACATTAGGACTATGTTTAAACTCCAGGCTTCTGTTGGGAACCTGGAGGTCTCCCAACAGAAGTCTGACATATCAGGAGTGTTCTGCCAACATCCCTTCTTCCTTGGTTAATGAAAAAGACAAGGATGTATTGGCAGAGTGGGGGGTTCCCAACATTTGTCCCCATATGGTCCGGCCAAATGTCAGGAAAGTCTCTCCCTACCAAACTGTCAGTAGGAGATATGCAAATGTATTGTGCAATTTGCGTATCTTTTGCCAATAATTCTTGGCAATCTTGTCATTGCCTCGGATATTTACCGCAATCAAATTAAAATATGAGACATTCTACATCACACCCTCTTAGTGTGAAATAGTGCATGTCTCATGATACAACAAGAAGCAACAGGTTTATGTTGAAGCGTGGAAGGTTTAGGTTGCACATTAGGAAAAACTTTGTAAATGTCAGGGATATTAAGCACTGGAATATGTTGCCCGGGGAGGTCATGGAATCTTCATCATTTGAGATTTTTTAAGTGAAGTTTAGACACACATCTGCCAGGGATGATCTAGATGGTGCTTGGTCCTGCCATGAGGGCAGGGAACTGGACTTGATGGCCTGTTGAGATTTCTTCCAGTTCCAGGATTCTATGATTTTACATCTTTGGGTTAAGCTTACAGGGGGAAGTAACAGGGGTGATGTTGTAGTTGGTGTCTGTTGTAGACCGCCAGATCAGGTAGATGAGAGAGATGAGGCTTTCTTCAGGCAGCTAAGTGAAGCTTCCAAATCACAGGTCCGGGTTCTCATGGGAGATTTTAATCATCCAGACATTTGTTGGGAGACCAATACATCAGCACACAGACAATCCAGGAAGTTTTTGGAGAATGTTGGGGATAACTTCTTGGTACAAGTGCTGAAGGAACCGACCAGGGGCCGTGCACAACTTGACCTGATGCTCACAAATAGGGAAGAACTAGTAGAAGAAATACAAGTGAGAGGGAACCTGGGCTGCAGCGACCATGAGATCGTAGATTTCATGATCCAGACAAAAGGAAGAAAGGTGAGTAGTAACATACAGACCCTTGATTTCAGGAGAGCAGACTTTGACTCCCTGAGAGAATGGATGAGCAGGATCCCTTGGGAAATGAAGATGAAGGGGAAAAGACTTGAAGAGAACTGGCAGTATTTTAAAGAAGTCTTACTGAAGGCACAGGAACAAACAATCCCACTGTATACTAAGAAATGCAAACAGGTTAGGCAACCAGCTTGGCTTAACAGGGAAATCCTTAGTGAGCTTAAATTCTAAAAGGATGCATACAAGAAATGGAAACATGGACAGTTGACTAAGGAGGAGTATAATCATACGGCTGGAGAATGGCGGGCAGTAATCGGGAAAGTGAAAGCACAATTGGAACTGCAGCTGGCAAGGATGTGAAGAGTAACAAGAAGGGTTTCTACAGGCATGTGAACAATAAACAGGTTATCAGAAAAGGTGTGGGGCCATTACTGGATGAGGGGGGTAACCTAGTGACAGATGATGCAGGAAAAGCTGAAGTATTCAATGCTTTTCTTGCCTCAGTCTTCACAGAAAAAGTCAGCTTCCACATGATGGTCCTAGACAATGCAGTATGGGAAGGTGGAGGGCAGCCATCTGTGGGGAAGGAACAAGTTCTGAGCTATCTAGAAAAACTAGATGTGCACAAGTCCATGTGTCTGGATTTAATGCACCCCAGGGTACTGAGGGAATTGGCAGAGGTCATTGCTGAACCTTTGGCCATTATCCTTGAAGACACTTGGAGATCAGGGGAGATACCAGATGACTGGAAGAAGGCAAACATAGTGCCCATCTTTAAAAAAGGAAAGAAGGACAATCCTGGGAACTATAGACCCATCAGCCTTACCTCAATCCCTGGGAAAATAATGGAGGGAATCCTCAAGGAATCCGTTTTGGAGCACTAGGAAGAGGGGAAAGTGATCAAAAGTAGCCAACATGGATTCACCAGGGGCAAGTCCTGCCTGACCAATCTGATTAGCTTCTATGATGAGGTATCAAGCTCTGTGGACATGGGGAAGTCAGTGGATGTGATATACCTTGACTTCAACAAGGCTTTTGATCCGGTCTCCCACAACATTCTTGTCCATAAGTTAAGGAGATATGGATTGGATCCTTGGACTATAAAATGGATAGAAAGCTGGCTTGATGGTTAGGCCTAACAGGTCTTGGTCAATGGCTCAATATCCGGATGGCAGTCTCTTTCAAGCGGAGTGCCACAAGGCTCGGTTCTGGGGCCAGTGTTATTCAACATCTTTATTAATGACTTGGATGAGGGACTGGATTGCACCCTCAGCAAGTTTGTGGATGACACAAAACTAGGGGGAGAGGTAAATTCATTGGAGGGCAGAGAGAGAATCCAGAGGGACCTATATAAATTGGAGGACTGGGCCAAGAGAAATCTGATGTGGTTCAATAAGGAGACATGTAGAGTCCTGCACCGGGGGTGGAAGAATCCCAAGCATTGTTTCAGGCTGGGGACCGACTGGCTCAGCAGCAGTATGATGGAAATGGACCTTGGGGTTATGGTGGATGAAAGGCTGGATATGAGTAAACAGTGTATCCTTGTAGCCAAGAAGGCTAATGGCATACTCGGGTGCATTAGGAGGAGCATTTCAAGCAGATCTAGAGAAGTAGTTATTCTTCTTAATTCGGCACTGGTGAGACCACATCTGGAATATTGTATCCAGTTTTGGGCCCCCCAGTATAAAAAGGATGTGGATTTGCTGGATCATGTTCAGTGAAGGGCAACAAAAATGATCAAGGGTCTGGAGCACAAGACCTATGAGGATAGGCTGGGGGATTTGGGCTTGTTTAGTTTACAGAAGAGAAGACTTATAGGTGATTTAATAGCAACCTTCAACTTCCTGAAGGGGAGCTCTAAAAAGAAGGGTGAGAAACTGTTCTGAGTGGTGTCAGATGGCAGAACAAGCAGGAATGGTCTGAAGTTGAAGAGGGAGAGGTGTAGGTTAGATATTAGGAAAAACTACTTCACCAGCAGAGAGGTGAAGCATTGGAACGTGTTGCCTAGAGAGGTGGTGGATTCTCCATCCCCTTGAGGTTTTGAAGTCCCGGCTGGACAAGGTCCTGGCTGGGATGACTTAGTGGGGGTTGATCCCGCTTGAAGCAGGGGGCTAGACTAGATGACCTCCTGAAGTTCCTTCCAGCCCAGGGATTCTGTGATTCTGTGATTCTGTGGTATGCTGAGAGTCATTAACTTCAATTGAACTGTGCACCAATTCCTTGATTGTACTTTCATCATCTGTAGCTCAATTTCAGACCCAAGGCTGGCAGATTATTTTAATACTTTCCCTACATTAACTGACGCATTTCCTGGTGCCAGGACTCAGGTTAGGTCTCTTTATTTTCAGAGTCTAATACAAAGTATATTGTTCCTTTCAGGAGGAACATGGCATCTTAAAACAAATTCAAAATTAGCATAATTTTAAACTGAGTTCTGGTTGCTGTATTTCATACTGAAATATAAAAGTCACTGGAGGGTTAGGGTGATCATATTGCCCTCTTGCCATATTTTCCATATGTGAAATACAGGACATCTGGTAAAATTGCTTGGAATTCAGTGAGTTCAATGGCAATCCATTAGAACTATGCAGTACAAATATTCAGTATAAAATTAAGTTGACTGAGCACCCATTTAAATGATATACTGCATTATTGTAACAAGGTTAGGTAAAATTAAAAATATATACCCACAATTATATTGTTACTGTGCTTCAGAAATGCCTGTCTTGTCCTCATTTTGCTGTCCTCCAGAGTGTGGGCTGCTCGTTTGAGGGCTGGTAGCAAGAGAGAGGTGCAGGAGCCAGAGCAGGAGACAGTGGGGATGTGAGGGATGGTTGGGGGATGTGAGTGAGCTGTTGGAAGTCAGGGTTGGGTGTATGTGAAGGAGGGTAGGAGTCAGGAGTGGGGACAGCAGTCAGGACAGGAGGCTAGGAGCAGAGAGGGTCATGGGGTTAGGTTCTGGAACAGTGGAAGCCAGTTGTTATTTTTGCAGCAGTATAACAAGAGAAAGAAACCTTCTAGGCTAGTTTTTCACCCACCACCCACCATTTAAGTTTGACTGGAGTCAGTGGATTTACAACACATAAATTACGGTCCCTGTTTGTTTCCTAGTTGCTGTCTGTGGGCCATCCTTTCCTCCCCGGCTCTGCAGTCTTAGCCTAGCTCAGTTCCCCAGGTCAGGGCCAGATTAAGATATGGGCTGCAGCCTAGTGGTTCAAATACCTCTTCCCAAACAAAAGCTCTGGGCTGAGGAGCAGACCTTCAGTACCCCCAGGACAAATGCCAAAATGACAACATATATGGCTGCATGGCAGAGGTTCTGGCCCCATGTGCGCACCCCTCCTGTACCCTTGAACAAGTAAAGACCAAGGCCAAGGAGCTCCAACGGGGTTATGTCCAAGTCCCAGACACTTCAGGCTGATCAGAAGCAGAACCACCAAGCTGTCTTTATTACTGGGAGCTTCACCAGATCCTTGGACGGGGATAGTACTCAGGGCTCAATGCACTCATTATCATCCAGGATGAGGACAAGCCAGAGGAGGAGGGCAAGCCAAACAATGGGCAGCAGAAGGGCCTTGATGAGACTGGCACCCTCACCATCATCCTTGAGCTGGTGCCAGCCAGCTAGAATGACTCTCAGGCCTTCTTTGATGCTGGAGAGGGTTCTTCAGGTGAGTGCATCATTCTTCACACACCCAGGGCATGGGAGGCTGGTGCAGACAGGACATGATGCAAGCATTGATTGGCCGGCTTTGACAGGTCATCACGCTGCAGTTCTAGCATGTGAAGCCATGTGTAGCTTTAATATGATCCACATGGACCCAGCAGACAGTCCCCAACATAGGTGGCATTCTGCTGCCAACCTTGTGGGAGAGCCAATGAGCATAAGGCCTTAAGTGGGCCCTCCCAGCACCTGCCACAGCCACAGGTGCATGATTGTCCCCATGGAGGGCCAGGCTGTGCCCAGCTTCCTCCACACCCATTGAGGGGACACCTTTGTGGCTGGACACACACCTTGGCCACTTGCCCAACATCTGGCGGGCGGGGAAGGGCAGCAGCAGGCACCATGGTCCTGTAGGCACCTTGAAACCCCTGTGCAGCAGGGCCCACTATGGAGACCACATATGGCTTTGCTCCTAGGACATTCCCCTCCCCTGCCCTGAGGGGTGTTGGTAGCTGCTTAAAGTGGAGGGCATGGACCCAGGGACTGTGTCTGCATGAATGATTGACTGTCTCTTCCTCCTTGTGTGCTGTAGAGCCTAACCAACACTGACCAAGGGCTGGGCCACCCTGACATCTTCCTCCCACCACCTCTGGAGCCAGAGGAAATAGGCCCCTTGTGCATGAGGATATTATGAGTCAGCATGTGGCCATCCTGAAGGAGATCCAGCAGGTGCTGGCTTAGTGGGTCAATGAAGATGTTGAGTGGCGGTTGCAGGCCAGGGACCAGCTGATGTCACAGTGTGACACTGTTACCATCGTGTGGTGGGACATGCTGGCAGAACTGTCCCATGTTGTCCCCCACTGTTCTACACCCTCCTGCTCTCCTTCAAGGCACCTTGGACCCCTTCCTGCTCCCCTGGGCAATGGCCATGTCCCTTCTCTTTTCCCCCCTTTCCCCTTACTCCTCACCCCTGCCACCCCGACCCCTGCTCCAGCCATTGCCCCAGCCCCACTTCATCCATACCTCCCTATGTTCCTGGCAGCCATCCAGCACCAATGGGGTCCCTAAATGTGCAGTGGGAGGAGATCCTG
Organism: Carettochelys insculpta; assembly: GCF_033958435.1. NCBI lineage: Eukaryota > Metazoa > Chordata > Testudines > Carettochelyidae > Carettochelys > Carettochelys insculpta. The sequence continues at coordinate 101,214,144 of NC_134137.1, read as the reverse complement.
AAGGGGGGGTTGCTTCTTGGGATCCCAATCCCTCCCTAGGTTCATGGCCCCCTCTCCCTATGTTCTGAGCCCCCCAACCCCATATTCCATTCCCCCCATCATCAAGTTTCAAAGCTCCCCACCCAATTTCCAGGCTCCTCATCCCCAAGTTTTGAGGCTCCCCCACCACTCCACATTCCCAGGCACCCTCCCCCCACACAAAAATTGTTCAAAAAACTAGTTTTCATTTGGCACACAAAAAAGTGGCTTTATTATTGAAGGGTCAGGGAGGAGTGAAGGGTTGAAGGTCAAGGTCATGGTAAGTATGTGCTAGGGCTATGACCCTGAGGCTTCCAGTTGGGGCAATAGGGAGAGGTACTGCAGTACTTGGGAGAAGCTGTGCCTCAGGGCCTCCTGGATCTGCACCCTGTCCTGATGGGCCTGGTGGATGGTGGGTGTGTTTGGCTGCTTGTAGGCTTACCCCTCATGGCCAGCAACCCCCCAACCCTGGAAGGAAGATCTCCTCCTTCCTCTCCATGATGTTGTGCAAGATACAACAAGCTCCCACAACCTCAGCAATATTGCAGTCCCCCACATTGAGATGGGTCAGCAGGCACTTGATCCATTCCTTCAGGTGGCCAAAGACATACTTGGCCTGCATTCTGGCGTGGTGCATCCTCTTGTTGAATTGTTCCCTGCTGGGGTCCAGATGTCTGGTATATAGTTTCATCAGGATGGGCAGGGAACTGCTGTCTGGACGGGTCCCTTTGAGCATGTATTTCTGCAGGTATCTGGCACCAGTGCTCAGAAGGAAATTGTGACCTGCAACCCTGGCTGATGTGGCTCCGAGTGGCCATTTTGCTGAGGCAGTGTCCAATCTGTCTGGCCGCTCTCTTCTGGGAGAGTAAATTGCTCTTCTAATTTGCTTTGGACATGCTCTGGTTTCAGATGATTTGTCAAAATATACCTTCCAAGAAAGCATCTTTCGACAAAACCCTGCAGTGTAGACATATCTTAAATGTATGTGCTGGTGTTTTGCATCACAGAGGACCTGCAAACTTAAAAACTATAACCCCTTCTGGTTTTCACTGGACTTCTCATTCCTTGAGAAGAACAGGCAAAACATATGAGACTGGCTAGGAACTGTATACTGTCAAGTAATTGTCAGATTTTTCTGTTGGTGAAATATGTGTGTGTTTCTGTTTCTATTGGTCTTATAATGTATCTCCTGAAAATGACATTCAGAAATTATTTCTATAGTTGCAAACATAATGATGGAGACAGAAGCCTGGACAGTGACTGTACCCCTATGTACTTCAGTGTCCATGTCTCTCCAGATCATCTGCTAACTTCTCACAGGGATTCAGGGTTATATATGCTTCTCACTTGCACTTCCACCTGTGGTAAATGGTCTCAGCTTATTCTTGTCCTTAAATCCTGTGGGGATAAACTTGATATGGACTCCATTCTTAGGCGGACCCATGACTCTTCACCTTTTTTCCTTCATACTCTCAAAGCTTGTAATTGACCCCAGTGTAAGATGGAAGCATACTGTTACTGCGGGGTCAAGTAGCTTCAAATTGCTGTCACACGGCTGCTTATCTATCTGCTTTGTGTTATGTGGCTGGTCTAAAAATCAATGCAGGGCAGATGGTCACCTGGGGAGAGAACTGCAGAACACAGTTTCTAGTACAAATGTTTGAGACTACAACTCCCATTTATACTCACAGTCACCCCTTTGGAAACTTCATGCAAAACTGGTTTTCCAGGCCTCACCCACAACAAGGTCTCTTTATATTTATACATTTTGCAGGTTGGAAATGTGATGGTACCCAGTTGTGTTGCTTTATTGTGTGCACAAGCTGCTAGGATTGTGCATTCTCCTCACTGTCACAGTCTTGCAGCTTAATATAAATTATTTGTTTTGCTTTTCATTTTAACTGAGATTTACTCCTTTTACCTCTGTTGCTAGAACTGTTTTTTTTAATTTATTTTTAACAGCTGCAACACTTCAGCTGAACTACATTGTTGAAGATTATGTTCTTCTCTTTAGCATCTATAACATCTCTTGGCACCACAAGGATATTTTACGTTTTTGTAAGAAACACACACAGTGTTGTTCCCTAGAATCTCTCTCCTGCAGTTCCTCACTCTCTTTAGACACAGCATCCTCGCATGCTCCTAGACATGCTCCTAGACATCCTCGCATCCTAGACATGCTCGTGAACAGGGTGCGTGCTAACAGGAGGGAGTTTTGAGAGGCTCTCCTGGAGGAGGAGAAGGAAGGAGCAAACTAAAGCACCTTGGGGTAAGTGGCTGCTTATATTTGGGGGTTTTGGGCTTGTGTGTGTTTGTTTGCTTGTTTGGAGTTTGGAGTGCTGAGCTCAGTGTTTGTTTGAAAGGCCGTGTGCTCAGGCAGGCAGTTGGAAGCTGTGAGTCTGGATTAGGTTTGAATTGAAACACCGTGTGCTGATTGGCTGAGCTGTAGGCAGAGGGAGGAGCTATCAGCGAGGCCAAGCACTTAAACCCCGCTAGTAAGCGACCAGGGAGCTTTGCGACCAGGTGCTCGCGAACAGGGTGTGTGCTAACAGGAGGGAGTTTTGAGAGGGGAGTTGAGAGGGGGAGCTTGGAGGGAGCCAGTGACTTCTATTGCCCTTAAACTTAAGTCCTTTATAACAACCTCTATCTGAAACATTTAATTAACCCTCATATATAATTAGAGTAGGAAATGGAGGCAGAAGCCCAGCAGCAGAGTGGGGGCTATCCTGTTTATTGTGTCGAGTGCAGTATGTATGACTACCTACCCTGTGGGTGGGTGGCGTATGTGTGCGCTCGATGCAAGGAGCTCCTGGCCCTCAGAGACCGAGTGCGTGCTTTGGAGGCCAGGGTGGCTGAACTGGAGGAGCTAAGGAAGGCAGAGGTGTTTGTTGATGAGACTTTCCGGGACATAGTAGGGCTATCCCACCTCCAATCTGACAGTCCTGTTGCTGTTACGGAGGATGAAAGGCTCAGGGAAGGAGAGCAGTCAATGGGAGCAGAGGGAAACCATCCCATAGTTGGGACCCTCCTTCCAGAGGGTGCTATTATATCCTCTCGTGCCAAGGATACTTCTTCGGGGGAGGGAGCACCAGCTGTTAGGAAGAAGCAGGTTTTAGTAGTGGGGGATTCGATCATTAGAAATATAGATAGTTGGATTTGTGATGACTGGGAGAACCGTATGGTGACTTGCCTGCCTGGTGCGAAGGTTGCGGATCTCTCGAGGCATCTAGACAGACTTATGGGCAGTGCTGGGGAGGAGCCGGTCGTCGTGGTACATGTTGGTACCAATGACATAGGGAAGGGTAGAAGAGATGTTCTGGAGGCCAAATTTAGGTTACTAGGAAAGAGACTGAAATCCAGAACATCAATGGTGGCATTCTCTGAAATGCTTCCAGTTCCACGCCCAGGGCCAGATAGACAGGCAGAACTTCAGAGTCTCAATGCGTGGATGAGACGACGGTGTAGAGAAGAGGGGTTTAGATTTATTAGGAACTGGGGACACTTTTGGGGTAGGGGGAGCCTATACAGGAATGATGGGCTCCACCTAAATCAAGGTGGATCCAGACTGCTGGCATTAAACATCAAAAAGGTCGTAGAGCAGTTTTTAAACTAAGAGGTGGGGGAAAGCCGATTGGTGCGGGGGAGCACCTGGATCGGACGGAGACTTCTCTTACACAAGGCTCCATAGATAGGGATTCCCTAGAAGTTAGTCAGATAGGGAACATGGGAAATAATATATGGGCAAGATCAGATGTGAAACAATTGCATATAAAAAAATCCAACGCGTCTGTGAAAGGCGGACATATAAATAGTGGTAGTTTTTTAACGTGCTTTTACACTAATGCTAGGAGTCTGTCTAATAAGATGGGTGAACTGGAGTACCTCATATCAAAGGAGGAAGTTGACATAATAGGCATCTCAGAAACATGGTGGAATGAAGACAATCAGTGGGACGCTATCATACCGGGATATACATTATATCGGAAAGACAGAACAGGTCGTGCGGGTGGAGGAGTGGTACTATACGTGAAGGATAATATAGAATCAAATGAAGCAAAAATCCTAAAGGAATCAAAATGTTCCATAGAATCATTATGGATAACAATTCATTCCTCTAATATGAATATGGCATTAGGAATATATTACCGACCACCTAACCAGGACAGTGATAGTGATGCTGAAATGTTAAGGGAGATTAGAGAGGCTATCAAAATAAAAAACACAGTAATAATAGGAGATTTCAATTATCCCCATATTGATTGGGTGCATGTCACCTCAGGATGGGATTCAGAGATTACATTTCTTGATGCCTTAAATGACTGCTTCTTGGAGCAGCTAGTACAGGAACCCACAAGGGGAGAGTCAATTCTCGATCTAGTCTTGACTGGAACGCAGGATCTGCTCCAAGAGGTAACTGTTACTGGACCGCTTGGAAATAGTGACCACAATATAATAACTTTTAATATTCCTGTGTTGGGAAGAACACCGCAGCGGTCAAACACTCTGGCATTTAATTTCAAAAAGGGGAATTACACTAAAATGAGGAAGCTAGTTAAACAGAAACTAAAAGGTAGAGTAATTAAACTAAAATCCCTGGAAGCTGCATGGAAACTGTTTAAAGACACCATACTAGAGGCCCAACTTAAATGTATACCCCAAATAAAAAAACACAGTAAGAGACCTAACAAAGAACCACCATGGCTAAACAGCCAAGTTAAAAAGGCAGTGAGAGAGAAAAGGGCAGCTTTTAAAAAGTGGAAGTCAAATCCTAGTGAGGAAAATAGAAAGGAACATAAACACGCCCAAATTAAGTGTCATAATGTAGTAAGAAAAGCCAAAAAAGATTTTGAGGAACAGCTAGCCAAAAATTCAAAAAACGATAGTAAAATGTTTTTTAAATACATTAGAAGCAGGAAGCCCGCTAAAAAAGCAGTGGGGCCCTTGGACGATAAAGATATAA